>NW_017729014.1:23093609-23100061 GCF_001723915.1 Gavialis gangeticus
GGCCGAGCGCCTCGTGCGCGCCGGCTACGGCGTCTGCTTCCTGCACCGCGCGCGCTCCGCCTTCCCCTGGGCCCGCGCGCTGCCGCCCGCGCCCGCTCTGCTGGACGCGCTGTGCTTGCGGCCCGGCCCGACCCTCACCGCCGACCTGGCCGCTCTGCCCGGCCTCTTGCCCGCCCTCAAGGACTACCACCGCGCGCGGGACCAGGCCGCGCTGCTGCCGCTCGAGTTCACGGGCTTGGCCGAGTACCTGGCACTACTGCGTGCCGCTGCCCGCGCCCTCGCACCCCTCGGTACGCGCCTCCTGGGCGGCCCCAGCCAGCCCGGCCTGCGCGTGACTGTGCCTCTGCACCTCGGTGCATGTGTGAGCAGGCACGGCCACGCGTGATTGTGTCCGTGCACGTGTGCAGTCGCAGGCGCGGTCCCACACAAGCATGCCCAGGCGTGATTGTGCTCGTGCCCATTTTCACATGTGAGCAGACCCAGACACAGCCCCGCACGACCGTGCCTGGGTGTGATTGCGTCCATGCACACTTGCGTGTGTGCATGGACATGGACAAGCTTGTAGGTGGTCACAAACAGGCTCGCGTGCTCTGGGAGAGGTGTGGAGGCTGCACTGTTGGGTGACCTGCAGTGAACGTCTGCTCGGCAGCTGTTGAAAGGGCAAACAAAAGCTTAGCGATGAGTTGGGAACAAAGCTAAAGTGTCACGTGCCATTTAAGAACCCACAGGGCACCTGTCCCTTGAATACAGTGCCCAGTTCTGGTCCCACCTCCAAAGCCATAGGGAAGAACTAGAGGCAGGCGCAAGGATGACTCTGGCCTGGAGCAGGGCCAGGCTTCTTCAGTTTAGAAAAGAGGTGTCTCAGATGTCACATAAGCATTTACCAAATGCTAAACGGGGAAGAGAAAGTAAATAGAGATTTATTATTTTTTATGTCTCTCAGTACAAGAATTAGGGATGACAATATGGAACTAGTAGGCAGTCAGTTTAAAACGATGGAGAAGAAGCTATATTTTACCCAGTAGGTCATTAATGTGTGTGGAACTCATTGCTACCAGCTGTTGTGGATGCTGAGCGCTCAGTCAGATTCAAAGAGGGCTTAGACATGTGCTCGGAGGAAAGGGGCATCAGCAGCTATTGGGTATGGGAGCGAGGGACACAGCCTCTGCATCAGAGCTTCCTCGAGCTTAAATGCTGCAGGCTGCAAGAGAGAGGAACAGTGGAAAAGACTGGTCAGACCCAGGTCACTCTCCCTTCTAGCATCAGCGCTCTGCCACGGTGTGGCAAGAGACTGGGCAAGACAGACCTGTGGTCTGACCCAGTCCATGGCAGTTTGTATGTTCTCTATGTTCTTACTACCCCGGCCTGTCCCCTCAGGTGCCAGCGCCATGTTCTACCTGGCTGCAGCCGTGTCTGACTTCTACGTGCCAGCCTCGGAGATGCCTGAGCACAAGATCCAGTCCTCAGAGGGGCCTCTGCAGGTGAAAGCTCTAGCCCGTGCCAGTCATGCTCTGGGGGGCGTTATGTGCTCGGCTCATCCTCCCTGCCCTGGTGGGTTTAGTGACCTTGGACTTGCCTGCACACAAGCCTGGGTGTCCTATGGAGGCAGAAGCCAGTGACAGTGCTCGATGCCAAAAAGCGTGAAGTTCCCCTTGCACCCATTGGATGTGCCAGGCCATTGAGGCTGGCAGACCAGCACTGGGCCCTTCCTTTCCAACCCTTTCCTTGTTTTTTCCCTTTGATCAGTGGCTTTCTCCTAGGGAGGTGGCTAGGATTTCCACTCTCCACCCTCCTGTAAGTCTGTAGCGGGGGGAATGGAGGGGGGTGCGCAAGGCTGGTGATGACAGGATCTGCCAGGGGGAAGAGCCTGTGAGGAAACAGTCTGTGCCCTGAGGTGTGTCGTGGGTGGGCAGATTAGAACAAAGGGTGGGAGGTAATGCTGAGGAACGGAGTAGAAGGGTTGCATGGCAGGTTAATGGCTGAGCTGCTAATGTAGCTTGGTGGTTCTGCTTAGCTTTGTGCCTGAACTAGATCCAGGGCTAGCAGATCTCCAGAACCTGCTTGCAGACACTATATATTTAGCCTAAAAATGTCAGTGCAGAATGAAACGGTGAGCCCTCCCGCATATGTCTGGATTATAGAGGTTTGAAAACTCACCTTTAAGTGGGATCAGAGTTATCCCCAACATGTTGCACATTGAGAGGAGCTTGCACGTTGATTCCGTTACTTAGGGATGTTTCATCTGTCAGGAAAACTTTTTTTTCTCATCCAGATTGGTATTCGAACTGAATTTTATGTTGTGTGTGAGATAATGGACATTTTTTAATTTTCCTAATAAAATGAAATGGAGACTTAAAAATGCCAAAGCTTTAAGTGCAGAATTCAGGTGAAACTAGCATTTTCTGTATTCCCTGTCTTTACCTTATTTCTCTTTGAAATCATTTTACTATGTGCACAAATGTCTGTCTTCTGATATTTTTTTCCCTCCTGAATGCAGATCACGATGAAGATGGTGCCAAAAATGCTGTCTCCACTAGTCAAAGAATGGGCCCCTGAAGCTTTTGTTATTTCCTTTAAATTGGAAACAGATCCAGACATCTTAATTGATAAATCACTGAAGGCTTTAGAGAAGTATCGGCATCAGGTGGTGATCGCAAATATCCTTGAGTCACGGAGAACCTCTGTTATTGTTGTAACCAAAGACTCTCAGACTAAGTTATCGCTTTCTGATGAAGAAGTGGCACAAGGTGTGGAAATAGAGGAGAAGATAGTGAACCACCTTCAGGCTCAACACACAGCATTTATAGAGAAACAAAACTCTGGTGGGAAGGGAACTGTTTGTGCTAGGTCTGAATCATCAGAAGCAAACTGAATTTGAGTAGGGGGACACTAAAACTGGAGGAATTCTCTAGTACGGGTAAATAGAGAAAAAGTAACCGAAGCACTGGATAGGAGGAGAAAAGAGTACCGTCCAATACTGTTTAACTTTCCCATGATTTCATAATGATTATATGAAGTTCATATTTAAAAAATACATATATTGAAATCATTCCGAAAGAATACTATTGCTCCTGTTTGTGGAGAAGAAAGGAAAGTATATTTCCATAGCCATTTTCTTGTATGGGGTTGGGTTCTGTATATGTGTGTAAAGGTTTCCCAGGAGCTGCTTTTTTTTAAGACCCCATGTAGCTGCAGATTTGTAATCCGAGAAGGTACGAAGGAGCCCACCAGAAGAAAAGACCTGTCACTCCCAGCTGGAGAGGGTCACAGAGCTAGGAATCAGCCAAACACAGGGCACAACAAATGACAGAATAGGGACAGGAGTGATGAGTGTCAAAGGTGTACGGAGAAACAGCTGGGAACACCAAGCAGAGAGTTTTGGACAGCATTTGGTGTGTAACAGGGAGTTCAAAGAGTCATTGGAGACTGCTTAGAGGAACTTTGTCCCCATGTATCCAAGGGTTGAGGAATAGAAGTAGGCCTCGCAGTTGTTGCAGAGAACTTTTCATCCAGCTTCTTCCTTGGACACCAGTCAATGATTGGCCATTTCAGTTGGTACCTGGAGGAATTTGAAAACGATACATATGACTTCATGGAGCCGTGGGTAGGGAGGGCAGAGGCGTATAGGAGGAAAGTGCACCAGAACCTCTTGGTAAGGTACCAGAGAAGCTGAGGAAAGGGCTACAACTTAACATGCCAGTGGTAGCAGTGTGTCTTCCACTGCAGCAAAAAGGGGCAGATAAGGGAGAGATGGGTGGTCCACAACATGTGGTATCAGGGCAGGACAGAAAGGTAAGGAACACAGGTGCATGGAGAAGGCCTTTAGGTATGGTCTGGAGAGGGCTGGCTGGGGACTGTAGCTTACTTGGGTGGTGTGCTGGGGCAGCTGAAGGGGGATTGACCTAGGTAGTAGTGGTCTACTGTCTGTCTTGAAATCTGAGCCATTTGGATGTGCAACAAAGGCATTGTATGTGCTGTGGGATTTGATGGTCCTCACTTTGTAAATGGCACTTCCATGTCATGATTTAAAATGTACATGCTGAAATACATTCCTTAATCTACCTTTTTAACTTGCAGTGAGGAAAGGTGGAAATGGTTGGATGGTATTTGCAGCTGTCCCCACTGCTGAATGTGATGTGGAAATTAATTTAAATGGTTCCCTTGAAACAGGGTTAAGGGAGGCTTTTTTTTTAAAAGGAAGTTGAAGGTAGTATTCAGGTTAAGAGTTCTCTGCTCATTCCAGGACTATGAAAAATTCCTGGGAGCAGTGGGCCTTTCAGGGATAGGGGGCAGGGATCACACACTGCTGTCAAAACACTGAACATCTAAGGGCCAGCGCATATTTGTACTTGAGGGAGATAAATCTGAAGGGAGCAAGAGAGGCCGGGGGGCGGGGAGCAGCGTGAAAATGGGACCAGGCTGATCAGTTAGAAGGGTGGGATGAGATTTTGAAGAAAAAAGCAGAGGAGAAACCTCAGTGTCAGTGAATCTGCAGAAGAGATAGGGTCGTAGTTTGTAAATCTGCTGTAAAGAAAAGTCAAAGAGCTGGGTTGGGGCAGGGACTTTTAAGCAAGAAGTCAAGATGCCAAGAAGGGATTGTGGGCTTTGGAACTAGAGGGTGGGGGAGTTGTGCGGCTGGCCAGTAAGTAGACAGAATTGGCTGACTGACTGCCTGCCTGACTACAGTGTGATAACAGCGTGATGAGACTGACCCCACCTGTGGTCTGTGATTGCTTGAGCCACCCATGAAATGCTCCTTTCTAAATGAGAGCCACCAGGCTACCTTGTGCACCTACTTACAAGAAAGGCTGTAAATGTTTGGCTGTGCTGCCTGTGGATGTCTGGCTGTAGGGGGCTGGTTTTGCACACTCTCTGTGCCTTGGAAACTCCTAAGTAGAATATTGCAGTCAGTCAGCTGTGGGGGGTTCTTGATGGAGTTGTCTGCCATGCATGCTCTGTGTAGTGTTGTGTTTTGAAATGGTATATCTTAGCTCATAGCATGTTGTATTGTGAACTTTCGGTCTGCAGGCTGAGGCCAGCTCGTCTGCTTGTGGGATTTGTTGCACGTTTTGCAAGAAGTTAGTTATTTGACTGATGAGAGAAATAAAGCTTCCTTATGATGAAACAAAATATGACTTGAATGTGTCCTTTGGGACCCCTGGGGAGCCTGGAGTTAAAATATTGGAGCCACAGTTTAAGGTTTGCATTCAAGGTGCTTAGTTCCCACAGGGCATTGTTCTTCTCAGCTGGAATTAGCTGTGCTTGGGTCCTCCTTTATGTAGAATGGAGTTTTTCTAGTGCTGGGGCTGGCGAGCCTTGGGGCTAATGGGTTTGCTATGGAGGTGGTAGGAGGCAGGTAGCTTTAGAGCATGCTTTCCAGAAATGTTTGTTCCTAATGTACGTGAGCTGTGCTGAGTGCTTGTGCCCATTTGTATTAACTGTCCCGTGATAACTAGCTCCACTCCATCACCATGAGGCCCTTTTCCACTAGATACTGGGTTCAGTGCATGCTGTATTTTATGTAACACTGAGGAGGTTGCCTGGGGTCCAGTGTCACGGTGCCGGATACCTCATTCAGCGTATTAGCAAGGAGTGTGGGGGAGTGGAGGGGTGAGGGTCTGAGGTGCTGAGAAGATGAGTGAATGGATTCCTGGTGTTCTGCATGATGGGAAGCTACCTAGCCAAAACCAAGCAGACAGCCCTGCCGCGTAAGGCGAGAGCCCTGCTGGAGCATTTTGGATGATGGATGCAGGGAAAGGAGGTGCTCTGCAGGTATGCGCAAGGCAGATCTGGAGCCAGACCTGCATAGCCGTGGTAGCATTTCTCCGCTAATCTGTCCCACACACGAGTGGGCCTTGCTAGCGCAGTACGGTGCGGTGCCACGTGAGCGTGGCTGTTCCATCTCCACTTGCAGCAGCTGCCCCGTGCCACGCGCGCAGGCCTTCCCGTCCCCTGCCTTCCAGGCCACGTCTCTGGCGGGCAGCGCTTGTCCTTCTGCAAGGCGATTCAGGAATCTTGATGGGGAGGTGGAGGGCAGCATTTGTGCCTTGTAATTCACCTTTGCGATACAGTGCCTGGCTGTATGTCGATTGTGTCCACAATGTGGCTGCTAATAAATTTACGAAAGTTGGACTGCAAGCAGCTTTGAAGCGTCACGTTCATAGTTAAATGCCTTTATGAAAGATGGGGCAGGAAAAAGTCGGGGTTTGTTGCCGCTTTTCACACTTGACTTTAAAAAGCCGCAGCCGTGGTACCGCGCGGCGGCCCGGGCGCCGCGCCACACGCGCCCTACCCGGGCCGGAGGAGAGGGCCGTGCTTGATTGGCGGGGGCGGGGCCTCGCGCCAAGGGGATGGTGCCCCCGGACGACAATGGTCTGCGCCGTTGCCATAGCGCCCCCGCAGCGCGCCGGGGGGGGCGGGGCCGTTGCCATAGCTCCCGCCGCGCGGGCCGC
>NW_017729014.1:23100472-23145607 GCF_001723915.1 Gavialis gangeticus
GGTGCGGGGGTCACGGGGCCGGGCGTGCGGCAGGGCAGGCGGCCTGACTCCCTGCACGGGCCAGACTCGGGCCCCGTCACCGTCAAGACGTGGTTCGCGATGTGCGGTCCAAACCCGCGCTGCGTCCGCGTGCGGCCGTTGTCCCTCGGAGCCCGGTGATCCGAGCGCCCCTATTCCTTGCTCCCGCCCTTCCCCCCAACAAGGATCACACTTTCCACTTTCCCACGTTCATCCTGTCCAGTTCCGCCCACGTCCCAACCTGCCCACACCTGGCTGGATCCCCTCCCTGCCGTGCCGGGGCTCGTCTCCCGGCCGTGGAAGGCGAACCCGGGACAGTGCCCGCAGGGCCGTTCACGGTCACTGCTGGGCGCCGCTGTCCGCCTCCCTCTCGTTTCCTTTCATCTGTCAAGACGCTAAGTTGCCCCAGATCCTCCGAAAAGCTGGTGTCCACCTTCCGTCGCTGCGCGCACAATTAAGTCACTGCTGTTCGTGTGCGAATGTTAGTAGTGTCGGTGCAGAGACGGGCGACCAGGCCCCTGGCAGCCAGCTATTCATGGGCACCCATCCCCTGTGATAACAGAAAGCTGAACGGGTGGCCGGGCCTGTTGTGTTGAGGGCACCGCTGTGTCTGTGCAGCCCCTGTTAACGGCGAGCACACGGACAGGGGACGCTCCTCCGTGGTGACTGCCCGAGAGTTAAACCAGGGGAGACCAGTCTGCAGTGAAAGAGGCTAATTGCTTCTGCTAATTTTTGTGTGCCCTGGCATAATTGCAGGCAAAGGGACAATCCGTATGCATCAGTTGAAATGTTGTAAAGCCCTCATGGTCTTTAATTAAAAGCATATGGTGTAATTTGAGTTTGGGGAAATCAGGGAGTCTTTGGTTCTTGTGATGCCTACTTCCTCCATTCCCAAAAATGTTTATGAAGGCAATGTCACTGTCTGTGTGCAGACACCCCACATCCTTCTCATTAAAGAGGAGCTGTCAAACTTGACATAATTAAATATGTTTAGGAGTCGGTTGCTTCCATCACATTTGACTTGTTTTCTGTACCAGCTGCTGAGTACATTTCAATCTCGTTCAAAAATCTCTGTGCCCGTACAAATCTCTCCTAGGAGAATATTGTGTTTTGGAGATTTGACTTGGTTACATTTTGATGATTTCTCTGTATAGGAAAAAATACAGGTGGAAGACATACTTCGGCGGCTCCAGGAAGAAGGGATCAGCCCTTCAGCTTCTGTAGAAGAACAGCTCTGTTCCGTCTGGCGCTTGTTGCTGCGTAATGAAGACAAGTTACAGTCTGCGACTCGGGGCTTGGAGGAGCTGAGACAACAGCAAGCAGAAGAAATGAGAGAAGTAAGGCCTAGTTGATATTGGAGTTATATTTCTATTTCCTGGTTCTTTGCCATGTTCAAAATTTGCCTTGCTCATTTTTGTGAAGAATTTATTTTTCTCCACTGCTGGTAATTCACATTAAGAGCTCTTTGTTCTTATTCCATCTTCTCCTTGGTCATCCACCAAGGCAAATACCATAGGAATGGACTTCTAAGATGTAGCTCAGGGGTGCTCAACCCCCAGCCCATGGGGTAGGTCTGACCCACAGGGCCCTGTCATCTAGTCCACAGATGCAGTGTAGAGCAGTGCTAGGAAGGGGCTGAAATAGAGCCTGGCTGGCTCTGTTGGCCAGTTGTGTGTCAGCTTAGCAAGCCTGTCTACTCCAGATGGCCAGTGAGATTGGGTGAAACTGGCTGTCTTAGGGTTCCTAACATCAGGCTTCCAAAGTTGTCATGAAGACGGAGTTATAGTTATAGCTCCCTGTTCTCAATGCTTTCTCCATCGGTTCAAAGTCTTGCTTTTCATTTACAGCTATCTTGTAAGATAGGATATATGCATCTGTCTAATACCTGCCTCTTTGTACCTCAGTTTTGGTGTCTATGCCAACGTGTTTCTTGTTGGACTGGTTTCCATTACCTTATTAGCCCTCTGAGTCTGCTTCTAGGTATCCATCAACAGAGAGAAACAGGGAAAGCTTCAACTATCCCAAACATTTAAAAAGCTCTGCAAATGTTTGGTGGGTTTTTCTTCTTCTTCTTCTTCCTGGAAGTATGTTTAGACTTGTATTGTGACTAGTGAGACTAGTGCATGAGCTCCTGATGTTAATAATCAGCTGGACAACCAAAGTCTAACAGTCATTAAAAGGTTTCCACGTTTTTTTTCATTTCCAGGTGGAAAACTATGTGGGCCACGTCCGTAACCTGACAGAGGAACGAGACGCTCTTACCACTGAATTTGAAAAAGAAAATGAACAGTTGACACTCGAGTTACAACAGCTGCAACTCCAGCAGGGTAATCCCCTCTCCTTATTCTGAAAGGGTCTCGTATTTGTGCTTTAACAGTTGCTGTTGTACAGGGAACAAACTACAGGTTCAGGAGAGCTAGCTTAAGCTTGCAGGAAACTGTGATGATTTGTTTTTATACTCTTGTATTTCAGCAGACTAACTTTTATTAGACAAGCTTGTATAATATGCAGTCCTAGACTTTTTGTGGTATGGGAGCTGTGCAGATGCATCTTATATCAGTGAATACAAAACTAGTTGAATCATCATGCTTAATTAGTAGTTACCAATGGCTCAGTCACTATCTAGTTGGGACAGGGTATCAGGTGGGGCTCCTCAAGGGTCTGGCACACTTAGCAAATTTGCAGAGGACACCAAGTTGATTGACAGTGCAGACTCTGGATGGGGTAGGGTTAGGATCCAGAACAACCTGAACAGATGCGGGGGTGGGGGTAGAGAATGGTCTGCAGTCAACCAGACTAAATTTAGCAGGGACAAGTGCAAAGTCCTGCTCTTGGGACAGAATAACTGCATGCACAAATACGGACTGGGGAATGATTGTCTAGGCTGCAATACTGTAGAAAAGTACCTGGGGGTTACAATGTACCATAGGTTGAATATGAACCAACAGTGTGCTCTTGTTGCCAAAAAAAAAAAAAAAGGCAGTGGCTTAGTGGATTGTATTCAATGGAGTGTCTCTTTCAAAGGAAGGGAAGCTTGCTTATGGCTTTATTCCATTCCAAGGAAGGGAAGCTTGCTTATGGCTCTATTCCATGCTGGTGTGCCCTCACATGTCCAGTTTTGGGCCACACACTTCAAGAAGGACATGGACAGATTGAAAAGGGTCCAGTGGAGAGTGATAAAAATGATTAGGGGCTTTGGAGGCAGACATAGGAGGAAAGGCTGAAAGAGCTAAGGTTAATTAGTCTGGACAAAATAAGACCGAGGAGGGATTTGATAACAGTCAGTTACAGAGAGGATGGAGATGGATTTTTCTCTGTGGCCATAGGGCAGTGGTCTCCAAACTTTTTTGATCGCGTACCCCTATCAGTAAAAAATTTTTGAGCACGCACCCCCAATACATGTATATTTATATAAATATAAATAGAAGTTCTAATATTTTCTTCCCGCACCCCAATGGATCGTCTTGCGCACCCCCTGGGGGGCGGGCACCCCACTTTCGAGACCACTGCCATAGGGGACAGGACTAGGAGCAATGGCTCAAGCTGCAGCAGGGGAAATTTAGGTTGGAGATTAGGAAGAGCTTCCTGACTACAAGTGTGATCAAGCACTGGAACAGGCTACCTAGAGAAGCTGTGGCATCTGCATTCCTGGAAATTTCAAGAGCAGGAATGGTTTAATTAGGGATGATCCTTTCTTGAGCGTGGGGTTGGACTAGATGACCTCATGAGGTCTTTTCCAGCCCTGCTTTCTTACAGTCCTATGATCGTAGAGAGACATACCTTCACATGACAGAGTTGGACAAGATGGTGATTTGGAGCAGGCAGGCTCCTTGCCTCTTAGACTTTTCCTGGACATGGTTACAGCAGCACACCAATCCTTTTTCACTGCCCAATTTGAGACTCTTGGAAAGGATTCTGACTTGCAGAGGTATCATTATCTAAATGCAGGACTCTTTAATGGTGTCCCTGCACAAAATCATTGTCACTTCGAGAAATTTTGGCTGCCAAGGATTTCCAATGAGTAAGTAGCTGTGAATTGTCCTGGATGAGAATTTTATCAGCTGCCATTCTGTCTCCTGCCTTTTCTCCACGAGATGGCAGACAAACAACAAAAACAGAGTGACTTTGCTTCCTTCATCCGGACCAATCGAGCTGATCGATCCACTTGAGTTTTTGGCACTGAGCTGCAAATAAGAAGCCATTTGTTTAGTGGACCGTGTGACCCTAGCTTCTGCCCGTTAGCTAATTTGGGGGAAGTCCCTTCTGCTGGAGAATTTTCTAAGGGTCTCTGGGGGTTCTAAAACACTTCCGTTTCATGTAACTAGATAGACAGATATGGCCTTTTGAAGAGGATTGAAGCTGGAGATCGCTATTGTATAAGTGGTTCTTCTTTTCTAGGAACTACTATACAGTGCCCATGAAAATTACTGATAGTATACTCGCTTCCTAGAGCTTGGTTTTACATCAATAAACCTAATTAAAATCAGTGTTATCCACCTGCTACTAATACCGGTAATGGTCAATATCCAGACCACTCCATACGAGTCCATTTTCCTTCCAAATGCTTCTTTACTCCCCATCCTCTGGCAAAATCCTGAGCAAAGGGATGGTTCTGACCTCATCCTTTGGAGCACAAAGTGTGTGAAGCCCCAGGATCTAGGACTATTCCTAGAGAACACCCTCTTCTTACAAACCCTAGTCAGATGACTTTTACAGGGTAGGGGAACTAAATCATCCCAGAGTGAGGGAGAGGCTTTACTACAACTTACTCAGTCATCCTAACTAAAGTGGAAGGTGTGAAACATGGCCTGGTTAGCAAGAATGAGACAGTTCTGCTCTCCTGCACGGTGTAGCTGAACTAGTGGAGAAGACAGCCTAGCCTTCACCTTGGCCCTGGCAGAGTAGTGTAACCACAGGTCTGTACCACCGCCAGCCAGACTGAGCTGGGCACTGGTCTTCATGCAAGCTGTCCATTTACCACCTGTCTGAAAAGATGCTGCAAACCTGTGATATCTGGTGGCCAAAGTCAAAACACTGTTCCCAGCACCCTGCTAGGTAAGCAGCAGAAATGTATAAGCTTTTGTGGATGACAGCCTGCTTCACCAATAGCATCTGACAAGGTAGGCTGTCATCCACAAAAGCTTATGATTTGTGAAAGAGGTACTGTAGTCTCCAAGGTGCCACCCTGCCCTGCCTTCTGCCTGTTAACAGTTTGGGTGAGTAGGACGTGGCCCAAAGCAATCTGAACTATCTTCTAATAACGTGTTTACATGGTAAAAAGTGCCATGGTGTCACTTCCTGCTGATCATGTAGGGTATGGTATAGTAGAGAGTGGCATGAAGAAGAGCAGCGCATAGGAAAGAAAACTGGTCTTTTGTAATAAATATAGATGAATGCAAAATGGCTGGGCCAATGACTGAAATAGGGACAGAAATCAATGCAAACAAGATCTAAAGGGATGGAGTGAAACACTCCTTTACTTAGTGGTTTATTATAGTTGCCTGCATTGCCACGGGATTCAATCTATGGTTTAGCATACGTGACCCTCACAACTCAGTTACTGCTGGCTTTGTGTTGAGTTATTGACTGTAGTGCCACCTCTTCCCACAGAGAACAGTATCCCTTCCTCGAGGCAGTTTTCATCCGATTGTAATAGCTCTCTCCTGACATGCTTTAATGTTTTTGTAGGGTGAATCGATGGCTGATGTGCTGTAGTCCTAGCTGCTCTTATGAAAAACAAATGTGTCATCCTGTTTTCACTGCTCTTGTTCGAAGCCCGCTTCCATTTGCTTAAGAAATTATAAGTAGGGTTCTAGCCTGAGTGTGTCTAAACTACAGAAGTTGTACTGCTTTAACTGTACCAAAAGAAGTAAAGGATGTAACTGCCGTATTATAGCCAGAATTATACTGGGATAGCTTAATCCTGCTGGGGAGGGAAATGTGCTATGCTGGTGTAAGGCACCTTGATACCTATTTAAATTGCTTTCAAACTGGGACTTTGTATCTTTGTATTGGTGAAAAAATAATCACATTTATACTCAAAACACGTACAGTTATGCTAGGCTCTAAGTGGTGAGTTATTCGGCAGATAGCATTAATGTTATCAGTCAGGTGTTCGTTTCAGCAGGAGGAGTCTGCATCCAAATTCCTGCACTGCTCTACTTTGTTATGTGTGCTTCCTATGTAATGGGCTAGAACGGGTTTCTGCTTCTAGGCAGGTGGATCTATTTATGCAGCAGAAGTTTTTCTTACATTTATTACTCAGATTCTGTGAGCCCAGCCTGAGCCAGACTGGGTGCTGGCCACCTCCAGGCACTCTTGGTCCCACCAGCAGTCCTGTATCTATGTTAGCATCAGCGCACACAGCTGTATGTCACCTTACCTTGATGCATCCTTGCTTTGCCAAACTTAAATGAGCCTGGAAAGAGATCTTTCTCTCAGATAAGTGTAAAGATCTAGCTACATTTTCAGTTAAGAAGTCACAGTCTCTTTTTGTCCTAGCTTTTCAGGTATACTCCCTCACTTTCAACTAATTTCTTTGGAACAATAATTTTTATTCTAGATCAAATGCGTTTTTTTTTTAAACAGGAAAAACTCCATCTAATGCTAGTAGAGATATGGTTTCTGGGTGGCGTTAGCGTTGAGGCTATTGTCCTGTTGATGGAAACTACTTCTACATCAACTGGGTGAGGAAGAGTTTATAGTTTGTGAGTGATTTAAAGGGCAAGTGCTGTAGCATCTCTTATTGAGGCACCTATGTATTAAACAGTACAATAAACAAAGTATTTTGCTGTGTCTTGCAGGAGGAAAACTGTGAGCCAGCCACGCTGGATCTTAGTATGTTAATTGTATGACTGGAGTTTAAACTCAGAAGAGGCGGCAAACAGGAAACCACAGGGTGTTTTCCAGCCGGGCATTAGATAGAGCAAGCAGCAGAATGCAGTCAAAACACCCAGCTGATCTGACCCTTGGGCTTGGGGTGAGATTGTAAGGGGGCTCATGTTCAGGTGGATTTTATCCAGCCTGAAGTTACGGAGCTAATGTCATTTACCAACAGAAACAGGCAAATCAGTGGGGAGGTTGTTTTAGCTTCCTTTTACAATGCATCATCGTTAAGGATCATCTTTGAGAACTGCCTTCCTCCATGCTATAAAACTAGGACTGTGTGAAGAGTTGTGATGATTAGGAGCTACACCTGTGCCTCCTTACAGATTGAAAGGCTTGTTGTAAGAATTAAGAGTACAAACACATTCAGTTCCTGCTGTATTGTCATACATAGAGGATCTCCATCGTTTTCTGTGTTGGATCAGAAAGAGCATGCAACTTTTTTAATGAAAATAAATAACATACTTGAACAGAATTGGGAAATTCTCTATAACTAATTCTTAGAGTCTTTAAGTCAATCAGGATTTTGGTGTAAAGAACCTTAATTCACCTAAAACTGACTGAACTCAGTCAAAAGTTATTGGAGTGATTTGGGTTCTGTGGCCACTGGATGGTACTGGTAATGACGCTGGCTTTAAAATATTTTCCTCTGAATCAAAGTTGCTAAGCAAACAAGCTGCCTCTCCTGGGGCATCTTTTCAGCAGATTTTTTTTATGTCCAACGTGGGCACACTGCAAAACAGAAATCAGGCGAAACAGCTGGATCCTCCAGCTTTGAGCCTTGAGTAGGGAGCGGTCTGGAGTTAGTGCTTACTGACCAACCCTCGTGAGTACTTGCCCTCCCTAAAATCCACATCCTCTGTTTTGTAACTGAAAGTTTGCAAAGAGAGTTGTGCGAGCCTTGCCTCCTTCGCCACATTTTAGAGGGCTAAGCACCCTCTTACAAGAATGTTAGCCAACTTACATTTAGGCCTTATTATATGTGAAGTACTAATTTACCTGCAGCCATGTACACCTAGTTGATATTTCCACTGAACACTGGGGGCCTGGGTATCTTGGCATAGTTGGATTACAGCACCAAAAATCAGCTGGCTGAAGCCGATCCTAAATGGAGACCTGAATAGCTATTTGTATCTACCCAGGTTTTTTTTAATGTTGGCGAAGAGCGTGTCCATTTTGGAGGTGTAGAAAGCTGACCAGGGCTTTCCCTGCTGTCAGGGACAGTTGCTACTTAGGCTGCACTGAGGAGGAGTGAAGAGGGGTGAGAAATGGGTGTGCAGATATGACGGGTTGGTATGGACAGTAAGAAGGGATGCTGGCTATGGAGCCCAGGGTTCCTTAATTTCTAGAGCACAGCACTAGTGCAATTAGCAGTCAGATTTTTCCAAAGCAACAAGATGTTATTGAAAACAATGGAAGCTGGAGTTTTTGTAACTCTAATCCTATTTCTGGATGTTGAACACTCTTAAGTTCCCATTTGAGTCACAGGAAAAGGGTATTCCTAAAACAATTTTCTTCCGTCAGTGTTCACAATATAATGATTGTACATTGCTATGTGATGTTTTCTTTCAGAAGCACAGCTGAAGGAGGTTGAGGAAATGCTAGAGCAGGAAGGCTTGTCTGAAATAGCTCACAGCAGTCCCAGTGAACAGATTGCCTACTTACTGGTGGAAAGAACTGCATTGTTGGAGAAGTTAGAGATTGCAGATCAGAAACTGGATTCACACAACTACGTAGATAGCCTGTGTGCAGCACAGCTCCAGGTATTTGTCGGTGGCTTTTGAATTAATATCCAACCAGTTTCAAAAAAAGGCAAGTTTAAGTATATTTCCATAGGTTCTTTTATTTAAAAAAAATAATCTTTTTACAGCCTAGAAGAAGTCTGAGAGTTCTTAAAACTAAAAGCTGTTTTCATGTTATTTTGTACCCATCCATATTTGCATTCACTTTGCTCATGAGTTCTGGAATGGGATGATTAATGAAATTATTAATATAAAAGGAGAAAGTATGTTGAAGAATTTGCTACACAAAAGAAAATCTACCTATTTTTTTACTTATGGCTCCCTTGCCTTTTTACCCTTAAACCCTGGAGGGAACTAATCTGGTCCAAGTTTCCCATACTCTGTTGTTAAGGATGTAGAGTGGCTGCACCCATGAGAGCCCCCACTGGGTGCTGATAATCTGCATACTGTTACGTATTTATTTATGGCAGTCCTTTAACGGTATCAGTTAATACATAACACATAAAAAATATACGTAGTGCATATGCACTACAAAACATTCATAGCACAATTTTTATTACTACGGTCCCCAAATCCCATAAAGACTTGCACACATACATAGGGTGCTTCGCATTAGGTTAGACAGGTTATTTGTGCAGCTTGTTATGTATCTGGGGGCAGTATGAGGTTCATATTACATTTTTGAGGGGTGCAAATTGGCTAGAGCGAGGGGAAGTCTCCAGCATTACTCTGGTAGGGTCATTCAAGCATATTCAGTATCAGCATATTTCTTTTTACAGAGTTGTGCCCATAGGATCTAAAAAGAAGAGACTCTCAGGACATCACAGGGTTAAAAAAGGCAAAGACTCTCCAGTTTCCAATAAACAGCAGAGAGTAATAGGCAAGTGAGAGCTTTTAAAGAGTCATTTGGGATCTGTCCAGATAAAAGACCCTTTTACATATAAGTCATAAATAAAGTCCCTGGCAAATCAAGATACGTTAACATTTGATTGATCGATTGATTTGATTTATATGTTGTCCTTTCCAAGAAAGGCTCAGGGCAGCTTACAATAAGGGAACAGAATAACTTATAAAAGAGGAGAGCAACAAGAGAACAGAGGTGACTGTGTACTAGTGTCCAGAAAGATTAGCCATGGGCCTTTGTTAGTGTTGATTTATTAATATCTCTTTGCATGCAAGGATGAGTTTGATCATATCCATCAGACCCTAGAAGATGAACTTCAGCAACAGCGTGAATCCATGCAACGTACTAAAGAGACAATGAATAAGGTAAAATGTTTATGCAAGATTTTGCTTCCTGTAGAGTAGGTGGCTCTAATTTCATACAAAGAAATGACTGTAGGAGGCAAAATGGGATGCAAATTACTTTGATAAAGAAAGTCTGATCAGTGGGAACAGTCCCCATCTTCCAAATAAAAAACATCCACAGTCTGGGAGCCGGCGCAGGCTACAGCAGGCAGAGGTTTGCAGTCCCAGGTCTTCTGGAGCATGTGCTTCAGAAGGAGGAGTCAGTTTTCTGCTGGAGCCACATGGAAAACGCATTTGGGGATGAGGGTGACCTGGGAGAAGAAAGGGAAAAGACGGGGAGAAAAAGATGAGGGTAAGACAAAGGAAGATTGTGGATAAAAAAGGGAGGAGAAGAAACAGGAGGGACCTACAAGGCGATGAAAGAGAAAATAGTAAATCAAAAGAGAAGCAGTAGATGAAATAGTTGAACTTTATGTGGCAGTAGGAGGAGAATGGAAAAGGGAGATGGAAAGAGCGTGAAAAAGATTGGGAAATGGATAATGGAGTGGCCAGAGTGACTTGTTTGGAAAGTTTGAGCAAAAAGCGTTTTCCCCGTATAAACTAAATGAATGCTTTTATGCCCTCGTATGCAGCCTTCCAGCCAAAATAGTTGTTCTCGAAGGACCTGGTTCTCACTGCTGGCTTGTCTGCTCTTGGCACTGCTGATTCATCCTTTTCAACAAGCCAAAGGCACTGGCAAGAATGCACAATCAGCTAGCCTTTTGGAACAAGCTATCAGGGGGCATGGTAACATCTCTGTTTCCTGAAAACTTCTAGTCATAGAAGTTGTTTTTCCCTGGAAGATGTGCGTAAATCTATGGCAGAAAATATTCTTGAGATAAAGTCTTTACCTTTGTATCTAATTGGGATTCATTTGGAAATCACCAGTGACTAAAATCAGCCACTAGACAGCAGCCATGATATGCACTCAAAGCATATCTGTGAGATTTCTTAAATAAAGTCTGCCTCTCAATACTCCCACAGCAGTAGGTCCTACTTGGCCACTACTGTAGCTGCTGTGAGCATTCCCATGCATTCCTGAAAGCTGCAGCAGCACATGTTGTAGGTGTGCATAGCATATTCCATTTTCTTTTCCCTATTACTGTTTGTGTTTCAGTCCCATAAGGAAGAGCTGGAAAAAGAGAAAGTCTTACGAGAGAGTGTAGAACGAGACTTGGATGAGGCTGCGCAGAGGCTACAAATGGCTCATGAAGAGATCCGGAGGTTGACCGATGAACTGGATGTGCAGAAAAAGGAGCAAAGCAAATTGGGTAAGTTGTTTCTCTTACAGGCACATGCATTTCCAGGTTATAGACAGGTGCTGGGCCTGGTCTTCAGAGCTACATTTCACCTGCCTTTTTGATTGGAGTAGTGGATGCTTAGCACTTCCAAAAACCAGGCCTGTTTGGTGTAAGCCTTGCCCTTCCCAGCAAGAACAGTCCCAGAAAGGTACTCTTAGCTCATTCCTGGCTCTAATGTGGAGCATGGCATGTGTGTCCTACACATACCTAATGCTTTGGCATTCTGAGCAAGTCCAGCCAGCAGCCATTTGGGATACCAAAACATCAGCTGTTTTGACATGACGATGGCATATTCCTGGTTGCCTCTCTCTCAGTTGTGTGGAGAAACAAGCCAGAGGGCTGAACTGTTACACCGTCAGACTGGAAGCAGAGATGCACCGCACTCATTCTCTTGTACCAGCTGCAGAATGGGTCCCTGCATCACTCTTGTTGTAGGCTGCAGATGATGCATTTCAGATTGTTCTGCTCTCACCCTTCCCAGTTGGTAAACCTTCTGCACAAGAAGCCACCTTCCCCTGAGCAGCCAATTAGTCATTAAATCATTTACACCTGGAATCTAAATGTGACGTGTGACTGAAAATTTTTAAAAAACCAAAAATGCAAATCTGGGTAAAAATAACAGTGTTTTGGAAGGTTCACATTGCACCTTAAACCTCCGGTATTTCATGTTGCATCACAGTCCTTACAGCTCGAGTTGTATTTCCCCGGCAGAACTCCCAGCTTATCAGCTGGGTTAAATAACTTGTTTGAAGTATTAAGAAAATGTAATTTCATAGATTTCATAGACATTAGGGCTGGAAGGGACCTTGGAAAATAGTAATACACAGTTTGGCTGGAAGATACAAACAAGATGGATTAGGGAATTATAGTATCATGTGCTGATGTTACCTGGAGGCCCTGATCCTACTTTGTGATCCACGTGAAGCTGACTGCAATAGAGGTCTGTTAATTTCTGTGAGATTCCACATGGCGTATGTGCGTGCCGACTTTGTTGTAAGACTGTGCAGATCACGTGACTGTGACCACGTCAGCTGATTTTTGCGCACACAGACACTCCCTCTCAGCTACCTATCCGTTTCAATCAGCATCCAGTGTAGTGAGTTGCAAGCTAAATTAATCAAAGGCTTGGGAGGAAGCATTCTGAGCAGAGTTTTTCAGAGCTCCTGTGCTGATTGATTGGTAAATTTGCATCAAAGGGCATATGTCCTGCAATGTGTCACAACCTCCAGAGAATTTTACATCTCCAGATCATGAACAGAGCTGCGGTATTTGATTCCTTTCCCAGTGGAGCTTTGTGTGCATTGAACCAGTGAGAAATCTATTTATGATAAGTATGCCTGGTTTTGTAATCTGCATAAATGGAAAGTAGCATTTGACTCTCCAAATTGTAATTAAAGGCTTAATGTTTGACCTGTTTCTGTGCTTTGCTGGGCTTGGAGCATTAAAATCCAGAAGAATATTAACAAATGACAGTGGTTTTAATAGTGTATTTGGATGTCTATTACACCCTGTTGATTTAAGAATTAAAAGCAGTGTAGAAAATCACTCATAGAAAACTAAATGAGATACCTGATTTATTTAAGTGAAGTTCCACCCGGAAGCAATGTTTGCTTTTGTCTGTAGTACTTTGCAGCCTGGTGTTTGAGCTTAAGAGAAACTCTGAGATTCCTGTTAGGTGCTTGTAGTCCAATGTGTGCTTCCATGCAGGTGGCGATTATTCGTAAGTGCTTAAAATAACAGTCTAGTTATGGGCTCTTTGCACTCACACCTTTCAAGTCAGTTTTCTGTCATTTCCATTTTTGAATGGAAAACTTAAAGAAAAATGTCAGAATTCCATGCTCAGCAAAACAAGAATGGATTGTAAAGTTATTATTGGGTACATCATTGGTAAATTATTACTTTATTGTTGCTTTAGAATCTGCTTTGCGGTCAGCCTCCCAAATGACTGAGAGCTGGAAAGAAGAGAAGAATAAATTGAAAGATAGTGGTAAGTCACGTGTTAGCTAAGATGCTTACTGATGTTGTTTAAAAGTATGACTAGTTGACATTTTTTCATTTAACTCCTGTTTTCAACTAAATGAAAAGGTATGTGTTCCTTTACTTTTGTTATTACTAACTGAACTCTGACGCACAGAAGAGACCAGGGAGAGGGCAGCACTTAATTCACGGAGGCTCGTTGATGAATTTTCTGTTTCTGTGATTTCTTGGGGTGTAGAGAGGACTGAGCTTCAGAAGGCCATGGAACACAACAACAGGTTGGATAAGGAAATTCTAGCATTGCGTGATCGGGTGCGATCACTTGACTCAGAAAGAAGAGTGTTCCTGGAACTGGTAAGTCTCTGGTCTGCGACAGTGTGGCTGTGTCTGTGCTTAGCCTGGGAATGACCTGCCTGAAATGGCTCTAATCACACCTAACGCTTGTAGCTTCTGCGCATCTTGTTCTCTATTTGCTTCCTGTTAATCTTTCCCTAGCTGGAATTCCATTGTTTCATGGTTAGGATATACTGAATGAATCTGATATTACTGGAAACATTTAGACATTCACTGTTTCTATAGAGAAATTTCTAAGCCAAACTTTTTCCATATTGACTACGGGTACCATGGGCTTGATGGCTGTGGGAAGTACTAGTGACCTACCATTCCAAGTGAAGTTAGGAGTAGCTGTGAATGCTCGCCACCTTTGAAAAGCAAGGCATATCCAGCCAGACACCCACAATCATGTCCCTGTATAATCTTAAATGCTTTGCTGAAAAGGGCTGGGATTGTGATGCTTAACTTTAAGCGTGTGCTTAAATACTTTGCAGAACCGGTACCTTGACATTCATGTTGTCTTCCTAAGCCCAGGTTACCAGAGGAACCAGATCATTTTCTTTCAGTAGTCTGTGCTTGTTGTGATTTACCAGAAAAACAAATTTTATCGGCACTGATACTACAGTTTTTGGGGGGATTGGTGATAAAGGGAGTGAGTAGTGTTGATCCATGCAATACAACATTAAAAATTCCCTTGCTTCTTTATGAGTTTCAATTTACACTTAAATTTTGAGATCCATTAGCTTGCCTGTTTTTAATCTATTACTGTGTTCCCTATTGATTTTTTTTAAATCAAAATGCCAGGGGTGCTAACTCAAACTTTTTAGAGAAGTCTAAATCTGTTACATCAGCACTATGACGTTTGCCAGCCAGACTCGTGAGCTTATCACAGAACAATATCACATCCATTTTTCATGGAACCAGATAAATTGGAAGTCATTATATTTATGTTCTTTAGCTCTTTAGTCCCACATCAGCCTTTCCATTATTTTGTTTCAGGCCAATACCAGACTAACTAGTCTATAATTTGGGGTCCTTCCATTTAGTTTTTCTAAATATTGGCTCCTTCGATTCCTTCTAGTTCTTTCAGCTTTTTCTCAGTTTTCTTAGATTTAGTACAGGTAAATATCTGTTACTCAAGAGTTCCTTGGCCAACATGTTAAAGCTCTTTGATGCAATTTATCCAGACTGGTAGATTTAAGTAGCTTTAATGTTGGTATAATATTTTATTCTTGACAAATTTTAAATATTCTTTCCTATTGGCCCCGATTCAGTAAAACATTTAAGCCTGTGTGCAAACCATACCATATTTTCATTATTGTAAATGTTTGCAGGTTTGGGGGCTTCTAGTAAAATACTATGAAACAACTCCACTTTTCATTCACATTTCCGTATATATGGCATATATATACTACAATGATTTTGTCCTCGTAATTGCATTTAACTTCAGGACACTGACACTTTGTAACTGTCACTTGATCATTTCTACCTGAGAAATTCCTAGTTTTTCGTTCAATGATCATTTTCCTCTGTGAGAATGAGATTTAATATTGAATCACCCTTGGGGTGAATACAATACTTTTCCTGTTAGAAACTGTCGTCTCACATTTGAGTAAACTCCAAGGCAATTTTACTACTGGTAACATGGGCCTACAGCATAGGTCTTCCAGACTGAGGGCTGGTGTTACAAAGATTTTCTTTCTGTGCAAGATTCTACGCAACATTTTGGCTTTGTCTCCCATTCACTGTAATTACTTTTTAATTACATGTGAAAGGAGGCTGATATCTGAAGCTGAAAATCTATGACATGGCTTGCAGAACAGGGTGAAAATGTAAGAGGGCTGTAAACCCCCATCACTTTTTCCCATACAATATTTGGAATATCTTTCTGAAATTCCTCCTTCTCAAGTAGTCTGGGATACATTTTATGTATCTTCTAAAAGATAAATGTAGGATCACATCCATTATCTGTGCTCCATAAATATCAACAATTTAGACACTATAATATTCTTGTATAAATCAAATAGAGACTGAATCTGACGCAACATGTGCAATTCAGTATTGATGTGAGAATCTGCTTTTAAACATCCCGAATGCTGCATATTTGGAATCTGAATATCTTCAGTTGAATTATTACATACTTTTAGCATTTCATCTAGTCATTTATCTTGAAATAAGTTTGATCAGATTTTAACTGTTGTTCGTCTAAGAATTTAACCATACATTTTACTTGCATATTTGAGTTTTGAGCTACTTGTTCCAAGCCCTTGAATTAAAAAAACTAAGGAAGATGTTGTTCCCATTAAAACCCAGCTATAAGTAATGATTTGTGCTGCTTTCTTTTTGGTGATTTGCTCTGAGGCTTTCAGGGGAAGGTACAATGGTCTATTTTTATGTTTAAGGTTGATAAGCTCAAAGAGGAGATTTGTGAGTATCAAAAGAATGAGAAACCAGGACAATTATCCCCTGAAATGAATGAAGAAGCTGCGGGCTGCACAGGACAGGTAATATCAGTGACTAACTTCTGGCTTCCCACTCTAGAAATCTCTCAAAACACAGATAGTTTCTTTCTTTCTCTGTGTAAGATTTGTGTCAGGAACCAGAATATGCCACATCTATACTTTTATTCTAGTCAGGTAAAATTGATATTTTCTATTTTAAACTTGAGTGCATCTCAGAAAAATGCAATTGCAGCACAGCTGAAGAACACATTTAGAGTTAAGTGCAAAGTCTCTGCAGTTGTAAGTTGCTGCTGCTCTATTGGCTGCATTTGCACTCCAGCTGGGATTGCTGTAGAAGATTCGGCATTGTATAGGGGATGGGCAAGGTTGCTGGCTTAGCCCAGTGCTTCTCAAACTTTGTACACTCAATGCTCCCCTCAGAAAATGCCAGCTCTTTGCTGTCATTCATTTGTTGACTGTGGAAAAATACTAGAGCAATTCTTCTGTTGCAAAGAACTCAGAAAGACCACAACAGGTCAGAACGGTTTTTAGAGTATGGGTTCCTCTTTAAAATCTCTGGGTTTGTCTTGTGAATCGTGTATGCATCTGCACACCTAACGGTGCTAATTTTGCATGCCACCCTTAAAAGGAGCTCATGGCACTCTGGGTGTTAATCACCGGCTGAGCCCATACACTGTAGTATATTCTTGGTATGAGCCCTCCCAAGGAGTTTTATTTATGTTAATTTGTGCTGACTTATTTATTCTGTAGATGCAGGATAAAAAGGATAAAGTGAGGGCTGAAGAAACGTTTTTTGCAGCTGAAACTGCCTCAGATCAGGAAAGCAGAGATCAGAATGATGAGGCCCTTCATAAAAGGTGAGTATACTTCAGCAAAATTCAGTTTGTCAAGTTTCAACTTTTTCCCTTTTAGTTGTCGTCTTCTGTTGTCACCAATCAGTTGTCCCTGCATAGCTTTAGTCTAGAATGCACTAGTCTCTTTTTATGGCAAGTTTTCCCATGCTGCAATGTTAGTTTAATTGGACAGTTAGCTTCGCTCATTTGTTCATAAATCTTAAGACTTAGAAGTAACAGAGTCTTCAACTCACCCTTAGCAACAGGGTCAGGACAGGTGAATGCAACATGCTCCAGAGCTTTCTTCAGCCTGATGTAATGTTTCTTAAGGAACAAGGCTTCTTTCATTCCTTTGGAAACAGCTCCATATAATCTATCTCACACTGGAGTTTTCTCCCTGATTCAGAGTCTAAAATTTCCTTCCGCCTCCCCCAAACCATAATGCTTCTCTTTTTATTTTTGGTTTGTTGTTTGGGTTTTTTGCTGGTATATCATGTTGCCAGATCACATCAAAGGTTTTGGTTTTGGAGTAAAATACCAGATTGGGGTCAAAGTTAGGGTTACTGTAGTCCAGATTTGATGTCACTTAGGACAGACAAGACCAGTCTCTGGAGTTTATAAATGCTTTTGAGGAATCTTTGTGTTTTCCATGGTAGTCTCCTCAACCCCAGTGTGGGGAGCTGGGTTCTGCCAGGATGCATGAAGGGTGACTTTTTTCCTCTGACTGATTGTGTTTATATGATACCGTGGTGACAGTTTGTGATTGATGTATAGGTGCCAAGAGGTGATTAAAGACATCGAAAACAAGAATTCTCAGCTTCTGAACAAGTTAGAGAAGGTGAAGCAGGAGCATGAGGACTTGATTGAGCGTAATGAAGAATTAGAGGCAATTCTGGGAGAGACTCAGAACCAGACCAAAGAAGAGAGGGAGCATTTTGAGTTTGAAGTTGAAGGACTTCACATGAAAGTAAGTCAGAAATTAAATAACCTCTTTTAGCTTTATCTATTTTTTCATTCTACAAATTGAAAACTAAAATAAAATTATAAGAAAAGAAAAGCTACACAGTGCTGTGCTCTTTGGGTTTGTAGAAATACCACTAGCAAAATCCACCACACCATAAACTCTGAAAGAAGAGAAGAAAAAGTCAAGCAGCTATTAAATGGCACTTATTATAAGGTAGCAATGATTTTCCTGTGAGTTTGGCAGTGTTGTTTCTCTTATGGTCAGATGTTACTTAAAATTGTTTCCCCCTAACTCTGAGAACAAACATTCAGCCATGTGTCTCAGTTCTCTTATATGGGAAATGAGCTTCATATTCATGCTGTGTCTTTGTGCAGCACTTACTCGTGTTTAGATCTCAAAGTAGCACCCCATTTAGAGACGGCATCTCTGGTGTGTGGATTTGAAATGTTTTATTTAGATTGGGTACTGTGGTCGAATGGGTAAGGCAAGCCTCCATCACATAGGAGGTCTGGGCCGTGCTTTCAGCTCTGCTAAAAACATTTTCAATCACCTCAATGCCCAGAACCTGATTATCAAGCATGGATAGCTTTCAAATCCAGAGTAACCATTTGTGGGAATTCCAGTGCTTAGGACCACAGAAGATCATATCATGTAATGTAGATTGTCTAAACACATGTTGAATTAACAATGCAGCCTTTAAAAAACAAACGGGTTTTCCTTGGCAGTTCCCAAACCTAATCCCTGCTGGGGACTTTCAGCATAGCACAGGGACATCTAGCGGTTAAAATACATAATTGCAAGCACATTTCCCATCTGCATTTCAGTTTATGACTTCATCTCATCACTTAAAACAGTCAGAGGAATTTGCAGGGCCTTGACAGCTCTTGGGACTTGGCCCCAGATCAGCAAAGTTGCACTGCACAATGATGAATGTTGTACAAGTGTGATGTGTGGAAGAATTACAAAAGGTGCTAGATGGTTGAGTGCTCAGTTGCATGAATGTATATTAGTTTGTGGAAACTGCACATGTCATGGGGATAGTCATCCTTGATGCCATTCCATTGACTCTGTCCTAGCATTTTTTTAAATGCACCCACTCTGTATTTTTATGTATAAAGAGACTGGTCTTGTGAGCTGAGATCAGTTTGGCTGCTGGAGATATAAAACCCAGTAAAACTTTTCATACAAAGGGCACTGACATCACGGAGGTGCACATGTTCTCATACTTGAGCTGACAGTGGGGTTTGAACCAAGAGGCTGGAGTGCTTGACCTAGGTCTGGGATTTTCATAAGGGCTTGGCGGACCCGGTTGCTCAGCTTGCATTGAAAGTTACAGGGAGAAGTTGTGGAGGAAGACTCCTACTTGCCTTAAGCCCTTTGAAAATTGTAGCCTAAAGTAATAATTATCATCTCCAGGAAATACCCCTGTGCTGGAGATTCCCCAGTTTGATGTTCAAGGTCATAATCCAGCAAAGCACTCAGTCTTTTGGCATGTGAGATCAGAGTGGTCCCTCTGAACTCAGTGTAGCTACTTGCATTCTTGAGTTAAGCACAGAGTTAAATGTTTTGCTGGATCGGGTCCAGAGTACTCAGTGCTTTGTAAAACCAAGCTCTGAGCCAGCTTCATGGTCCCTTTGTGCTGTTGGAGAGGCTAGAAGGGGCTGTGGATCGAATCCAGCCTCGGCCTGGGCAGCAGCTGTGTTCTGCACGGCATCTCGTGGAGGAGGGGAGAGCACCATTGGCTGAACATTTTAACACTTCCCAAAGGCCAAGTGTCATTTGGATGGGGGAGGTAGAAACCTCCCCATGTTACAGATCTGGGAGGCCTCTATAACACTGAGGGGGTGGGTGGTTTCCCCAGCTGCTTCTCTTTCAGGATCAGCAAGAAGAAGGCCCACAAACTATAAGGGTGTTTAATTTTAAGCAGATATCTGGACCTCTTTCCTGAGTTCCTCCAGAGATCTTTGTTGTGGAACTGGGTTCTTTCTTTTTTTCACTGTTTGGTCTTGAGCAGCTAATTCACCCTTTTGGGCAGCATCCATCGCTTGTACTGGATTTTGCCTGGCGCCCACAGCTATCAGTACAGTATTTGCTTCCAGCTCCTTTGTTTACTGACTCGATGCTTCTATAATAAATGTTTTCGTGATTCAAATGGCAAATTTATGGAATGTCTTTTAACTTGTAATTTGTGTGTGTTGAGATCACAAGTTTAGAGGAAGAACTACTCAAGATGCAGAAGAATAAAATTGAAGGCAGTGCGCAAGATCAAGAAAGAGCTACAAAAGTGCAGGATTTCCAAGAGGTAAGAGACCTTAATTGAAACACAAGCTCTTCCATGTAAAAAGTTGAGCAGATTAGTTTCTATTACATGGGATCGTTTAGTTTTTATGGGAAGGCTCAGCCTGTCAGTCCATACCTAGGGGACAGCTATCTTTGGAGAGAGAAGCTTAACTTGCCAGTAATTCCCAGTTTTCCTGAGTTCCTGTCTTATGCTGCAGAGTTACAGTCTGTGGCACCCCATTGGCATACTCCCTGCTTTTGCATACGGTATTGGAAGCTTACACTATTTTGTCACATGCCTTTGAATATTTGATGCTTTTCTAGAGTCTCATCTCCTGGAGTTGTGTGATGGTGTGTGAAACTTTGCTTACAATTTAGTACAAAAAATACATTTCTAGCCTTTCCAATTGTGGAGAAAAGCTGGAAAATGTCATCCCTAAAGGCTTCAACGTCAGAAAGCAATTAAGAGCCCCAGAGCTGGTATTTTTATTTAATCTAATGGTTTGGGGGGCCTAACATAGGAGTTCTGAATGCTCAGCATTAGCAGCCCTGGGCAGATTTAGATAATGCTTCCACCTGCGGCCACCTCATGACCAATGGCCTGCCAATATTTCTCACCTTCCAGTACGCTTAGGTCTCATTTAAATTACTCAGATTCTGCTGGCAAAACGTGGAGTTCACCTACACTCAGAGCTCCTCTGTGGTGGAGATTTGGCAGAGTGACGCCACTTCTTCCAAACTTGTGCCACTGTCTGGCAGCTGGCAGGAGGCACACGTAGACATTCCTGCAGCTTCTGCTTGCTGCCGTAATCCCGTCAGCAGATGGGGACTTCCCAGGAATGCCCTTTGATCTCTGTCAGCACAATTATGGAGTGAAGCCATGCAGAGATACCAGAAGTACATGGATGTGCACACACAATGGCCACTTGGCTGTCTGTCTGCCACCAGCACTTCTAGTAACAAAACCAGGTAAGTTGTAGACAAGGCCTCAGTCTGCCCTTCTTCCTCTGGATCTTTATTTAAGCTGTCAGGCTGGCTGGAAAGGTGTTGTTATTACAACAGTATATTAGTTTAGGGATAAGCAGTTCCCTCTGATGTTCCTCGGCAAGTTGTTTGATATTCAGTACACATAGTAACTAGATATCCGCATCTTTGCAAATCCTGGCTGTAGTCCTTCTTGAGTCTGATGGACTCTTGGTGGGACTCAGAACTTCTCTCCATACAGGTGCTGAAAGGTCATCAGGAGATGGTTGAAGTACTTGAAAGTAAGCTGTCAGAGGAGAGAGATTGGAGAAAGCAACTTGCAGCTGACCTTGAAATGACGCAGAAAGCGTTGAAGGCTGAAAAAACGGTATTGTGTGGTCATGTGTATTAGTTCTGGTGTGAAGCTGTTTTCTTGGGATATATGTATGAATGAGGAACTAGACACTCTCTGCATAAGTAGCATTTTTGGCTATTTAGACACACGGAGCAAAATAAAATTCTACCTCTTGTGCGTGAATACTACTAAATGCATAGCTAGGCTATCTAGGAATACATGTACAGGAAGAGGAGATCATGTCCTGGAAAACAGTGATATTGAAAAGGCCTTGTGGTTATTTTTAGATACCCTGGTAGAAGAAGTCGCATGATCTTTGGCTGAATTAATGGCGATTGTGAGTAGGACTAGAGCAATAGTATGATCTGTGTTCACAGCATGGCTGAGACCATTACTGAAATACCATACCACCATAAAATTGAGATTGTAAAGGAGGTTGAACAACTGGAAGAGATGTAAGAATGATTCAAGGTGTGTGGCTACATGCCTTATGTGAAAAGCTGTTTAGCTTGGAGTTTATATACACTAGAAAAGCCCCTGCTGCCATAGCTATGTTGATAGAGCCCATCAGCAGGGACACAGTATATTACAGCAGAAGGAGTTTTCCTACAGATGTAGTTTAAACCACCTCCCCAGCATGGTCAACACCCTTAGGGGCCACACAAAGCATATTATTTACTGTCGGAGCACTGGAGTTTACCTTTTCATGGAATGCGCCTTATTTTGTGCATGTAACACCCACCTACAGTCACAATTTGAGATTTTTCAGCTTAATTTTTGTCAGGGTACTTATGGAACAGAGTGGATGTCTGAGAGTTCAGGTAATATCTTTTTTTCTTGTAAATTGAAAGAGTAACTACATAAATGACAAGTGGTGAAGTTAGCTAATAAAGTACAAAGTCCCGTGCACAGTCTTTAGAACTTTCTTTCCTTGAAAAAACATCATTGAACAGCAAAACAGAGAAACAGCTCTTGGGTAACAGAGGCATGCTTCTTCCACTAACTCTTTTGTCTTAATTCAGGAATTACATAACTCAAAGGCAGAGCTTGTGAATCTTTATAATGAGCTCCAGAGTCTCCAAGATGCAGTAGAAGAAAGAGATGCCCATAATGTAGCTCGTGAGAAACTACAGATGGAAAATACTTTACTAGAAACAAAGGTAAGAATGTAGTGAGATCAATATTCTTTCAGTGTCTGACAGACAAAATCCGACAATCTATATGACTCAGCCACATAGGAGCTTTATATCCAGAGAGGGGTAGTTAGCTTTGGTAGTGTGAAGTCAGAGTTGTGACAGTTAACACTGGTATAAATTTGGAAATAAATATGAAGGTACACACTTCAAGGCTTAAGCCAGTTGCCACTAGAGATGAGCAGATTTCTCATAGCAGATTCCTCTGAGGCTTCTGCTTCTGGTGGATAGCAGCAATAGGATGCTGGACTATGCAGATCTTGGCATTTATTAATTTGTAATATCCTGAGAACTGCAGAGAGGCATACAAATAAATAAATGTGATTTTATGGCTGCACCTCTGGCGTTTATATAAAACTGCCTAAATGATTCCTCACTCACTGGAGAGGAATTGTGTGCAAACACTGCAGAAGCAGGAGAGTTTAGGATCATTTAAACATTATACTGCAGATTTACAAACCTCCTCGGCTGGAGTCGCTGAGTCTCTTGAAGGAGTTCTGTGAGATCACAGCAAATCAAGCTCATGATAGTTATTTCTGCCCAAACAGGTATCAGAGCTTTCACAAGTATGTGAACAATTAAACAAGCTTGTTCTGGAACAGAAAACAACAGATGAGAGTTTTAGTGCAAATGAAACAACATGTAAAGAGCTGATGTGTAAAGCAAAAATACTGGAAGAACAGATCCAAAACCTGGGGGACGAGAGACAACAGTTATGGTAAATCTGGTAAAACTTAACAGTGCCTTCTGTATTTTTGCCTCGTATCTTCACTGTTTAACTTAGAAATGCACAGTCTTTTAAAGACCGCAGCAGCACTGCTGCTTAGAACGTGCAGGCCTTCCAGATGGGCAGGTGCCTTCTTTTCTTCTGCTTCAGCCAGAATATTCAGCTGGCTGCCAGTGCAGACTTTGGCAAAGTAAACCCGGTTCTTTTCTCACTCAAACCGGTGTAAGTCTGGTTTTACACAATGGCTTGCGTGTAGTTACTCCAGGTTAACCCCTGTGCAAATGAGAGATGAATCTGGTTCCGTGGGAACAATTTTATTCTGATTTCTTTTACTGCAGCACCTAAAATCCTCATTCAGGGATAGAACCCTGTTGTGCTAGGTGCTGTAGAAATGCAGAACAACAAGATGGTTCCTGCTATCAGTGGCTTACAGACCAATTTTAAGATAAGACTTTTAGTTGTCTTTTTACTGCTCACCCTTGCAAACTTTTACCAAACAAGCTAACTCAGCTATAAATCTCACCTTTTGTTCCTGTGCATGAGTTCTGTGTGTGAACTGCACTGAAATTAGAGCACCCACACACTTGCACTAATGTAACAAGTGTGAGTTAAAACCAGTGTAGTTATTTCAGTCCAAGTTTGTACGTAGACTGACTCACAGGTAAAACAAATTCCTGCTGGGTGAAACTTCCCCTTTGCAGAACCATTAATACAAGGTCTGTACATCACCTAAACACTTCAGTGAAACTCTTGTGATGCACGAGTGTTTTGCCGGCTCTTGACATGATGGTGTATTTCATCCTTTGTGGGTTATTTGACTTAGATTTTTTGCCATTTTTCATCCAGTGCCAAGTTGTTAGGGAGCAACAAGAAAATAGAGGAGTTAGAAAAGCAGGTGAAGAGAAGCAATGAAGAAAAACAGCGATTACGGGAAGAAAATGCCCAGTTAAGGCAAGACGTTCTGGCTGCAAGGGAGCAATTGAACACCAGAAGTGAAGAGTCTGTAGAGAGCACACAAGAGAGAAGTCATGGAGGGAACTGGCCTCTCAGACCAAAGTGCCCTGAAGACAGTCCAGAGGGGATTATCAAGCAGGTATGAAAGCTTCAAAGAGCAAATACCACTTCTATGTCCTGTGTGATTTCTTTGTTTAACCAGTTTAGGAGGAAACTGAATAACAAACTGAATGCACGCACGGCCTTTATGTACTGATGCATTACATAAGGGGACAAAGATTGTCTAGTTTTCTGGGAGAGATGCCCCTAATATGGTGATGTATCAGTCTTATTGACCCATCTTCTGGCAGGAAGATACCTTTTTTCCATTTGGTATTGATTTGGATAACCTAAATAGATTGAGGTTTTTTTTAGTCTCTCACTGTAAAGTTCTAAGATGGAGCTTGATCAGTTACTGATCCTGTTCATGAACAGGATTGTATGGTGTGGCTTGCCAGCAAATCCAGGGGACTGGGCTTGGTGACATTGTGTCCTTCCAGTCCAGTGCTTATGTTCCCGTGCCATTGCTCAGATTTTATTTATTCCCTCCTTATTTATTTATTCCTGATATATTTTAAAAACTCACTCTTAATTAATCATACTGACTAAGAATTTTTCACTGATACTTTTGACTTCCCTATTCTCTTGTCTGCATTTCCTAATTGCTGGTTTGTATTCATAGTTACCGACTTTTCCATTTTTCTGTTTGTTAATAGAGTGGGGGGATTGTCTGTTTTTTGTTGTGTCTATATCTCCTCTTAAACAGGATTTTTTTAAAACAAATAATTCTCCTTTGTGCTAACTTGCCCTCCCTTGTTATGTATTTCTCCTAATTAATATAGTATCTGTCTGGAGAGAGACTCTTACAGCAGCATCAAGAGGAAATGCAGCAACTGAGACAGGATTTCCATAGAGTTCAGAATTTGTGCAGCTCTGCTGAGAAGGAGCTAAGATATGAAAGAGAGAAAAACTTGGACATAAAGAACCATAATACCTTGCTCCAACAGGAAATCGCCAAGGTACTGGCACTAACTGCTACAGTGCTAACGGCTCCGAGGTCATTCTCACTTGGAGACATACAAAAGCTTCATTCCAAGCTCAAAGAAGAAGGGCCAAATGCAAATTTGCTCATTTTGGGGATTACTATGCCAGATTCTCATTTATACGAAGGCCTGTTTAGTTCGCTCAGGCAAGTCAGTGAGAATCAGGCCTCACAGAATTTAGCACAATATCTGGGATTAGAAATCAGGATTTATTCTTCAAAACTTGCTTGGTCTGTACTCATAGGGACATAATGTCTAGTATGTGCGTCGTGGAGACTGTCTGAAAAACAGAGATAGCACCCAGTATACCTGCAGGGCTTAAGTCTTGTGAGCCATGAGACATCTTGGATGCTGACCTCATGGCAGGCTATGCCTAGTCTCATACATGTGCATTTATCTGACCAGATGTCAGCTCGTGCCATTCATTTGTATATTTTTCCCACTCCATTATTGCATTATTGTTTCTTCAAAGTTTTGTGTTAAACCTGTGGAAGCCCAACTCTGGAGGAATGTGCTCCCGCTGGGACTGGGTGCGGCAAGTGCTGGCTCAGCAAAATAAGTGTTTGCTCATTTGTTTTATTTTTTACTATTCTGGGTTGTCCAGCAACCCCACCACCATTTCTCCATTCATCACATGTTAGCTGAATCACATGTAGGCAAGGAAGTGAGGGCTAAATTCTACTGTTTTCTTTTGTGTCCAATTTAGGTTAAAGCTGAACTGAGACAGACCCAGCTGAAGTTGTCTGACTCGACCAAAACGTGCTCTTCTCTCACAGTGCAGTGCGAGCATAGCCAGCAGAAGTTCAGGGAACTTGAACTCGAGGTGCTGAAGCACTCTCAAACCTCTAAGCAGCAGAGCAGCCTGCAGGAGAAGCTTGCACTGGAGAAATCTAGAGCAACTGACATGGAGAAAAAGGTAAACCTGCAACCTAGCCCGTGTTCACATTGTGTCAACCCTCAACAGCCATATGCTGCAGCACTTCCAATTGATACCTGCAGTTTGTGCTTTAGGACCTGGATGTGTGTTTTGGAAGTTTTTGCTGATTTGTTTTGCCCTGGGGTTGTTACTGAATGTTCAGTTGTTACATAATTAAAATCAGTATGCAGATGTGAAAAATAAGGCCTTGCTTCTGAAATTCAGAAGATCTGAATGAACTGAAATTTAAACTAGAGTAAGTCTTGAGGAAAAAAATTGCAAATTCTTCCATTTGAGTGAGGAAAGTGGATTTTCCCTTCCTGCTCCACAGTATTAGGCTATTTTTGCTGCATTCCCTCACCCCACAAAAAAAAGTCACTTTGGAAGAGATCCACCCTGAGCATTTGAGCCTGAAGGATGAAGAATATAAAGCATGTGAAAACCAGGGATGCCTGTACATGAGCACAGAGGCTGCTCTGACATGCTGTAATTACAGCACGTCAGAGCAGACTCGATTAATTGAGTCTGCTGGAGCGTGGCAATTACTGTGCTCCAGCAGCCTCCTGCATGTTGTGTATAAGTATCCCCATGCTTCAAAATGGCAGTGGGGGCACTTGAACTAAAGTTCATCAAACGATCTTTAGATCAAGCACCCCCCACCATCATTTTGAAGCATGGGGATGCTGATGCACAAGACGCTGCGGTGTTTTAATTAGAGTGCTCCTGGGTAAAAGTGCCCAAGGATTTAAAATGGAGCTGTTGTGGGCTCTTGCCTGCAGGCACTGCCAGCTCTCCAGGACTGTGGCCTTTCAGGAGTTAGCTGTCATCCCTACTCATTTCCAGAGAATCATCTCATCTCTCCCTCCTCACCCTCAATCAGTTTACCAAGTCACCCAGCATGTCAGCCACCCACATTCACTGAGTGACCTGCCCTCATTCATAGTTGACCAGGTGTCCACCCACAGTAACACAGAATGGTGCTGGGAGCAGAAGCCCACAGATTCAGAAAGGAGCAGCTTGACCAGTGGTTATAGGGTGAGAGGTGCAGAGCTTGTTGTTGGCTAAAGAGGATCTGGGCATGGAGTGAATCTAAGCTTGGCAGTCTAGAGACCCAAGGAGAAAGTGCGCTCTGCATGGCTGGAGTGGTAGGGAGGGAGGCTGGAGGCTGAAAGAGGAGCTGTTGCTTGTCCGGTCTGCCTGCATCAGAGTAGAGGTAGGAATCCATTCCAGCAGGTAGCAGAGGCAGCAGGGCTGTACATCTAAATAGTTTGACCCAGCAGCATCGGAAGGTGGAGGGACCTGCAGGGGCGGGAGAGCGTACCTAGTCCTTCAGTTCAGTGGAGACCCAGCTCTGTTTTTCAGCTGACTGGCAGGAGCCCTCACTTACTGCTGGGGTCATTTACTGTGTGTTTAATTTGCCACCATTTTACTTAAGATTTTGGAGCTACAGCAGAAACTGAAGGAGTCTCAGCACCAGCTCTGCCTCGCGGAAACCCACGTGTTGGGAAGGAAGCAGCTGGAGGAGGAAGTGAAAGAGGCCAGAGAAGGTGAAGCTCAGCTGCAGCGCCAGCTCCAGGAAGAGCAGTGGAAAAGGTAACAGGCCCCAGAACATGTCTTGCTGGCAGTGGCCAGGCCCTTGATGCTCCAGTGCAATGCCAACACCCTAGCACGTCCAGCCACGCTGTCCTGCCCCGCACAGGAGGAGGGCTGCCTTACTGCTGAAGTGTTAGCAAGTGTCAGCTTGGAGGTCCCCTTGCCCTCTAGTACCAAAGGAATCTGGATTATCATCGTAGTGTGGTGGCGGGTGCTATAGAAATATTTGCGGGGACTTCACTGTGTGGAGAGCACAGGTAAGAGAATGAGTGCATCATGGTCAACCCCCATGTTTCTGCAGGCGAGCAAAGGAGCTCGGAGCTGTGCTCCCGGGCCCTGCTGAGTGTCACATGGTATATTTGCAAAGCACTCCAGACAGCTCCCCAGGGCAGTCCCAAGCAGCAAAGACTTCCCAGAATATCCAGTCTGCCACCACCCAGCTTGGAGAATCTTCCTACCCAGGAGACTGGGTGCCTTTTAACTTCAGTGACCCCTGGTTATCTCAGACACCTTGGCACTTAGCAACATCCAGCAGGGATGTCAGATCCTCCAGTAAGAAATCCTGCACCTTGCCTCACGGGTATAGATCACATCAGGAAGGGCACATGAAGCAGTCCCATCCATGCTAGCAAATAGCCACCAAGTGAAAGTGGACAAGGGTTATACTCCAGCTGCTCCTGAATATAGAGCAATGCAGCAGGGCCCAGGCCTGTCCAGGATCTCAGAGACATGCATGTTGTTTGGAAACAACAAAATCCAAAGGGTATCTCAAACAGCTCTTAATACTCTGTGATAAGAAGGTGCCTGGCTGACCTCACAGACACTGAGCACTGAGGCTTTGGGGCTGGAGTTAGTGTCCCGTGTGCTTGCAGCTTGCTTAGCGACAGTGACAAAGATGTAAAGTGAAGATGTTCCCCTCTCTGAGTGACCGACTCCTTCAGAACGGCTTGTTGGAAGAGGTTTGATGTGCTCCCATTGGGTGTAGTGTTGTTAGAGGACGAAAGGGTGGATAGAATTGTTCGTGTGAGAAAAGAGAGCTACCGAGATGACCTGGTAGGACACAACTCAGCAAAACACCTTCCTGGTCACTGCTAGAATTTGGTCATATTAGGATCTTACGATGTGTTGTGGCTGTGATATACTGTAGCATCAGAAAGCCCCCATGAAGATCAGGGTCCAGTCGTACGAGGTGCTGTGCAAACCCAGAATACAAATCAATCTTTGTCAAAAAAACCCACAACCGTGGCAGGAAGCAGGTGGTAGGAGAAACAGAGGCACAGAGTGGGGAGAGCTTTGCCCGAAGTCGCATACGATGCCAGAGGCACAGATTAGATCGACAAGGTCAGTCTGATCCTAAAGAACCTGATGGTTTTGGAGGTGTTTCCTGTACATCTAGTGGAGAATGTGGCTAGAATGGCTAATATCCCTAGAGTGGGAGGGATCTTTTGAAATGTGCCCACTACAGGTGGGTGTGCTGCTACTGCTGGTGCTTCAAGGTGAAGATGGACTAAAGTGGCGTTTTAATTTCCTCCATCCACAAACTCTCCAAGTCCATGGATAGCATAATGTACAGGAGGGAAAACCCAAAAATTTGGGCCAGAACCCCAACCATGTCATTGCAGGTTTTGGCACTTCTGTAATTTGTGATCCTGTTACAAGTGCAATATGTTAGGTGGCCACACAGCTACTGAGTCTGCACAGTAGGCTGTGCTCTGGCCAGGCAGGCACGTGGCTCCAGGCGTGTGTACCTGAGCATAAGCCCGTAGGTGGGAGAATCCTCCCATGTCTCTCACCCAGGAATCAGGACACCCAGGTTCTAGGCCCCTCTCTCCCAGGGGGAGTTGAACCATCTCTCTCTTGCACTTCTTTCAGAGCTGAGACCCTGCAACTTGCATGCGATAATCTGTGGGTAAAATGGAGGGAAGGCAGTGTGGGGGGATGTTTCTCCCCCTTCAGGAATAGGGGTCCAGGCAAGAAGCCAGGGCTCCCCCTTTCCAGAGCAGCAATGGTCTCATTGAGCCACACACTCTACCTTGTTACCCTCCTCCTGGCCCTGTATATCTTCCCGTCTTGGCAGCCCAGGGCCCCGGCACCAGGGGGAGGGCTGGAGAGGGGCCAGGATAATACCTGTGGACCTGTGGTCTGAGCATTCTTGGGAAGTCAGAGACAGATCGGTCCAAACCCCATGGGGGTGAAAGGGGTCTAAGACATGGGCCTCCTGTTTCCTAGGCAAGTGCTCTTATCAGTCAGCTGTGGGGCTAAAATGCAAACGGGCCCTCCTTTTCCAGTCTCCAACAACACTGGTTTTTGCTTAGCCAGCCACATACAGGTGCACAGAGCAGTGGCTGTATCCCACCCCCCAGCCACAGGGCAGCCTACAGAGCACAGTGTTTGTGTGTCTAGACTACCACGGAATACGATCGCCAACTGCGTCTAAGTGCCAAACCCTGCACCTGCACGCCTGGGAAGTGCCCTGTGGGGTGCACAAAGGGAAATAAGACGCTGCCTTTGTAGTTTATACGTTTGGTCATTATCCGTTCGTTTTCATTCTGATTCGGTTTCAGTGACCACAGACCTTTTGAGAAGCTTAGCTTATGCGATCAGCCTTGCATGCCCTCAGACTTTCCCTGCTTCAGCAGAGGTGAAATGTTCCCCTGTGTAGCCACAGTTCAGCTAGCCTAAAGGTGGTTCCCCCAAATAAGGGTTATGTCTGGGTGCAAAGCCAGCAGTGAAGTAACTGTCAATAAAAAGGCACATCCCTTCCTCACCCACATAAACTGATATTGAAATAGGATGTGGAGTAGGCTTGAGTAACTTAACTCCTCTTACCTTGAGCCCCATGCAGTGCTGCTGTTGCTCATTGTCCTGACATGCTTACAGGAAGCTCCTGGATCAGCATGCGGAGGAGCTGCAGCAGCAGCTCCGGCACTCGCATGAGACGGAAACATCACTGGCCAAGACTCGTGCTGAGCTTCAGGGCAGGTTTCAACAGCAGGAGGTGCAGCTGCGGGTGCTGGAGGATGAGAAGAAAACAGCGCTCACCGAGGTAAGGTGCAAGTCACAGCACTGGAGCTGTGCTCAGGAAGGGGCGAGTTATTGTCACAGATGGCTTATTATAGGTACAAGTCCAGCAACGAGTGGGGCATGGCAGTAGAGCAGGAGAAGGAAACTTGTTCTTTAATGAGCATGGTGCTTTTTACATGGGCATCTGAGCAGGAGGTAATGACTACAGAGATGCATCACCCCCCTCTTTCCTCTCCAGGGATACTTCCCAGGTCCCACCTCACCTCACTACAAGGAGGCAGACACCTCTGTGGTCTTAGGAAGGGCAGTTTCCCTGGAAAGGAGATGACAGCAAAGATGGGCTGCTATTATTCCATGGGCTGATTACTGCTTGCTCCATCTTGAGGGCAAAAGTTAGGTGTTACTGTAGAGCAGCTTTTGAGGGCAGAGCCCCTTTCTGTTCAGAAGCAGACTGAAAGGGCATTTTCATTTCTTACAATTTAACAAACAATTTTAAAAATATATCTGCTTTTCAGCTTCTCCTTTGTCAAAAAAGCAGTAAGAAGCTTTCAGAGCAGCTGTCAGTGCTGCAGCAAGAGAAAGAAACTCTCCATGAGGAATATGATCGTCTCTTGAAGCAGCTAGATTTGTACGTCAGGTAACTACCAAAGCAGTAGGGACCACTGAGAAACACAGTTGCACAGCAGCTGCTCTTTACACCCTGGTGGTGATACTGGAAAGGATTACTCTGTAACCTTCAGAGTGTCTCATGTAAAATGCTTTTAGCATTGAAAGACCTGCTTCAGCATGACACCTCCCAGCAGAATTGCTTGTATCAAATATCACGCTTCTGCTATCACTTCATTTTGAGTTTTTCTGTCCAGGAGGTGAAGATGGTAAAGAAAGCAGCTGTCCACTCAGGGAACGGAATGTCCTCTCAGCCCAGGACACCAGTCCAGGCTTTTCATTTTTTTCTCTCCTCATGGGAAAAAGTTTATTTCACTTCTTTGCTTTTGCCTGGCTGTTCTGTGGAGAAAGGACCAAATGGGGCTGTTTTAAGAACTGCTGTTTAGAAAGGCCAGTGCCCTGCCTCGTATCCTAGTTTCTGATTGACAAAAGTCAGAGCTTTTTATGTTTAACACCAGATGGGCAGGACTGGCCATGAGATGCACGCTGCAGAACCTCATTACTCTTCTTTGGACTTTGGATTGGTGGGAAATGGCAGTTTGGAAAGTTTGTGGGCTCCTCTCCCACCAGTATTAAAACCTACCTCAGGGTACTGGCACCTATCTGAGCTAACAGACCTCAGAGGGCTTGTTTTTCTTCTGGATATCTATAGTCTGATGCTGCTAAAAGAATTGTTGAGGTTTGAGCCATTTTGGGGAAATTGTTGCTTTTGGCCTTCTTGGAAAACACTATACTTGAAAAATATCAGTATCAATGTATTCAGATGGTCACGCAACACTTGGTTGGGCTGGCAAGCATCACCTCCTCCCCCTTACCCCCCAACACACAAGACTGGCTGACAACAGCACTGTATTCTCGTTAACTAATGTTCGTCTCCCTTCACCCCTACGTGCCTATGATCTCCATATGTGCTATGTGATGATCTGAACAAACACTAGGCTCCAAACATTGTGTTCGTGAAATGCGGAGATCTGCTGAGCACCGTCACAGGCTGATATTCGCATCTTCACCTTCCCAGGAAGCACAATGAGAGGCAGCTCCGTCACAAGGCCAAGCTCCAGAGAGCCAAGGAGACTTTTGTTCATGAGGTGAAACAAAGAGATGTGAAGATCAAACAGCTTGAAGGTGACATTTTGCTTTCAAGGAGCCAAACAGGAAAGGTGAGAGAGGGCTTTCCACACAGAGCGGGATCCTGGGCGAGTGCCCTTCCTAAAGGGGAGGCTGTCCCGAAGCAGTCGGGGTCATGCATGCTGCAGGAGCTTGCCTTGGCACAACTGCTTGGAGAGGCGTTAGGGCTCCTGGCGATGCACACTGCTCTCACAGGGAGTCCTAGGATCTTGAAGACAGCACGGGGAGCTAAGTTGTATGTAAATACACAGCAGAGCCTGTTGTGTATAAGTAACTTTTAATAACCAGCTTCTCCTGTCAGAGAGGTGAAAGCTCCAGTCCTCTGTGGGGCAAATGGTTTCAAACACAAGTGAATTGTCTAAAGCAGGAGCAGGGGTGAGTGGTTTTTCAGGAGCTTTCCTTGTGCTCGCTGCTCCCCTGCCATGCAGTGGGTTTGTCTTAGCACTCCTGGGCCGGGCAGCACGCTCATGCGGTAGAGAAGTTTAACTGATAAATTATCCAACACTTAGAGTCATGTTTATTTCTGGCATCACTGTCCCTGCTGGGAACACTACAGTTCCACCAGGAATGGATTTGGCCCATAGTGTTAATGTATCTATTTTGTATCTTAGGTTGTTATTTTAAGTAAATGAGATCCATTAATTTCAAAAACCCAAAAGTCCACATACGTAGAGAGTTTTTTCTTTATTTGGGGTCTTCCTTAACTGCCGGTGCCCAGGTACAGGAAAAGTTCTGGAATTAATGTCCTGGCCTATTGAGATTGAGGCTTTCTGCATTCATTTGCCCTGTTCTGCATGCACACAGGATCCCTGGGGAAAGGGTCCTTATGGGGCGATGCTTGATGCTACCTTACATCCAGTTTTGGTGGTCACAAGTGCTTTTGTCACCTGTCAAACTTAGATATTGGACAGGAAAGGAAATTTTTTGCCATAGGAAGGAAATCCTCTGCCAAAGGAAAGTCCAGTCCTGCCATGACAGCCAACCACAACATCCAATCTCTCATAAACTGATCAAGCTGCATCTTAAAAAGTTACTGTTTCTCAACCCTTAAATAGCATTGTCAGCATGTGACAAAAAGGCCTTTCTGGGAAGTGTGACATCAAATACAATATATATGAAGTAGCACTGAGCATCTTTGATGCTTACACCTCCTCTGTAAAGTGCTTTGAGACTAAGAGATGAAAAGCTGCAGGTAGGAGTTAGGTACTGTTGCTGTTGTTATTACCTTATGTTTCCTTACACACAGGAACATGCATTGATCAAGCAGGTCACCACAGAGAATGACCATTTGCTCCAGGAAAACAGAAAACTCTTACAGCAGCTTAATGAGCAGGAAGAAGTTGGCCGGAACAACAAGCGGATAATTTCCACAATTCAGAGCAGGTGCCGTTAATTATCTCACTTTGGAGAAAGAGCAGTTTTAGCTTAGCAACCTAGACCAGAGTTCAAACCAGGAGGGCTGAAGTTTGTCTCATGGGTCTGTGTTCTACCATGCTATTGCCCATGTAACTAATGAAACCCTTGTTCTGTGTGTGGAGTAAACCAGGAGTAACACAACAATAGCTCGGGCTAACTAACGGATGTTTCATAGTTTCTAGGGCCGGAAGGGACCTGAGTTAGATCATCTAGTCCGACCCCCTGCCACGGCAGGAAAGAGTACTGGGGTCAAATGACCCCAGCAAGGTGGTTCATCTAACCTCCTGGAGTCAAAGCCACTTCACCTGGAATGGGCTTGGCCCCGGTGAGGCGTGGAACCTGCAGCACGTGTCTTGTGGGGGCAATAGGCTCAGAGAATTTACCCGAGTCCTTTCTGTGTAGAGAGGCTGAGAGCAAATGCCCCTCTGAAAACATCAAGCTGTTAGAAGCAAAGGTTCACGTGCGGGAAATAAACTGCTCTGTGTGTGTGTGTGTGTGTGTGTGACCTTCGCAGAGTGCAGTTCCTGGACAAAGAAAACAAGCGACTGCAAGAAAGCACCATACAGCTGTCCAACCAGGTTGGGGGTCTGGAGCGGGCTCTGAGGAACATTCAGACTCATGGCGTAGAGGTAAGATGGATGCGCTGCCTTTTGGTACCTTCTCCCCCATGTAGCTGCATCAGAGCAATTCCGCCATCAGTCTCCTACCAATATACCTCAGCTTTAAGCTGGAAGGAACTTCACTGGAGTCCTGAGTGACTTTTTTACTACGATTTTCCAGAGCAAGCAGTACCCCTAATTGTGTCCGGTCTTCAAGAGGAGTTACCGTGTGCTGAGATCTTTACAAAACAAGGCTCACTGCCTTTGGATTTCCTGCTCAAGCGGCTATAGATAATGTGTATTATTAATTGTCTCCATCCCATGGGGATTGGACTGAGGCCCATCAGCTCATTTCATGAAGAACAGGACACCAAATGCATGGTGGGTGGCAGGGATCTTGTTGCTTGAGTAGCTGAATTGGAGCCAGCAGCCTGGACGTGAAAGGCTGTCTCATTCCTGGGATGCTGAGGCAGGCCATCCCCCCATCCGCTGGGTTATTAGGCCATTTTTTGCAGTGACAAAGGTTTTGGTTTTTACCTTTGATCTTTTTTTTGTTTTTCAGTTGTTAAAAATATCTGAATGATGGGGAAGGTCTGGGACCAAGAAAACTTTATAAAAAGTGGGTAATTTTAGATACCTTCACAAGTGAGCCAAAAATATCAAACAGGGGTGCCCAGGGACATCTAAAATGAAGAGTGTATTTGACAAAAAAACAATTGTGGATTGATGCAATGTCTGGAATAGTTTGGGCTGAAAAAACCCAGAACATTTGAGATGTTTCATTTCAAGAATGACAAAACACTTCAACGTTTTGCTTCAAAATGATCTGTAGAGACCAAATTTAACGCTGTTTTGGATTAACTGAAACAAAAGATTGTTTTGGATCAAACAAAATGTTTTGTTTTAGCCAAAATGGAGCCTTCTTCAGACACTTGTTTCATCAGAACTCTTGTTTAGGGTCAACCTGAAATGACGTCTCCATTTTTTCCACGTGACTTCAGAACTGAGTAATCAGCCATCGCCATAGCTTCGGAGCCTCAATTCATAGCCAGGCACTGAACAACAGGCCCCGGTTTGCCAGGGTACAGGCACCTCTCAGCGTTCAGAACCTTTGACAGTCAAGCCACTTATTTAAAACTGGGCTTTTTGATTTGTAAATTGGTGGAACTTGAATGTCCAACACCCATCTGCTCCTTTGGAAAACCTTGTCTAAGTGTCTAAACGTACTTAACTTTAGGGAAACGAATGTGGAAGTGATAGCCACAGTGTGGGATGGCTAGTGATTAGGGGGAGCAATGGTGCGGTGCTCCCATCCAGAAAGCAGTGGCTGAACCCGCTCTCAGTCTACACATTCTCCCAAGGGCACCGAGAGCCATCTAGACTGCCACTTTTTAGGGCTTCCAGTTTGAAATAGTTCTCTAACCGGAGCAGTGCTAGTTGATGGCACTATTTCCATCAATGTCACTTGCTCATGGGGCTCTTGTTCTGGGTTTTCTGGTCCTTTAGAAACTAGCCATTCCCTTTCATTCACAAACACCCTGTCTCTTTTCTTGGAATTTTCTCCCGTGCATCTGAGATCCCAAGTTTCCTGTCTCTAAATACTGCGTGAAAATATCCCTTTCCTCTGGTTTGTTTGCAACGTGTTTATTGCCTTGAGCATGCCCTCCCCACCTTTTATCAGTTGATTATTCTTCTGCTTCTTTTCCTAGGACTTGAGGAGCATTGGCTTCTCTGAATGCCAGCTACTAAGTAAAATGTTGCCACTTCCAAACACAAGGTACCGTGAGTAAAAAGGCACCAAGTCTGCTTACTAACAGCAGGTCCTGTCAGCATTGGGGAATAGGGAAGCCATGGATTCCTGCTTTCAAAACACAAGTTTCACCCTTTATTTTATTCCCTCGTGTCTTTTGGTCGTACAGTAGGATGGAGGGGTGGAGCTAACCAGTGTCTACTACCTGCTGCCTCCTTTAGTTTGCGAGTCCTGTGGGGCTTTCTGTGACTGTGCACGGCCCCGAACTCGATGGTGCTTGATCTTTGACTGGGCCTGTAAGCGCTGCGGCAGCACAACTGAGCACTAGCAGTTATTGCTGCAGCGAGGGAGTGCTGGGTGCACGACCGACCTCGCAATTAGTCTAGGAACTTGCCAACAGAAGGGGGCAGTTAATGGGTCTGAATGGTCATTAGACTCCTTGGGAGGAAGGCAGCTGAATGCCCTTGAGGATCTGGGGTTTAGCCTGTCTCTATGTTAGACCTTTACCCGCTTCCGGGGGTAGCAACACTAAAAGACTGTGTGGCACTGGGGTATTGCAGTGGTGGGCCCACGTGAGGACACAGCTAGAGATGCTGTTTGCAAAGTGAACTAGGGGTGGAAATTCTTTTGCAGCTTCTCAGCAGCGGGGCCGCCGGACTCGCTCAGCGTGCTGAGAGCCATTCAAGAAACCAAGTCCAACGAAGGTGCTGAAAGCCAAAAGTCCTCGTCTTCCTTATCGCCATCTCAACCTTCTGAGATCGGCTACCTGAACGTGGTGTCCCCTGGAGACACCGCCAGCCTCCAGACGCAGGAAGAGAGTCCAAGTTTCTGCTGTGATGATGTCTAAGGGCCTCTGGCAAGCAGCTGAGCTCTTTGTGGACTGCAGGAGCTGGCCTCCCTTGCCACTGGGCACAAGGAGGTGAGAGGGGCATTTGCCAAATAACGTATTACATGGATTTTGAGACACCTCTCAACTAAATTATTCGGTGACTATTTTTCAGCTGTTTGCCCAGCTCAACATCTTGTCCCAAATCTGTCAGATTTTTTTTTAAACTCATAAAGTAATTCATTAAAATGTTATTTTTAAAAATGTTTTTTCTCCGTTTAACGCTCATTCTCTGCGAGGTCCAGAGAGATTCTACGGGGTTTTCTGAAGCAGAAGTGAGCCACGGCTCCAGGCCCAAGTGTCTGTTTCCTTCCACGCTGGGGCCAGATCCACGCAGGTATTAAGCACCGGAGCGCAGAACCGCGTGACTCCAGGCAGGCAGCACGGATCATCCGCCTCCTCGCTGCCAGCCTCTGGTGTGGCAGTGGCAGCCGCGCCGGGCGCCCTCTCTGCTGCTCCGGCGGTCCAGCAGCCCTGGGCCAGGGGCAGGGACAGAGAGCAGCTGCCGGCGGCTCGGGGACGAGCCCGGCTGACCGAGTGGCTGCTCGCGCAGGCAGGGACCGGCTCGCGGAGCTGCAGCTCCAGGCCCGCTCTTCCTGCCTGCCCGGCAGCCTGGCTGGAGTAGCGGTGGGCAAGCGTCCCTGAGCCCGGCAGCCCGCGACCCTGCTCGGGCAGCGGCTCCTGCGGGGCCAGGCTAGGCTGCGCCCGCCCGGCTCAGCCTCCTGGGCTGCGCAGCTCAGCACCGCCGTCTCCTGGCGCGGGCCTTTCTGGCAGGTCCCGAACCCTTCCCTACCCCAGCTGCGGCTCTGCTTGCTGCTCCCCGTCCGATCTGTTGGTCGCTCCCGGCCCGACCTACTGCTCCGCCTTCCGCTCCCGCCCCTTGCAGCCCGTCCGCTCTCATAGCACGTGGCCCTGGCCCCGCCCATGGCGGCAGCAGCTCCCGCGCAAGCTCCGTAGGGTTGGGGACTTCCGGGCGGAAGTTGCCGCCGCGTTTCCGGTTCCGGGGGCGTCATGTCGGTGCTGGCCTCCAACCCCAACAACCCGGTCGTTTTCTTCGATGTCACCATCGGCGGGCAGGTACGGCGGGCGGGGAGATGGGGCGGGCGGTGCTGAAGCCTCGGCCCGCAGGAGGTGGGGGGGAGGCGCTGCGGGCCTCATCCCGCCTCGCCCCGCAGGAGGTGGGCCGCATGAAGATCGAGCTGTTCGCCGACGTGGTGCCCAAGACGGCCGAGAACTTCAGGTACGGGGGGCGGGTCCGGGACCGCCGCGTCCGGCCAGGGGCGCCGACCCCGCGCGCTCGGGCGCACGCGACTCGTTCCCGTCTTTCCCTGCAGTCGCCCGGGCGCCGCCCGGTCGCGAAACCGCGGGGGCGCTTGGGGGAGACGTCGCCGCGGAGACGAGCGTCCTGCTCTTACGGCGGGGCGGACGGGTGCGGCCAGGCCGCGGTGCCGTGGCCGCCTCGTGACGAGCGGGGTCGAGCTGCGCCGTAGAGCCCGTTTGCCGACACGGGTCTCAGACCCGGAGATGGCGCCAGGGCTGACCGTGCAGGGGGGGTCCAGCTGCGCCCCGCGGGGCAGGAGGCTCCCGCCGCGGGAGCAGGCGCACGGCTGCAGTCCGAGGCCTGTGAGACCAGAGTGCGGCACCAGGGGACGTGCCTCTTGCCTGGAGCTGGCTCCACGTAACCTCTTGCGTTCCTCCTGTTCCGAGGTTTGACGCTGCTTTGGTCTGGACGGGAGATCCCCGTCCCCCCCCGGCGCCGTGCCCAGGGAGCCCTCGGAGGAGTTGTGTTGCTCCTCCGTCAGCGCTCCGCACTTACCCGAGCGATCCCCAGCCTGGCGCCGTGCGGAGGGACTCGGTGAAGAGCCTGACGCCGGTGTGGGAACAGCCCCAGCAGACTGGCCTTACTGCTGCACCTCCTTCAGCACCTCCCAGGCAGCTGACTCCTCCTCACCTGCTTGCGGCAGGCAACCCCCTGAGCGAACAAAGCAAAGCTCGGTCCTGTGGCTGTGATGCCAGATTAGCCAGGCTCGCTCGGTCCAGGGCCTCCAGCCCAGGCAGCTTTCCACAGTGATCAGAAACGTGCGCTTGGCCACCCTCGGGGTGGCTGGCCACGTTTCTTAGGGTCATTCCGAACCTCTGTGGCCCAGTTCCAAATGTGTCTCGGAGGAGCGGCAGCTTAATGACCTGGTCTCCTGTTGGCCTGTCTCTGATGAGAAGGTGCCTGCCACTCCTTTATCGATGGGACGTCCCAGCCCCCCGAGAGTCCCCTTTCCACTATGGATCTCCAGGGAGTGATGCCCCAACCCACATTTTTTGGCTGTTTCCATTCTCAGTATCAAACGTGATCCAGCCTGATGCCCAGAAACAGCCCTTTGGGGTGGAAAGTTAGTAGTTGTTGCTGCCTCCTGTGCCTGCTGTTAGCAGTGTCATTTGCTCCTCAGAAGGGAAGTGCCCTCTACCCCTCTTCAGTAAAGTAGTCAGAGCAGCAGTGATTTGGTTTGGATTCAGATACCTCTTTCAGGTGACTCATGTGCTGCTCTCTCTTTTTTTTCCCTCTTTCCAGGCAGTTTTGCACAGGTGAATTCAGGTATGTGGGGTCAATGCACCACTCCTTTTAAACAGCATACTGAGGTGTTTAATGACCAGAAAGTAGAGCAATCTGATGGTCTTTGTTCCCATCTTCTTGCTTTCTGAATGACTGTGTTGCTGCAAGGTGCTATATAGCCTTCCCAGGCACCGGGGGGGGACCTGTCAGTACGGCACATGGGATTCTGGGGTCCTAAAATGACTGGAAGTCTTTATGCTGTGATGAGCAGTATCCTGCAGTGGTATTTCCTTGTCTTGCTGTAGGAAAGATGGTGTCCCTATAGGTTACAAGGGGAGCACTTTCCACCGGTAAGTCAATTTCCTCTTGTTCAAAACAGCACGGTGACCTAGACACAGCCTGATGCCCAGTTCTGAAAGCAGTCCCTAAAGTAGGAGGCATCCTATAGTCATCGAGGGATAGGAGGCCTGAATAGTGTTTTCTTTCTAAAGTCTCTGCCCTGCATCTACAGTTTTGGCGACTCTTTGCCTCTGTAGTCAGTGTGGGCCACTCTCTGTTGTACTTGCCAGATAAAAAGAATATTCTTGGTGCTTATCACCCAATGCACAGGCAGCACTGTCCAGCCTTTGTCCAAAGTAAAAGGTCATCCCACGTCGAGTCCATCACCTAGTCACTAGGTGCGTTTTATTGTGGTGTGGGCTGTTTCTCTGTCGTTTCGGACCTACTAAACTTTGTGAGACTGTTTCACAGAGATGCAGTCGTTAACTTTGTTCTTAATTACTTTTCAGGGTGATAAAGGATTTCATGATCCAGGGAGGCGACTTTGTAAATGTAGGTATTACAAGTACGTTCATTTCCTTTCCTGGTGGTTCTTTCCATGGGGCTGTATTTAACTGTTTAACTTTTTTTTTTGGAACGTGTTGCTTAGTGAGCAAAGATATGTAAATGAAAGATGAGGAAAGAGCAAAAGGGCATTGACAGGGAAAGGAGGTGGCTGGAGCCCCAAAGCCCTTTCAGCAAAGGGGGAGGAATACCTGGTCAGACCCATGGAATAGACTGTGGCGATGCCAAAGCCCCCCACGCCCCCACTCTGCAGCTTCAACCTCTGACAGGCTCCTCCCTCGCTTGCCATCACTCATTCTTCTAACCCGAGAGCCATCCTTGCCTTTCCTACTTGCCTTCTGTTTTCTGTGGAACGTGCAGCCTGAACTCTCATCCGTAGCTTCATCTGGCGGGTCTTGGAGGTCTAGAATCTACCTGCTTCCCTCACACCATGTCTGTTCTTGTCCTGTGGTTTCACCTGGCCTGGGGGTCGGTCTGTGACTAACTAACATGAGGGAGGGGGATGAGGATCAAATGAAGAATTAGGGTGGAATGCTGACTTCTGGTTTCCAGGCTCAACAATGTTCAGATGTTTTCATTTCTAGTGTTCTTTTTAACACTGTTTTTTTTCTTAATGAAAATACAGCCTCAACCTTAGTTCTGGTTAACAAAGTGCTTTTCTGTTGGAAGTATTTTAAAAACATGCTTTTTCTGAGGTGGGATTGATAATTACCTCCCTTCTCACACAGGGAGATGGCACTGGGGTGGCTAGTATATACCGAGGTCCCTTTGCAGATGAAAACTTCAAACTCAAACACTCTGCTCCTGGACTCTTGTCTATGGTAAGTATAAGACGGCCAAGGTAGTAAGACTAGAAAGGTTCCCACCCACCATCTTTGAGATTTACCAGTTATTTCCTGGCTTTCACCTCCATGGTTTGTTTTGTAGAAACATCACCAGCAGCCTAAAATTGCATAAGTGGCAATATAGAGACTGACGTGCTGTCCCAGTGGACTGTTTAGTGGAGTATCTAGTTACTAATCCGGCCCTGCGGAGGTAGATGTTAATTCCTATGATAAACATTTCTAGTGCAGGTCAGCTGGAATGATAGCACTCTTGTTTGAAGTACCCTGGCTTCTGCAGGCTCGAGATGTTCAGTTTACTAACATGTGCATGTGTGTTTGCGTTTTAAATTAGGCAAACAGTGGTCCAAGTACAAATGGGTGTCAGTTCTTCATCACATGCTCCAAATGTGACTGGCTAGATGGGAAACATGTTGTGTTTGGTGAGTAGTCTCTCATTAATGACATTTCAGTAGGGTAGAAATCGCCTTCAGCTCATTTCTGCTTTGAAACCAGTAATAAATCAGCCAGGTAATGGAGGCTTGGTAGAGGAAGAGAAGGTGGGAGCTGGGGAGCTATGTGTATTGCATCCTCACAGTAAGGCCTCGCTCCTTATTAGGTCCTGTAGGTGCAACATAAACATCAAAATTGGTAACTTTTGCACATAACCAAACACAGTGCCCCTGCTGGAGACGTATTCTGTGCTATTTCTCATAGTCAGTGGGAGAGGGGTATGAGTTAAGGTCCCTACATCCATGCACGCCCCACCCTCTGGGAAAGATGAACACTGCCACTCTAAGAGACGGACCTTAACTCCATATCTGAAACGGTTGAAGCTGAGTTTATGGGCTCAGTGATCCATAACACATCCCAAGGTCCCCAGTTTAGTAAGTGGTGTAAGTACATTTGTGGGGCAAAAATAATGCTTGGAGAGAGAACCGTGTCCAGACACAATATAATCTCAAGGGTTTGAGAAATTGGAGAAATGTTTCATTGTTCATGACAGGTTGGGGTTACAGAAAAAGTGGAAAAGTACTTCAAAATTGTTCTTTCCCTTGCAGGTAAAATCATCGATGGGCTCCTGGTTATGAGAAAAATTGAAGTAAGTTTAATGTGCATTCCTCTGAATGCCCTGCCAAGTCATTGCTTCAGAAGGCTTCACATCCCCTCCCATCACTTGTGTATGAAAGTGCTTAACGGTAGTGATGAGGAATTCCTTGCAGCCCTGCCACGGTTTAATCCATCTCGCAGAGTTGCTTCCGAAATGCACACGTGGCTTTATGCCAGCAGGAAACATGTTCTGATGGATTTGCTGCAGTGCCTTGAGTTCTTTCTGGAAGCTTGATCGACAGGTTGCTCTGTCAATCGTCTCAGAGCAGGCGTATGAGAGAGAATACGTTGACATCTCACAGAAGCAACATTCAGGGGCTGACAGATTAGTAGAGGTTGTCCATTGAAAGATAATCAGTGCTTTTAATAATGAAAACACAATGTTTCCAAAGGACTTCCCAGTCCTGCAGATACATGAGCCTCTGCTGAATTGTGGCTGCATGTTTCAAATGCCTAGTTGACAGACATGTGAGTTTACGTGAAGAGATGGGTGAAGAACCCGGCAGCATTGTGCTCTCCCTCCGGGTGCCTGAGTGCAGACTGGGGGGCCCACTGCTGAGCCACAGCGGAGCTTGTCTCATGGGACTGTTGTAAGCAGTCAGCAGAGAATGCAGTTATGGGAGAGGAAGTACAGAACTGACAGCAGCTCCACTTAAAGCCTTGCGCTTGTCTTCATTGTAGGACATTATTCCTTTCTCACTGGCTCTTTTAAGAAAACCATTTTGACAGGTGAAGTGCAATTATAACCCTGGTGGGATAAGTAGGATGAGATTCCCCTTGCAGTGTTTATCATCAGCAGTGCCTTCCAAAGCATCAGTTGAAGGATTACTGCACATCTCTCTTGTGGGACAGTAATGGGCAGATGAGAGGAAGGAAAGACAGGCTGTCAAAGAGCAATGCTCAAAGTGCAGAGCAATGGGTTCTGCTCTCTGACTCCTGGACCTGCCCCTTGTGCCCCACTTTTCCCCCCAACCCCAGTCTGTCACTCCCCCTGCAATACAAACATGGGATATTTTTTCACTGTTTGCTTTTATTATTAATATTGTTACAAGTCTAGAGTCAGAAATCTCAAGTGGTGTGAAACATAGTGATTATCCCACATTTCTTTTCTGCACCTTGCTTGGTTCACTGCCTCCTGTTCAGGGTCTTCCCTGTGCATCTCAGCTCTGCATATCAGAGAGTCAGCTGGGCTCGCAGAAGGCTTCAAAGCCATTCTCATAATGAAAGAGCAGCAGTCAGGAGGCATCCATAGTCCACATGCAGGTTGCCATGTTCCTGAGGCTCAGTTGGCATGGCTGTCTCTTAACCCTCAAAGCAGCTGGTGACTTTTGCTAACTTGTTGGGTATTTATATATTGTAACTGTGAATTTCTGTTTTCCCACCCCCAGAACGTACCAACTGGTCCAAATAACAAACCCAAACTGCCTGTAGTGATCTCGCAGTGTGGTGAAATGTAGAGCGGTGAAAGCAGAAGTCTTGGTAGGTCTGTTGTTCTTCATCAGCTTGTCTGAAGAAGTCTTCTGAGAGGAGACAGTGATGGAAAACCATCTGTTACTGTCTTGGATTCTTTCATGTGGGCATTAGTGATTTGAGGTTCTGCCAAGTTTCAGAAGAGCAAAATGTTTCATGCTGCATAGAAGAGGCAAGTAAACCTAGAAGCCTGAGAAGCAATTGTTGCACTTCCTAATTCAGGGCAGGTTTGAGACTCGCTGCCTGAGCTGAGTGCCATGGAGCTGAAACACTTGAAAGGAGGGCGGTGAAGCCCACTGAAGGGCCCGGCTATTGCCACATTACATCACCTGTTCTTAATGCAGCCAGTATCATTGTCCTAACCTACCATTAGGTCGGATTAGATACCATTGTGATCCAGTCTGCCTTGGGTATAGTAAGACCTGAATCATTGCATCTGGGTACTCTGCAACCTGCTGAATGTCAGACAAGCTGCTCAGCTTTTTTTTACTTCTAAGGGCACTGCTTCTCCAATTAGCTGGATCTCTGCTGTGCTCCCAGGTAGCTGACTGGAGAAGCAGTAGCCTTGGAATAAAAGCTGCAGCAAACAGGTGGACCACCTTGGAGGTTCCTTGCAGCTCCGTATACCCCCACACGCTGCACAGGCCCTCATCTTCACAGGGGCCTGCAAAGTATCTGGGTGATCCTATATTGCCACACAGCAGTGTTGGGTGTAAGCAGGCTTTGGGTTACTAGCGCGGTTTCTTTTTCTTACCCTCAGCTTTTTGTTTGGCGAGCTCAGATAACGTGGCACTGACTTGTGTGCATTCTCCTTGCCGCGCCTGTTCCTGTAACTGCCATTGTTCCTTGTCCACTCCAGGTCTGGTCACTGTTCCCACATCACCCGTCCCTGCAGCTGCCTCAGCCTAATCCTGCAGGTTACAGCTGTGCTGTTGCCACTTCACAGGCATTTCAGATATTCCAGGTCTACAACTTCTTTTTTTTTTTTTTTTTTTAAAAAAAAGTCCCAGAT
>NW_017729014.1:23150607-23153960 GCF_001723915.1 Gavialis gangeticus
GCTTTTTGTTTGGCGAGCTCAGATAACGTGGCACTGACTTGTGTGCATTCTCCTTGCCGCGCCTGTTCCTGTAACTGCCATTGTTCCTTGTCCACTCCAGGTCTGGTCACTGTTCCCACATCACCCGTCCCTGCAGCTGCCTCAGCCTAATCCTGCAGGTTACAGCTGTGCTGTTGCCACTTCACAGGCATTTCAGATATTCCAGGTCTACAACTTCTTTTTTTTTTTTTTTTTTAAGAAAAAGCCCCAGATGTAAATAAAGCCTTTTGATAAATGTGCGTGTAATGTGTTCAGTTAGAATAGTCAGGGTTGAGCTTTCCTGTCCGGAAGGCAACAGAATCTTTGTGTAGCCAGAGGCTTCCTAAGGCAAGTTCTTCTTGCGCAGGTGTGCGCCTCGCTGGTACAAGTAGCTCCTGCACCAACTGCCCTCCTGCCTCCAGCTTACCTGGGACGGATGTGGTGTGGGAAGAGTCGGAAAGGAGATGGCAGAGCTGCCTCATGCCCGCACCTTCACTGGCTGCTGCAAGCTGTTAGAGCACCATGCAGTCTGATATGGGTCTGCTAGCGCTGCAATAAGGAGCCAAACTCGGTTCTTTCTGAACAGAATCAAAGACATGCTGTGCAGGCTGCGCTGGCTGGGGTCCAGGGAATTACCAAGGCCATTTTGAGGCACTTGTTTCACTCTTGCCACTCCCTGCGTTTAGATGACGAGGGAAGAGATGAGGTGAGGTGTGAAGATTTTATGAGCATGAGTTTGCTATGACCCGGTATGAGCACTGAAAAGCAAGTGCGGAGGTCATGCAAGTCATCTGAAAGATGTACAAGTTCTAATGGCACGTATCTCAGCATTGTGCATCCTGTGTGCGCCACGCGTTTCAGCAACAATACAAATAGGCTGGAGGCAAGACTTGGAAAAATACCAGGCTCCCACAGGTTTGTCAGGTACCCAGCAGCTGTCATTGCTCTCAGCTGGGTGAGGAAAGGGGTCCTCGTTCTTAAAGAGGACCGGAGGGGCAAAAAAAACAGACTTAAGATGGAGTTTGATATAAATTGATGAACCAGGTTGCATGATATGAGTCCCTGCAACAGCAGGAGATGGGACTGGACACACCTTCCCCTCCCCTAGAGGCTTTGTATTAATAAATATTTGTGACAGTAGAGAACAGGAGGAGGGAAAAGAGAAATTAATTCTGTCGCAATGCTTAGAGGCTCTCTCAGGGCATGGAAGAGTCCACAGAAAACCAGACCCTTAGAGATGCATTCTGAAAACTAGCTCCTGAGCCCTAAATGAACCCGGAGAGCATTTCAGGGCTCTTTGGACATCAGCCCTTCATCAGGGCCACGGTGGTGTAAGAAGTTGTATTATGCTACCTGTCACACCCATTATTTCTAGCAGAAAATTTTTAACAGCTGCCCCTGACACCTGCACATTTGTCTCGGCCCTCTGCATGCTCCACCTTCTTCCTGGTGGCCAGGACCCTGGGAGAGGTCTTGCCCTAGGGGTCTGCTCCATCCCCTCAACTGTTGTAAAGGAGAGTGGCAGAGGCCTGCTCCAGTCATCTCATAAAGGGGTGGTGTGTGGAACGGGACCCCTAGCCCCTGCTACAGAGGGCAGGGTGGGGGTGCAGCTGGCAGGAGGGGCTGTGAGTAGCTAACATGGGAGTGTAGAGCCTGTGTGGTTGCAGCAGAGTTGAGGGTTGCTGGGCCCAGTCTGCAGACTGGGACGACTGGTAGCACCTGGGCCTTGTGACCAGAGAGCCCAGTCAAGTGACTGGAAAGTGGGGGAGGGGGTGAAAGGAGGTAATAAGCCCGAGTGTGGGGCTGGGGGCACAGCCTGGCCCAGATCCCCACAGAGCAGGAGCACTGCAGGTTGCAGCATGCAGAGGTAAGTTATTAATTTTGTTTCCGCTCTGGGTTTGTGCTAACTGGAGGCTTGGGAGTGGCTACAGGAGTGGGTGGAAGTCACGGAGGGTGCTGGGGATAAAGGTCAGGCTGACAGATGGTTCGTTACCTGGGTTATCATGTTTACCCGGTGGCGCGTGCCCCTGCCCTCCCCCCTGTGCAAAAGAACACCTGTTTTTGTGGGGTAGCGCTGCTGGGAGCTCGTATCAGCAGAAGTGTAGCACCTCTCTCAAAAGTCTACCGTGGTCGATTTGCCTGTCGGCCAACCCCCAAGCGCACGCTGCAGCCCGGTCTGATTTTGTGATGGATTCTGGAGGACGCCAAGAAGAACGTAGCTGCTGGAGCAGGCATGTCAGTGCGCCGAGCTGGCGAACCATAGCCCAGCACAGGTCAGCACTGCCCCACAGCCCTCTACACGGGGGCCGACTCCGGCCCCTGAGGTAGGTGACCTCGTCTGCGGGGGCTTCCTGGGAGCTGGACCACGCACTTCTGCAGGCCAGACCTGGCCCGCAGGTCTCATCACTGCAGCTGCCAGATCCCCCGTGGCAGGGGCGTTCATCTCTGCTCCCCGGCACAGCCCCAGAGCTCGGGGAATCAACGCTGCTGACCGGGCGTGCTGGTCAAGAGCTGTATCTGCCCGTCAGTGCTAGCGTGAACCTTGGGGTTCGGTGCCCGGGCTCCGCGCCTGGCTCTTGGACAGAAGTGTGGACTGGCCGTAGAGCAGTAGTTTCTGAGCTACAGCCCTACAAAGCAGACTGGGATGCTTACCAGAAAAGGCAAAGCAGGCAGAGGTGTCTCTGTCAGACCTGAGCCCTGTCACCCGCCCCAGCAGTGAGGGGGAGTCGGGGCGCACTCAGCTGATCCGAGCTCCAGTGCACGGGTCTCACAGCAACGGGCCTTGAAGCCCGGGAGCCATTGCCTGGGATCTCCCTGACCCACCTCAAGTTGGAACATTTTTGACTAGGGAAAAATAATGCTGGTCAGTGAAGAAAAGCTCCAGCATGGGATCTCAACAAACATAAAGAACGAGGCGGCCCTGCAAGACTGCACTGCCCTGCAAGCAGGAAGCATCTACCTTAAAGGGAGGCTTTTATCCTGAAGAAGAAAGGAATTCTTACTCCGCGTGCCACGGAGCGATGGGTCGCGTGGGACAAAAATCACGTCAGCCGAGACACCTCGGCCAGCTCTGCTGCAAGCCAATTGTGGCGGTCCTCGGCGACGTCCCGTTTCCCTCCGGGCATTTAAATGGCAGCTTTTTAGCTGCACAAGTGTCCCAAACGCCACTTGCAGGCAGGCGGAGGCTCTCTGAGGAGGATGTGTAAGTGGACACGCGCACAGCGCAGGGGCGGCAGGCCACGTACTGCGCGGGAGCACGCGGGTGCGTAGGGACTGCACATGCGCGTGCTCTCGCGGGTTCCTTCCAGCCCTCCTCTCCCGTGGTGCTGGGGCTT
>NW_017729014.1:23154998-23155226 GCF_001723915.1 Gavialis gangeticus
CCCCGCGCGGGTTGTCCGCTGGGCCGGGGTGGGTGGGTGGGCGGCGCTCGGCCCCGAGCTGGCGGGAAGACGGTCGCTGCCCCCGACTGGAGCAAGCTGCGGCCGGGGCGGGGCCCCGAGGGCAAGTCCGCGTCCTAGCCTCTGGCGGGGTCGCAACCAATCAGGCTACAGGGGGGCGGGGAAACCAGCCCGGGAGCAAAAAAAAAAAAAAAAAAAAAAAAAAAAAAA
>NW_017729014.1:23155613-23155897 GCF_001723915.1 Gavialis gangeticus
AGTGAGTGCGCGGGGCGGTGGCGGAACGCAGCCAACGGGCGCGCGGGACGCATGATGGGCGGCGGCGACGGCCAATGGGGCTGCGCGCAGGCGGGGCGCGGCGGGTGGCTAGCCGGCGCGGGCCGCCATTGTGGCCAGTTCGATCGGGATCGGGAGCGGAGAGCGGAGCCCAGCGAGCCCGGAGCAGGGAGCAGCCCCCGGCCGGCCTCAGTCACCATCAGACCCCGCGGAGCGGCGCAGCCAGTCACCACCACCGTCCGCACCCCGCCGCCGCCGCCATGAGC
>NW_017729014.1:23160897-23161547 GCF_001723915.1 Gavialis gangeticus
CATTTTTGACTAGGGAAAAATAATGCTGGTCAGTGAAGAAAAGCTCCAGCATGGGATCTCAACAAACATAAAGAACGAGGCGGCCCTGCAAGACTGCACTGCCCTGCAAGCAGGAAGCATCTACCTTAAAGGGAGGCTTTTATCCTGAAGAAGAAAGGAATTCTTACTCCGCGTGCCACGGAGCGATGGGTCGCGTGGGACAAAAATCACGTCAGCCGAGACACCTCGGCCAGCTCTGCTGCAAGCCGATTGTGGCGGTCCTCGGCGACGTCCCGTTTCCCTCCGGGCATTTAAATGGCAGCTTTTTAGCTGCACAAGTGTCCCAAACGCCACTTGCAGGCAGGCGGAGGCTCTCTGAGGAGGATGTGTAAGTGGACACGCGCACAGCGCAGGGGCGGCAGGCCACGTACTGCGCGGGAGCACGCGGGTGCGTAGGGACTGCACATGCGCGTGCTCTCGCGGGTTCCTTCCAGCCCTCCTCTCCCGTGGTGCTGGGGCTTCTCAACCGACCTCCTCGCCCCGCCGTACCTGACGGGGAAGCCAGCCCCGCTCCGCGCCCGCAGCGCTCGTGGGCCGACTGACGCGGGGCGGCGCTTCTTCTGCCCGGCTGCGCCCCCGTCTCGGCCCCCCGCCGCCGGGCTTACACCCGG
>NW_017729014.1:23162313-23165217 GCF_001723915.1 Gavialis gangeticus
GCGTGGCGCGGGGGGGGGCGGGGCGGGGCGGCGCCTCAGCCTCAAAATGTCCGCCACGCGCGGCCTTTGTGTGCGGCCGCCACGTGCCCGGCCCGGCCCGGCCCCACCGCCGCCTCCTCCTTCTCTCTTGCAGCAACGAAGGTTTTGGGAACAGTGAAATGGTTCAACGTGCGGAACGGCTACGGCTTCATCAACAGGTGAGCGGCGCGGCGCCTCGCTGGCCCTGCCCGGCGGCTCGGACGTGTTCCGCGTGTCCCTCTTCTGTCTCCTCCTTCACCCGCCTTTGACGCGCTGTCACGTGCCGCGGGAACCGCGCGTCGGTGGCCGGAACGGAGACGCGAGCGGTGGGTGCCGCGCCCTCCGTCCTTTGCAGCGCGGCCGCCGCGCGCTCCGAGCCCCCTGCTTTAGGCAAAGCCGGCCGGGCCCGGCCTGTGGGAAGGAGGAAGGCGTGCGGGTTTTTTTGTTAACGATTTGCGCCGCGCGGGTTATGGAGTTTAACTCGGGTCCCTAGCGCCCCGGTTACGAAGGACTAAAGCCCAGTGCGGTTTTAGGCCCTAGACTAAGCATTGTCTGCGGGAAGCCTTTTGAAACAGCGTCAAGAAGCTTTAGGCCACGTCTGTTTTGGTTGCAATATGAAGGGGGTTTCTGGAGCTTTCCTCACTTCTGAGAATATTCTGAATTTTTGAAGCATAAAACGGAGCCGTGACAGTCTGCAGAGGTCCGTCTAGCAGGGACTTGGCAGTGGTGCTGAAATAATTGTGTGTTAATAAAATGCAGTTTGGTAGCAGAGTCCTGCTGCTGCCAGGGCTGTCACCGACACCCTGACAGCTCCGCGTGGCTTTGCCTTGGCAGTGCTGCTACGTAGCTGCTAACCTGTGCACCCCTTCCAGAGCGGGGTGCGCCTTACAGTACCAGCGCTGGAATTGCTCACTCAACCAAGTAACATAAAACACTACAATATATAGCCGTGGGCAGCAGTCTGTTTAATTGTACAGACAGGCTCGCTATAATTACTTCCTGCCCAACTGCTCAGGAGCTTTTAGCAAGTTACTGTCCTGCCCTTCCCTCCCAAACTTGGTAAGATCTTGAGGTTATAAGGCTGAGTGGTACGGAAACGTGAATTTCCTGAATCCTAAGGCTTATGACACAAATGAAAGAGAGGTATTTAATTACAGCTGAAGTGTGGCTTTTAATTCCTAATTATGCAGAGGTAGACATGTCATGAAGTGACACTGAAGGCCTGCTTTTTCCAGAAGAGGGTGGGTAGGACTGATCTTATTATTTGAAAAATTGACTGTACTACTACATTTCATGATCCCAACTTTTTAATTGGATTGTCACATTTTGCAACTTAAATGCCTTGCCAGTTGAATTTCCTGTGTGGTTGCCAACTTCTGTAGTTGAACCTTGAATAATAGCTTGTTTGGTGCTAAAGTTGTAAGTTCTGGCAACTCTGCTTTTGGTAAATTCACGTAAAACTGTACTTTGCAGGTTCTGTAGGGAAAGCTGAACTACACACTTGAAGAAAAGAAACAATGCAAGAAAGTGACAACTGATAGTTAAAAGGCATCTGAATGTTTCAGAACGTGCGTTGGGCAGCTGCTTGATCCCCTGGGTTGTCATTTTAATGAGAATCCCAGCATGATCTCATGTTAACAGGACTGCAAGAGAAGAGCTGCAGCCTGAGAAAAGGAACTAAAGGGCATTTCCACAGTTCTGAGCTCTAGCTAGTTAACTGTAGGGGGGAAAAAAATCCCTAAAAAAAGGTGTGGGGTGATTTTAGTGCTCTTGCATCTAGCTATACCTTTCTGTGAATATATTTGCCATACAGATCATTCCTCTTTGGTGGAAATATTTGCTGGCTTAAAGAGAACATTGCTGCTTTCTTTCTAATTATTTTGTGTTTTAAAGTGAATTTTCACTTTGAGTGTTGGCCTGAGTCCTAAAAAAAAAATTGTTATTGTTTTTTCTCACAGTTATCATAAATAGTAAGTGGTTCAGAAGGGCATTTGTTGCAGCCCAGTTGCTTATCTGCAATTGCAGCTGAAGTATTTAGCATTCTGTTAATGCCACTTGATAAAAAGTTCTCTGGAGCTTTGTCTTGATCAGCAGATCTGCTCTGCATGAAGTTGGGCTATAGTCCTTGTTTAACCAGTCCCTCTTCAAACTTTGCATTATGAAGAAGTTGAAAAGATTTGTAGTTCAACAAGATAAGCAGTAAGGTGGGAGGAAGTTGAGTACTCGGTTACTTCACGTTACGAGATGCTTCAAATGACACCAGCTAACTACAAACCCAGATTTGTTAAAAGGGAGTGTGTTTGTGGATCTCATAGTTAGAAAACATAATTTGAAGCAGTGAGTTTGGGAATGAATCAGGTCATCTACAAGTTAATAATTTATCCAGAAAGAGTATACTGATTTGTAAAGGCTTTTTTTTTTACAAGTAAATCTTCTCCCTTTGGGAATACTATTTCTTAATTGGCCACTGTAAAAATGTTTGTGTGGCCAGTTGAAGAATCTGGTATTGGCCACTGTCAGACAGGATCCTGGATTTGATGGACCACTGATCTAATTAAGTTTGCCTAGAGTAGAACTGTAGTTAAAGCTTTTTAACGGTCCTTTATCACTTACAGGCTCTTATCTTGCACATGCTTAGGATTGTGTTCTAGTTGATTGCTTTTAGGCCATTACAGGGTTTGCTTGAAGATGACTGGAGAGCACAGAGGCAGAAAGGGAGCTAGGAGTCATTATTGACTCCAAGATGAACATGGGCTGACAATGCGAGGTCACGGCTGGCAGGGCTAACCGTACCTTGTCGTGCATCCACAGACGCATCTCGAGCAGGGCCAAGGAGGTGATCCTCCCCCTCTAGGCAACACTGGTCAGGCCACAGCTGGAGTATTG
>NW_017729014.1:23170217-23174527 GCF_001723915.1 Gavialis gangeticus
TGGTGACTGTCTATAAACTCACTAGGGGGGACCAGAAGGGTTTGGGAGAGACTTTGTATCCCCGAGCGCCCCCCTGGGGTAGCAAGGAATAACGGCCACAAGTTGTTGGAGAGGAGGTTTAGATTAGACATCTGTAAGAACCACTTCATGGTCAGAGCAGCTAGGAGCTGGAACCAGCTTCCAAGGGAAGTGGGGCTGGCTCCTACCCTGGGGGGCTTTAAGAAGAGGCTTGATGCCTACCTGGCTGGAGTCATCTGAGCCCAGTTTTTCTCCTGCCCAGGCCGGGGGGTCGGACTTGAAGATCTACAAGGTCCCTTCTGACCTGACTTCTATGATTCTCTGATAAGTTTTGGATCATCTTAAGCCAACTAGGCATCTGGTATCTATTGTAAATCCCCTCATTGGCATTAAATAAAGTTGAAAGGTGGACATGGACGGCTTGAGACATTTGACGTGGTGAAAATATTAGCAACTGGAGCACATTGATGTACTGGGGTTTTTAGCTAGATTCTGTCGCTGTGTCCATCTAGGTGGTTCCAGCTTGCTTATCTAGTGTCAGACATGTACTGTAAACTTGAAGTATCAGTAATTGCTGGAAAAGCGCAAGTCCTTGCGCATTGTTTTTAATTTCCCCTGGATGCTGCTGGGGGAGGTGGGGGTGTTGACCTGTAGATTTTTCAGGCTGGTTTTACCTGGCTGCAAGTGGAGGGTTCATTCTGGGAAGTATTTTAATGGAAGACTGGAAAGATAATCCCAGCTTGCCAAGTCAGTCAGTGGGTTGAGTAGTCCTGAGGTAATTTCAGGACGAAATTTAGGTGGCATGTTGTGAGTTTTGAGTTGTGGTCACTAAAGTAAACTTGCTGGCTGCTGCAGAAGCACTCCATTTTCATTCCTTCCTATCCTTCTGACCTCTTAAAGTTTGTGTGTTTTCTCAGTAGTGTTTGCCACTTCCCTCTTATGACTGCAAAGTTAACGTAATAGTTTGCCTGGGGGGCAGCAGATTCATATCTATGCTGTCTTTGCTAGTGCTCCTGTTTAATGTACAGGGTGGGTGAGGCAGCAAATATGAAACTGGAACAAGGCGGATAGATATTGAGAAGCCTTTTGTTCGTATCTGTATCATGTAATATCCCACTGGTGATAGCATATCTTGTAAACCACTTAATCACAGTTGCCGTAGTAAAATCTCATTCCTTACCTGGCACCCTCCTTCTGTAGCGAAGGATCATGGCAAGGCTCTTAGCCTTTGTACCTTCATGTTCCTCTTGGAAGAATCGCTACTGATAAGGTCACATGATTGTGATACCTGTTGTTAAAGGTATTAACCACCTGTTAACAAGATTGGCCAATTCTTAGATTGACTGTTTTACCTTCTTGGAGACTTGTGACTTGAGTAAAGCATCTAACAGGATGGCCATTATTGGGCGTGGGGGGAGGTGGAATGGCTTGTATATTGCCAAGCTACTCTTTAGTTCTTCCATCCCATCTTCTTTGGACCTGTGAATGGTGGGGTAGAGAAACAGTACGTGCTGAAGTGATGTTATGCAGACAGTGAGATTAGGCAGGTGGGAGGGCTGGATGGAGCTGGAACTGCTTTCTCAAAAGGATAGTACCTAATTAATGGTGACCTTTGAGAGGCTCACTTCTCTGAAAATGTGGAGAGGTTTTTCTGCTCCCCTGTTTAGCTTCCTGGTTAATAAGCAAAGTGATGCCACTTTCAGAAAGAAAGTGTTATTTTGATCCTTTACTGAGCTAAGAGTTATTTAGTGTTACTACACACCCTTCTGAATTTTCAGTTTTACATTGAATTTTATTATGTCTTGCAGGAATGACACCAAGGAAGATGTGTTTGTACACCAGGTAAGCTGTTTTTGAGAAGATGGTTCATTCCTTTGTCTGGAACTGATGCATACCAGGCTTTTATGGTGAACTTCATTAATAGGCTTGACCTTAATTGATGGGGCTGTGAGCATGTTGTGTTCATAGAAGAAATCCTACTTCTCCAAGCCTTTTAAAGAAAGGCTTTCGTAAAACCATAGCTTCTCATTATCGCACGCCACAGGCAACACATTCAGCTTTTGCCCTCTACCCCCATAGTGAGGGCTAACATTTCAAATGGAGGCAAAACATGTAAAATTGTAGGCGCTCTCACTAGTTTCTACTGAATTTGCAAAGCACACTTGGTCTGCAAGTACACACTTTCCCTTTTTCTATGAAGATTTGTTTAAGGTGTGTGTGAATTTGGATTTCTAAAGTTCTCTTTTTACCTAGTGTTCCTCACAAAGCTGTTAAAGGCTATCGTGAGGAAACAGTTTGGTCATGGATTAGTAACTGTAGTGAAATAAATGGAAAGCTGGAAAGTAGAACAAGGAGTTTTGGGGTGGGGGTGGGAGGGTGCATCTAGGATGACACATCTGTAGTTTTTTAAGCTGTCACGCTTATATGTGGAACTTATTCTTGCAAGCCGCTAATGACAGTGTAGTAGGATTTAAAGTTACTTACAGGAACAAGTGTCTGCAGTTGGATCCCTTACAGATTTTACTGAGAGAAACTAAACTCTCACAGCCTAAAGTAGTCTCCTGGTTCTGGACTGGCAATTCTGTTTGCCTCTGAATCTTGTGGTAGTGGCCACTAGGAAGAAGTAGCATGAAATGCTCCATTGGTTTGACACAACTTTCAGAACTCTACAGGCGTAAGAGGACAGAGCTAAGTTCATTTTGCTTAGGCATTTGGCAATCCTTAAATTTCAAGCTCTGTTAAAGGACCTCCGGACGTGTGAAAATTGGACTTCTCTGAAAATGTTTGTATTGACTGTAGTTAAAAATTTCTATAACGAGTGAAACTGAAAAGATAGCTAGTTTACTTGGCCAGACTTGTATAGTACTTGGTGAGCCGGGAAGAAATGGCTAACTGTAAACATCAAAGAAAGGGGAGAGGGGATTAAGTCGGACAGATTTTGACTTGGGGCACTTAGTTTGTCAACTTTTTTAAAAAGGAAAGGTTTACACAGCTAGCTTTCAAAAAGCATAGAAGGCATTTCTTTTTAATCTCTTCTGCAAGCGAGTGTGGAAACCCTGGAGAGTTATCCTGTCTGACTAGTAGTATGTGGAATAGGCACTGTGAAACTTGATTATTTGAAACGTTACCAAATGGCAAAGTAAACAAAGTAGCCGTTCAGGCTTTATACTTCTTTTTAGCCTGATTTAAAAAGATGCATGTAATTTGACAGCAGCATTTTTAGTATAATTATTGATTACATGGTAACTAGCGCTGTAATAAGTTGTTTGTGTCTAAGTAAGTAAACATTAAATGTGTTGACTACATACAGCAACTTGCAAGTTTGATAGGAATGCAGTAGGTGTAACCCCCGTCCGATTGCCAGTTTGGATTCTTCTGTAGCTGCTATTCACTCGGAGCAGGCGTTCCCCTAATACAGAGCATCAGCTTGGTAGACTGCAACTTGCAAATGTATTGTTTTAGGGATTTTATTCCCTCCAGGGCATGCAACTTTTCGGACACTGTCAGCAGTATTTCAGTTTTTTACAAAATTTATTGTGCTTGTGTGAGCATTGAGATGCAAAAAAGTGACGGGTAAGCAAAATATGGTTTGAGGGGTCAGTGTGTGAACAGCATTTAAAGTGTTTGTTAAAAAAGCTATCTAATGTTGACTAGCACAGAAATATTGGTGAGCCAGGAAGAAGTGGCTAGTCAACAGTAATTTTTTAATACGTCACATTTGGTTAGAAGTACCAGGCTTATATTTTAGATTAGACCACTGACTTGGCAACATTTGAGAAATAATTAATATAATAAGGAACAATAGTTTTACGTGAGGCTTAAAAAAACTAAGGTTACATAGATTAGTCGTGGTATTATACAGCTAACTTCTAGATGCCAGAAGTGCCTCAGCTTTAGACTGCCAGATTGAATTTAACATAATTGTCTGATCCTTGTATTTTCCCTCCATTGTTACTGTACTGTATTCTCTATGCTGCTGACACCTGATTTTTTTACATTAGCTCATGCAGTTAAAACCTAGCCCGCAGAGCCTTTGGATCCAACCAACCATAGGGCCGTGGCTTTGGCAGGAGATGGGGGTCTCAGTGCTGTTCCACAGGCTCTAGTGGAGGGCGGCTTTTTGCCCTGCCACACCACAGCTGAGTGGCCAGCAAAACTGGTAGCTGCAGCTGGGTCCTAAGGCCTGCCTTCACCCCAGTCTGGGTCATTCTGGTGTCCCTGCTGCAGTAAGTTGCAGGCCTCTGATTGATTTTTTTTTTTTTTTTTTTTTTTTTTTTTTTTATTTTTATATA
>NW_017729014.1:23174641-23180997 GCF_001723915.1 Gavialis gangeticus
TTTTTTTTTTTTTTTTTTTTTTTCATGCTTGTTAATCTGTATATACTGTGTCTCCAAATGTAATTCTGTAATGTTATATTGCTAGACTGCCATAAAGAAGAATAACCCCAGGAAGTACCTTCGCAGTGTAGGAGATGGAGAGACCGTGGAGTTTGATGTGGTTGAAGGAGAAAAGGTGAGCATATTTTCTGTAACATATGCAGCATGCACAGAAGAAGTGGCATTCTGTTTGGCTTCAGACTAGGTGAATAAGGAGCTGTCCAAGGAGGTTATGCATTTTGTTAGTTATCTTTGTTTTCTGATGATATAAGTCTGTTTGCCTTTTTTTCACATAATGATCATTACCTAATGCTGTTGCTGTTTTTAGGGTGCGGAGGCAGCTAATGTTACAGGACCTGGCGGTGTTCCAGTGCAAGGCAGTAAATATGCAGCAGACCGTAACCATTACAGACGATATCCACGTCGTAGGGGTCCTCCACGCAACTACCAGCAGAATTATCAGAATAGTGAGAGTGGGGAAAAGAACGAGGGATCAGAGAGCATACCAGAAGGTCAAGCCCAGCAGCGCCGTCCCTACCGCAGGCGGCGGTACCCACCTTACTATATGCGAAGACCCTATGGGCGTCGACCACAGTATTCCAACCCTCCTGTGCAGGGAGAGATAGTAGAGGTAACTCTTATGGGAAACGTTGATGCTATGCAAACCTGATCACAGCTTGGCCTGTCTACGTGTAATCTGCTGACTTGGAATTTAACAAGTTGGGCAGACCCTTTGTTTGCCAAGGTACCAAGAATGCAAAAACGCCAATTACACGTGGAATTTAAAATGCAGTGAACTAAATTCCCGTGCAGTCCTTTGTTACAAAACTAACGTAGCTCTTCCCCAAACGTTGAAAGTCAGTGTGTCAAGCAGCCGTACTGGCTTGGCTAATGGCTTTAACATTTCTTAGTCCTGTATTTGGCTAAGAGTGTGCATGTTTTTTTCAGGGTGCTGACAACCAGGGTGCAGGAGAACAAGGCAGACCAGTCAGACAGAACATGTATCGAGGTTATAGACCACGATTTCGCAGGTGTGTTGGAGAGCAGCATGTTCAGTTATGGAATTTGGTGTGTGTTTGTATGTGATGGCCAGGTGCTGTATGGGTAAAGCCTGTCTTGATTTTTCCAGGGGTCCTCCTCGTCAGAGACCGCCTAGGGAGGATGGAAACGAAGAAGATAAAGAAAACCAAGGGGATGAGACCCAAGGTCAGCAGCCACCTCAACGTCGGTACCGGCGCAACTTCAACTACCGGCGCAGACGCCCAGAGAACCCTAAACCACAAGATGGCAAAGAGACGAAGGCAGCCGAACCACCAGCTGAGAACACGTCCGCTCCCGAGGCCGAGCAGGGCGGGGCTGAGTAAATACCGGCTTACCATCTCTACCATCATCCGGGTGGGTGTTGAACTCCTCCCTTCTGAGGACGGGATAGTACCATGGGGCTGTTCTGGATTTAACCTGGTAGATCAGAGTTTGACATCGCAGGATGCAGTTCTTAAAATTAGTCTTGGTTTGCAGAGAGTTGAATGGGTAACTTCTATTTAAGGGATTGAGGGTTTAAATGCTGTTTGCAGAACAGATGAACTAATTGGGGACCTAATTACAAGACCTCCCTAATTTGATGGGACCGTAGGTATGTATTGCGCTATGGCCAAAATTTTGGATATGATCTGTTCTAGCCTTAACAAAGCTGGTAGAAATCTGTAGTAGTAAAAATGTTAGCTATCTGGTGTGACTGACTGACTGTATCTGGAACCTTAGTTGTATATCTTTTTTTAAGTTTGACAAATCGGAGTCAAATTCCAAAAATTAACAAGCACTATAAGCTATAGTTACGAGATTATGAAACTAGTGGTAAATGGAATGCATTTGAGATAATGATAGGTACCACAAATCAAAAAGTCCTTCGAAACTATGAATGTCAACTGGCCTGACAACTGGCTAACCATACGCATAAAGATGCGGTACCTTGGTGTAGCATGTGCGGTAGGATAGTGTAGAAGTTGGTCTAGGTCTTCATCTGGAAGAGGAGGGGAGTAGCTTTTATAGGATGAAAAATAAACCAGGATGCTAACAGATGGTAGAAGATCTTTAATCTTCCCCTTTGAAGGAACAAAACTAATGTCTAGAGAACCTGAAACAATTGGCTGGGGGTTACTGGAGAATGGTAATGTTGAGGCGTGCTAAATCAGGCCAGAAGATGCAAGGTGGCATGCCATCAAAAACCAAGTTGAGATTTCTGCATGTGCAGCTAAAAATTGCATCAAGAAGCAGACGGTTAATATGTGGCATTTGATGCAACTATGCTTGTCATAACATTTTTGTTTTGGGCTTTATTTTCCCAGAGAAAAATATCAAAGGGGCTGTGGGAGGGTTGTGTAAGATGTAGGTTAAAATATGCGGCCTTCCTTTAGTGGGTAAACTTTTAGGGCAGTTTTAGCATTTGTTGCCGCCTTGTCATGATGTATTATTGTCTGGAAATAGACTTGTTTCTAGTTCCTGCCACTTGTTTTAATTCCTTCCTGCTGTTTGTTTTTTCTCCCTTGTTTTCATATGCATTTCCTCTCCTTCGCCAGTTTTCACGGCGCACACTCTACTGGGATTACCAGTGATGGTTCTAGCTGCTAAGATGAGCAGTGAAGTAGTTAACAGGCACGTTACGGTTATCTTTTAGCCTTCAGAGTTAACACTTCAAAGGGATTAATGAGGAATGCAGGGGTTAAGGTTACCCCTTAACTTGGATGTTATTTGAAGGCTGTTATCTCATGAGGACTAGTAGCTTTTTAAAGTTTAAATTCTCATGAATTTGAATGTCATGTAGGACCACATCATTTTTATTTTTACTAGCCTGTTACCTTTGCAATACTCTAATCAAGGTGAACTTGCATGTTGAGGCTTCGTATGGAAACTAGAACTTTTAACATGGATACCAGTGAAACATTAACCTAATGTCTATTCCTTCTTTGCATACTGGTAGATACGGGGCATATTTTATGTAGAGGTAGTGGAACAGAAAGTCTTCTATCTTTGCTTAAAAAGAGAGGTAAGAAGTTCAATCTCCATGTCTTGGCAACAAAACCTAAAAGCAGCCTTGCATCTAGGGGCACCACCCCACACCCCCAGTTTCCCCAAACTAAGTACCAGCACTTTAATTGCTTACCTGATAGTTACTGGGACCAAACTCCATAAGACTGAACTGTAGGTTCATAATATCCAGGTGCTTAGCAGAATGAGGTGGCAGTAATGAAAGAAGCCAGTGGGAACTGCTTGTATATTTAATGATCAAATGCTGCATTATTAACTTCTTACAAATAGGTTGCCAACTGTCCAATTTAAAACTCGGAATAAGAATTCTGTGACTACTTCTGGCATTTGTTAGTATTGCAGATAACCTTGGGATGTGAGGTACTTGGTCAGCCTTTTCAGCTGGTGACTTTTCATCGTTTTGTTTTGTTGTCATTTTCCAGTTTAGTCATCAAAGAAGAAAAGAATCTGAAATGAAGAGAAGAATAAGAAATTCCAGCAATAAGAAATGAACAAAAGAATTGGAACTGAAGACCTTAAGTGCTTGCTTTTTGCTGTTGACCAGATAACTAGAACTATCTGCATTATCTATGCAGCATGGGGTTTTTATTATTTTTACCTAAAGAAGTCTCCTTTTGGAAACGACAAACACGTTTTTTAAAAAGCCTGTTTTTCTCAATACACCTTTAAAGGTTTTTAAATTGTTTCATATCTGGTCAAGTTGAGATTTTTAAGAACCTCATTTTTAATTTGTATGAAATGTACACCTGATTTTTTCAAGTCAAACTGCAAGCATCTGTTAATAAAGGTCTTAAAGAATTGCCTTTTGTGTTTGTCCGTTTTAATTCATTGGTGTTTTGGAAAGGCTTGCACCAAGTGGTAGCAAAAAAAGTAATGGAGTTGCTCTCTGAAGGGGGCTTAGACCATGCCAGCTTAAATGGTGTCAGTGTATTACCTGTCCAGCTGTTTTCCTACATTTAGAAGTACTTGCTTAGTAGTTTTTTATTAGCTCACTTTCAGGTCACTTCAAAACGTGCTGTCGGTTCTGTACTCGCTGAGCTGTATGTAAGGGGTCTATGCATGCATCTGGTCTATAGCCAGGAGCCTTGCATTATTTCTTCCCTACCAGTGACCCGTCTACTAGCTTTCTGCCTTAGTTTCCCTACAAAGAGAATTGCTGCATTTACTCGCATATAAAATGGGACCCTCCCCACTGCCCTGCTCAGCTAGCTATTGAGAATAAGGGCAAGTGCTGGAGAGGAGATACTGAAGGACCCCTCTTTCAAGCCGGGTGAGCAGGCTACTGTGCGGATGCTGCTGGCTGCTTCAAGAAGAGAAGAGGGCTGGACAGCTTGTCCACAGCAGGGTCAGGCCCTCGGCCGAAGGCCTTTCCTGCTGGAGCCAGATTGCCCAAACCCTCTTGACACCTGCCGTGTTCTGCTGCTAAGGGATTAATAGCAGCCCTCGGCTTTTCATCCCCTCCCTGCTTGTTTACTGCCAATGCCTGTTTTCCATGAAAAACTACTCGCCACTGTTTGCAAGGAACAAATCTTTTAAATTCATTCCATTTTCCAAAAACAGGCGGGGGGAGGAGAGGGTGTTATTTGGGGGCATGTGGGGGGGAGGGGGGGAAATTCCAGCAAAGTACTTAAAGGAACTAGAACGTTGCGGGGGTGGGGGGGTATGCACAAAGGTAAGATGAACTGAGCTGAATCTAACAGAGAACCTTTCACTGTTTGGAGCTCAATGCGGTTGCAACCCTAATAGAGTTGCCCTCCCACTCCTCTTAACTGATGGCAGCCTGGGTTGAATTCTGTGCCTGGCCTTCCACACCCCCTGCTCCCGTGTCCTTGTCTTGCTGCCCCCAGCTCTGGTGAATCCATCCCACGAGTAAAGAGCCTTCGAAGGCTGCTGACTTCCTGGTTGCTCTAACAGTTGATTCACTTCCTGTCAAGTGTTTGCTATTAAATGGCATCTGTTTATGATTACAAATAGCATCTGGAAAGGGAAATGTGCACCCTGCTATACATGCATTCCCAAACATGGTGCCTTTACTGTGCAAGGAGGAGCAGCCTTCAGGAGCTGAGGCTCCAACTGCGCGTAGGCAGCCGTTTATGTAGGCTGCAATGACTGCGGGTGGAACCAGGAAGAGGGCTGCAAGCTCCAGGAGCAGGGGGCGGCTGCAGTGCCGAGGGAGATGCACTGAGCCTGGGCTGCCCTTGGTCTGAGGGAGGACAGCAGGCTGTGGCACCAGGTTCACTCCATGAAAAAGAAACTGGGAGCTGAGCCTAGCATATGGCAGAGTGGCCGAGTGCCCTCACACTGTCCTGTTCTTCCCTTGTCCCCACACTGTCCTGTTTCAAAGGCCAGTGTTAGGAGGCCTTTGTCTTCTCCAGGGCTGGAACCGCCCTGAGGGAACCCGTTTCCCAATCTACTCTCACTCAAGGGGCCACATGGTTGGCACCAGGTGAAGCTATGGGCTGTTCCTTTACTGGCCAGGAGCTAAAGGGCTTGAGCTTTTTATCTGGCCTTTGTTGCACTCGAAGAGCAGACTGGAGGAGTTGGGTCTTCCCTGGGGCGTGTGCACTTTCTGCTCCCTGCCTCACTCGCTGCTCTGTTTTCTGTTCCCTGCCCTGCCTGTCGCCTCCCAGGTGTGCGGTGAGGGGACGGAGGCTGCCTGACTTGGAGGACTCCTGTCTCATTCAGGCGGTGCAAGAAGAGCAGCTGGCAGCACCAGACACTTGCAGTCGACCGGCACGGCATGGCTTGGGAGTTTGTGCTTCTGCTTTATTGTGGAGTTGGCTCCTCTTGTCAGGGCTCTTGGGAAGATGCTTATGCTTAACTGATGCAAAAGCACCCAGCAGAAGTGAATGAAGCGTCCAAGGAAGAGGTTCAATAGCGAGGGCTTGCAAGACCCGGCTAATCCAGCAGTGTCTTAGTGAGACGTTTCCTGACCTCCCTGCTGATCTCGACACTGCTGAGCTCTGGGAAAGCCTCAAGAAAGACATCCGTGGGGCGTGTGGAGAATCCCTAGGCTTCTCCGCAAGGAAACATCAGGACTGGGTCAATGAATCCTCATTCTCCAGCTCCCATCGACAGAAAGGAGAGCTATCCAAGCCTGGCAGAACCAGTGCAGGAGCTTCCTAGCAAATGAAGACTTGTGACTTGTCTTTTGAGATCCAGAAGCACAGGGTCCATGGGGAAAACCAGTGGGGACTTTTGATCCAAGCAAGGTGCTCTCAGTTGGTGCTTTCAAGGCTTTTTTTTTTTTTTTTTTTTTTTTTTTTTTTTTT
>NW_017729014.1:23185997-23189166 GCF_001723915.1 Gavialis gangeticus
GAAAGGAGCTAGAAATTTACTGTGGGGGTGAAGGGGGTGGGGGGAAGGGCCTGTACTTGTGGGGTTTTGGGTGGGAATGAGAGAGTGAAACTGAGACAGAAAAAAAATTAAGCCTCTTGAATAAGCCTTGCCTTCTCTACTTGCTACCATGTAATATAGGAGAGTCTCAAGTCTTTCCATAGCAACAGTAATAGCCGCTCCAGGGACACTACTTCGCATATTTTAAAATGGAAAACTACTTAAAACTTGTCAGGAGTGAAAAGAATTTCTTATTCTATGAAGCACGATCCTCCGGCGAGCTTCAGAGGCCACCGCCGTCCCGCAGCGACCAGCCACTTGGAGTCAGTGTTGTTCTTTACATCCCAAAGTAATCGGCTGCCTCCCCAGGGAGGGCTTCTCTGTCCTCTCAGGCTTTGTGTATTGGCCTCTGGGCGCCCCTATACGTGTGCTCTGGAGCAAGTCTTTCTGGCTCGCTCCTTTTTATATCCCATCACAGCAGGATTTATCCAGCCCTGTCCTGTCTCCGAGTGGGACCAGGCCCTGTTGTTTCAGAGGAAGGCACGAGGGCTCCCCAAGTGTGCGGTGGTTCACAGGCAAACCATCTCAAATTCCTGCCAGTTAAAGCCTGCTTTATGTTCCCATAAAATTATTTTCCCTGGCCGATGGCCCCGAGGCCATCCTCGTTATCCACATAACTCTCCAGGCCTTTCTAAACCTGGGTCTGGTGGCAGAGGTCCCCGAGTGACCTCTGCATCCTGCCAGTTGTAAGCGATCTTCGCTCCTGTCCAACCTTGCACCTGGCTTTACTCAAACGCCGTTTGGTGCTTTTGCCTAAGCCCGTGCTAGAGACCAGGAGAGCTGGGCCGGCAGGCGGCTGCGGCTTCCCTCTGCTGCAGACGGCTCGTGGGCGCTCTCCTCTTGCTCGCCCAGCTCAGTGCAGCAATGCTGGGAGGAGGGTCCTGGCAGTGCCCCCGGGACCGGTTCTTGTGCCTTTCATTAGCCCCCCCTGCTGCTGCTGTACGTCACAATAGCTGAGGCAGGGGTAGGATTCGGTGTGTTTTAGCATGGGATTTGCAATGGAGCCCAATGGCATGCGCTCCGAGCTTCTGTGGATGTAGGCGCCTGACTTCCCTGCGCTCCCTGGAAGATCCTACCCATAGCTGACAAAAAACCCCACTTCTCTGACCCGGCAGGCTGGGAAGTGGACGCTTGACTTGTTTGCTATGGAATAAACTGACTTTATGAGCAAAAGTGGAGTGGATGCCCCATGCGCGCAGCCCTGCTACAGAGCCAGTCGCATGAACCCAGGGCAAAGTTACCCCGCGAAGACGGCGCAGGAACTTGACCGTGTCGGAAAGGAGCCATGCAGAGACATTATCCAAATATCCACCTGCTGCCCTAGGCAGATTCCTCCCAGGAGCCCTTTTGCTCAGTGGACACCAAATCCCTCCACCCAGCGGCCAGATGCTCTAATAGTGCCTGCGCACAGCCGGGTTCCCTGCAACGGTAAAATTCATGTCCTCTTACTCCAGCTCCTCGTGTCACCTGCTCTTGCAAACTCCCAGTGATGGAGACTCTGCAGCCCCTCCAGGTAATCTGCTCCAGTGCTTCACCGTCGGCAAGCTGCCTGCGCGAGCAGCAGGGGACCCTTTGCTGCCAACCGCCGCGCCGCTCTCTCGACCGCCCGGTTGACAGGCCCCGCTGGAGGAAGAGCTTCTGCACAAGCCGGGATGGGTGTCCCAACCGCAGCAGCAGTGCTAGATGTGCTGGGCATGGCATTAGGAGGGCTGGGCCTCTTATTCTTTGTCCTGTGCGCTGGAACAGACTGCTGGAGGGTAAGGATGAGCTTCGTGCTCGTTAATCACTGGCTTTTAAAGTAATGGCAGGATTAGCTTCTGATCTGACTCGACAGTTCTGGGATTTGTTGCTAGCGAGAAGTGAAATCCGGGCATTTCTCCTTCTTGTTCTGCAGGTGGGTTTTGGAGGAGAGAGGCCCTGGTGACAGCCCTCCCTTTCGCTGACAGTTTGGCGTTGAGTGCCGCTGAGGCCTGTCATTTGGGCCTGGGTGGCGGGGTGCTGGGGAGGGCTTGGCTTGCTCTGGCTCAGCACCGGCCAGGGCACCAACGGGCAGCTGGGCACTGGGCATGCACGGTGCAGCTTACCTGGAGGGTGTCCCCCTGGGACAGGGCACTGCTCACATTACTTCGCTGCTTCCTACCTCAAGAAATACTTTTGTTTCTAAGAGTTGACATAAGCTTTGAGTTGCAGTCTTTCTTTCTCTCTCCCTTGTCAAAAACCTCAGCTCTTTACTCTCGTATCTAAAACTAAATCAAGCATCCACGAGCTCGTGTCGGGTTCATTGGTTATGAACCCGAAGAATGCAATTACATTGATTAGCTATTTCACTGCCTGAAGTATGTCGAATACGTGGTGGAGCTTTGACTCGGTGGACAAGGTTGTCCTCGGGATAAACCCTCTGTTCTCAAACCGTTTGGCACATACGCTTTAAAATGATCTTGAGCCAAACATTTATTATAGATCCTGAAACCAAAACTCATCTCCTTTGTGTTTATTTCTAACCCCCAAATGCAGCTTGCTCTCTGAGTATTAGAAGGCTTGCAAACTCAGCAGGAACCAGGGACAGCTTATAATTTTGATGCTAAAACCAACTGCTTTGTCTTTAATTTGCTCTCAGGTTAAACCTGAAACTCAAAGCAAAATGAGAAGAGGACACACAGCCATGCAAACTGAAATCAAAAGAAAACTTTGACACTAACTGAGCTCGGATTTTTAAATTAGTTCTTGCTCTATTGCCGAGAGCTGGATGCGGAGGGACTATGGCTCATAGCACGCAACCTCCCTGGTCTCTTCCTCCCTGTCCCTCCCTCTCTCTCTGAACGACCTGCTCCGGCTCGGCCGAGCGCTCTGGGCTGGGTGCCGGGGTCAGCGGGCGACGCTCCAGCTTGTGCTGAGCAGGAAGGCGGCTGGATGCGATGGGCACAAGGCTGCCTTTCTAGAAAGTGCCAGATGTTTTTTGGTGGGGGCAAGAAAAAGAGCAAGACTTGGGGAGGGGAAAAGAGAGGGGGGGGAAATCCTAATTTTTGACCAATTCTGCTTCTGTCCTAAAAACCTCTGGACTTGCGAGGCCTTGGCTGAAGTTGCACTGGTA
>NW_017729014.1:23194166-23202338 GCF_001723915.1 Gavialis gangeticus
AGAGGGGGGGGAAATCCTAATTTTTGACCAATTCTGCTTCTGTCCTAAAAACCTCTGGACTTGCGAGGCCTTGGCTGAAGTTGCACTGGTAAGCAGGTAAGAGCTGCCATTTCCTGGGGCAGGCCATAGCGGTCCGTCTTGCCCAGCGCCGTCACGGCAGCGGTGAGCAGAGGCTGGGAGGGAGAGTGACTTGCCCTGCCACGTCCCGGGTCCAGGGCCGGACACAGGCACGGGCGAACCGGGCGGCTGCCTGGGGCCCAGACTGAAGGGGGGCCCCAACACGGTAATTTTGATTATTATTATTATCATGATCTCGGTCGAAGAGGGGCCCGATACTGAAAGCTCGCCCAGGGCCGCCTAGGTGCGGCGCTGCCTGGGTCCCAGGCCGTGCGTGCCCTTTGCTTCTCGGGAGGGATCCTGTTGAGGAGCTGCCAGGACTTGGCTTCGTTGCCCCGTTGTGAAAGTGAGAAAATAGTCGTCATAACAACACTGGGCCGTGGCAAAAGCCGGCAGCTGGAGGCAGCTGGGGACATTCATGCTTGTTAAGCTGTTGCTGAGGTTCCAGCGACTGGAAAGGTCACCGACCCTCCGGCTGCCTCGGGAAGAGACTTTCTGGGACAAATGACGTTCCTGAGCCCTGGAGCCCCCAGCAGCTGCTCGTGGGAGGCTCTCGCCCCCTGCCACCCATGTCCCGTAACGGAAAACCCCGCGGCCGGGAGCCTGGCCCTACTGAAGTCCGTGCAAAACGCCCGTCAACTTCAGTGGGACAGCGACCACGCGGCTTCCCGCCTCGGGCGGTCCCGGGGTGGAAGTGGCTTGTCGGCACGTCCAGGCCGTCCGCTGTGCGCGCAGCGCTGGCGGGTGTCAGACAGCCCGCGGCCGGCCGGAGGGGCTCCAGGCACGCGGCAAAGCCACCAGAACGGTGCGCAGATGCCGCCTCAGGGGACATCAGCACTCGCTCCTCGGTGCCCGCACGCTGCCACGTGCTGCTAGCCCGCACCGTTCAACCCCGATGCACTGCCCGCCCGTCCTGTGCCTCATCCCGGGACCTCGCTAGAGCCGAGATGCTGAAATATTTTACTAGACGGTATTTGTCTGAAACCCCTTTAGGTGGAAAAGCTTAGGCAAGTGGACTGAAGCATTTCACCAATTTATAGCGGGGTCTTGAATTGCTTTGGTCACTTTTTTGGTTTTAATCAAAACACAAAACTGTCAAGAAAAAGGTGTCGTGTTTTTCCAATTCCAAGTGATGTTTTAATTTCACATTCACTTCACCGTTACTTAAAAAAACCAACTCATTTGAAGGCCATAGCAACAAATGAAATGTTTCATTTCACAGCAAACAAAATCTATAGGCTGCTCGATCCCGCTCCCACGAGCGCCAGGAGGAGGGGATGGTTCCCTGCCCTTGAATAAGGTGGTTTTTCCTTCTCTTCTGCAGGAAGATGCCAAAGATCCCCATTCGTCCGTGGGCCTGAGCTCCCGGTGCCGCGGGCTCTGGAGCGAGTGCGTGTTTGACAACGTGGCCAGGCTCTGGACATGCGACATCCCCACCTCCTATCTCAGCCAGCGCCCCGGTGAGTAAAGGGCTGGACTCGGCGTGGTGCGGTGAGCCCGCGTGGCACCGAACGTGCAACGTAAGGAATGCCCCCTCCTGCAGGCAGGGCTTTTATTGAGGGGAGCGGGTCTCCGAGGCATGCTCCAAACACCTCTGAAACGTCTTTGTAGCAAGAACTGCCTTCCACGCCCGGTGCGCGCAGCCCCCAGCGCTGCAGTCCTCTGACCCCTTAGGCACTGCAGGAGCTGAAATGCTAATAATGCACGAGCTCCTTTCCTGCTGCTGAGAACAAGTCTCCTCTCTAGCTGCAGGCCTGCTGCTTAGTCTGATTCGTGGCTGTGGGTGCATTTTGCTCAGAAGGTCCCTAGCTCTGCGGCACGTGTCAGCCAAGACACCCAGGCAGGCACATGTTATGTGCAGGGTCTGCTTTTCATGAGAAGAACGGCTCTAACATAACGCCCGATACGGGGTCTCAAGGGCCAGGCTGGGCAAAGCTCTGCAGGGAGGACTCTGAGTTGCACCTGTCCCGCTGCCAGTGCTTGGGACGGCCCACCCACTCCTGCCTGCCGCTCTGCTCTCGCTCTGGCGGACTGTGCTTGTGTTGGGCGCTGCGTTGTTTTAAGTCTTCGCTGGAGATGGAAGTTGCAGCTCGAGAGGTGAAACTGCCGTGAGGCAAAGGGAAGGCCGTGTCTGAACTGGGATGCCACGCTTGCTTCGTGGCGGGGGTATCACTATCAAACGTGTCCTGCGGGCCAGGAATTTGGGGGTCAGGGGCACGGGGGTGGGGCCTACCACTGCATTCGGGGGTACGGAGTCCGGCTGGGGGCTTGCGTCGGTGCCGGCGCTGCAAGTGAGCTGTGTTAACGCCTGCAGCTGCCTGAGCCAACGTGGCCGCTGTGCTTGCCCTGCCGCAGGAGGAGGGTCTGGGTCCAGCCATAAGGAGCCTCATGCCCGGATCGGACCCGCGGGACAGCCCTGCTCTCCTGGGGAAGGACCAGTGTCCCGCTGGAACGCAAGGCTTAGCTCTCCTTGCGTGTTCGCTACATCGGCCTGCAAGGTCACCACCGATGCCAGCGCTGCTGATGCTGGCATCGGCCTGGTGCTCACAGGTTAGTTTTCAGTGTCTTCACACTGTGCCACTTCTGTCTTTCCAGCTGTCCTGGTGACCACTCGTGCTCTGGTGATTGTGACCAGCCTCCTGTGCATTGGGGCGATGCCCTCCCTCATTGTGGGCATGAGGTGCACTCACCTGATGAGGGGCAACGTCCGTCAGAAATACAAGTTCACCCTTGCTGCGGGGACCCTCTTCCTTCTCGGAGGTAAAACCTATGTCCTTACTCACAGCCAGTACGGTATAGCCAGTCCTCGGCCTGCACCTGCAGTCCTCCAGAGCTTCTCTCCAAGGCTGCACGAGGCCTTTGGCGGCACTTGCACTTGAACATCTCTCTAGGGGTAGGGGGTTTCAGGAGTGCTCAGCCTGGCCTGCTTCTCTTCCATGGCTGTGGGGTAGAAGGCACGGGCTTCTTGGCGCCCCACAGGCTGCCCAGCGGTCATGCTCCAAAGTGCCCTGTGCCCCCGTCTCCCTGCAGAAGCCCCCGGGCAGTGTTTTACCAATACCTCGTGACACTGGGTGAGGTCCTGCCGCTACAGCAGCCAGAGGCAAAGCAGCTGTTGTGTCAGCAGGACCAGGTGTCACCTCGTGCCGCCGCTAGAGAGACCCATCGACGGCCTCGCTCCTTCTCCCAGTCTTTCCCTGCTCTGGCGCAAAAGGGGCTATTTTCATTCTCCTGCCTTTCTCCCCAGCCTTTAACTTTGATCTGCCCTGGGAGCAATAATACCCAGAATTGCACCCAGTCTGAACTGAGACCTGGCCCAGGACAGTGTTGGACTTGGAGTCTGCAAGGACACGATTACAGGTGATGGTAGCTTACACTTCAGGAAAATCTCCCCTTTTAGACTGCATTCCTGTCCGGGCAGAAATGCAAAGCATCACCCCGGGTCCTCCTAGCAGTGCGAGGCCACTGCCCGGAGCGCAACGCCTCCCTTCTCTTGCAGGCCTGGCGGGCACAGCGGCTGTTCTCTGGTACGCGGTGGACACCGTGCAGAAGTACAGGCTGGAGGTGAGTGTTGCGCTTGGAGGAAGCCATGAGATGTGCGCTTGCAAGGATGCTCAGAAAAGGTGTTACTTTAAAATCACTGCTTTTTGTGGCAGACTCCTTAAAGCAAGCCCTTTCCCCCGCCAAGGAAGGTCTGCAATGTTCATTTCTGAGAGAAGGAGTTAAACGGACTTGATTCAGCTCGTGGGCTGATGCCCCTGGAAGTAGTTCGGCACCTGGCTCTCCTTGGTTTCAAGAAGGCGGTGAGGCACCTGGACAGCACTGGGGATCTGGACCTTTGCGCTCTGTGACGTGGAAGGTGTTTTATGCTGTGTTTGGTGTTCACAGTTAACGATGATGTATTTGAAACCTTTGAACAGAGGTGCAAGCAGACTAGCACAAAGCAGGGGTCTCACCTACCCATCCTTGTCTCTGGGAGTGGCTCATACCGCACTCTTCAGCCTGTCTGTCTCACCACGTGTGCCGTGGCATCCCGTGGCAGAACGTTTCTCTTCGGCTCCAGATAATGAATATAATGGTTGAAGATGGCTCTTTGATCAGTGGTTATCACTGTTACTGGTCTCAGGTAGAGAAGAGCTTTGCAGGGAATATACAGACCCGTGGCGGTAAGCACAGCAGGTAACACAGGTGACTGCGACCTGCAGCCCACTCTGAACCTGGGAGTGGGAGACTATTATGGCCCCGAGACAGGCAGTGGCTTGAGGCCGATGACTTGCAGCATTGCACTGAGAGGAAAACTCATCGAAGGACCAGTTAGTGCCGTAACTGTGATATATGAATCGAAAATGCGCGCAGGTGCTTACGTCTAGCACTGCCCCGGGCCGTGAACCTGACCGTCTGCCTTCTCTTTCAGGTCAGTTTTGGGATCCCTGGGGTGACCTATGAACTGGGCTATTCCTACTGGATGGCGGTGGCCGGCACCCTCTGCACCTGCGCCGCAGGGATCCTGCTGCTTGTTGCCAACTGCCCCAGGACCCAGACACCGAGGAGGAAGCCCCCACATGTCCCGCTGCCCCCTGACTTCCAGAGACGAGGCACTTACTTGTGAGTCCAGCTTCCAGCACTTCCGCCGCCTGGTTCTCGGCCTTTTTAGACTCGAGGCGCCCTCGGAAAACACCAGCTCCTAGTTTTCACTCTTTTTTTGCCTATAGAAAAACAGTGGAGCAGTGTTTTCGTGGTGCAAAGAATCAGGAAGATGCAACTGTGGACTTCTGTTGAAATCTCTGGGCTTATCTTGTGAATCGTGTTTGAAAACCTGACTGTGGGGCACCCTACAGCACCCTGGAAAGGATCTCAAGGCACCCCAGGGTGCTGCGGCACCCTGGTTAAGAAACACTCCCCCAGAAGCACAGGCCTCTGTAAGACGCTGTGATGAAAGGGAGGACTAAATTCTCCATCGTCTGCAGGCTGGGCAGTCTCTAACCCCACGGCAAAGTGTGCGTGAAACACTGCCTGATGCGCGCGCCGGGATTTTACCCCACTTTGCCGCAGGGTATGTGCACCCAGGGGGCAGGGCTACCAGACTCCCAAGGTAACATCTACAAAAGCTCCCAAATTAACTAGAAACTTCAGTCCCATTTTCCAAACCGCCGAGGGGCTCGTCTGTGTTGCGCTGTGCTGCAAGCACTGCCCAAAGGCACGTCCCGCCCGTGCCTTCCTGCTCTGCACGCGCCCAACCCATCCTGGCGTCCCCCGAGGCCCCGGGTTTCTCTCGTGGGTTAGAAGAGGAGCGTAGCCCATGTGTGCACCTCCGAACAGGCACTCGAGACGCCGCGGTCTGGAGAAGCAGAGCTAGCCTGGGCGCAGAGACTGTGCTGGCTGGACTCCATCTTTTTGCTCGCACAGGTAGGGAGAGAGCATTTTTCTCCACCTGCGAGAGCTAGAGGAGATCAGTGTCTCTGCGGCAAACTCGAGGCTGCAAGTGAGAGGAAGAGCGGAGAAAGCCCCGGTCAGACTCTGGTCGCTCCCGCTCCAGCGTCTGCTCTCTGCCGCTGAGACAGGAGCCTGGGCAAGACGGACCTATATGGTCTGACCCAGTAAATGGCAGCTCTTATGTCATTGTGATTAGGCTGTATACAGGAGAAACTGGAGCACTTTTGATCAGCAGCAGTAATGCCCCGTTCCTCTGACTGTAGACGGTGCCAGCTATTCCTTGGCGTTCCACACGTTTGTGTCTTTTCCATAGTAATTTATTAAAATGTCTCCTTATTGCAATGCAAGCAGCCTCTTACAACATGAAAGCAGTGAACTGTGCTCTTTAAACAGGGCTGTGGAAAGCCCTTCAGATGGAGCACTTCTGAACAAAAGCACATGACTTCTTTATTCAAAATTTGGAGAAAAAATTGACTGTGTCAGCAATCTGTGAGCAAAGAAAAACTCAGAGTAGGCAATCTTATAGCAGGCATTGTGCCCTTTGGCTACCATGCAGCATATCTACCCAGCAGGCTCAGTACTTTATTGTCCATGGTCTGTTATCGCCTTATTTATTTGCAGAAGATGTATAGAAACGTGCCACCTGGTTGTGGGCAAGAGGATGCTTTGCTGGCGAGTACAAAATCAATGGAAACAGCCGTACGGGTTCCTTCCTTCTCCGCAAGAATTGTAATTGCACTGGATGGAGGACGGTGTTGTTTAGGGACAGGCGGAGATGAGCACTTAGAAAGCACGTGGTGTTGGTCTCCCTCAGTTCAGACCCGCAACGAGCATTTTTGGCTGGGATTTTCAAAGCAGACTCCCGTGAGTTAAGCGCGAAATCCTGCTGGATGCTGACTCCCTTAAACTTGCTTCTTTTTCCTCCTCAAATCCTGCTGCTGCCACTTTCCCTAATAAGAGCAGAGTCAGGCTCACACGCTGATCAAATCCTGACCATCATGAGGAAAGCGAGAAAAGTCATTGTGCTCATTATGGCATTGACACTGCAGCACCTATTCATGTAAGCAGCTCTTTTGGGAAGTCTCTTGCGAGCAAGGACTCCTCGCCTTGGGAAGGGACTGCTGGCCAGGACCTGTGATAGCTTCGCCTGCCTGGGATACATCATCTTTGTCCAAATATTACACATTTTACTTGGGAAACAAGACTGAGAAGGTCTTGCTGCTCTTTGCTCTTTTGTCATCTGCCCGTAACCCACTAGACCATCCCCCAGACTGGGCCCGGACCCAGGGAGCTGCTATAGTGTGAGCTCCGTGCCTGGTGCTGGGACAGAGTTGTGTTTTCTGTGGATCCAGCCTCAAGCGAAGCCCCTGGCACAAACCCAGTGGGTCACAACCCCAGAGACTGGACAAAACTCCCATTTAAAGGGGAGTTGGGAACGTGTGGGATAGGTCATGGGTCACAGCAGTGACTTTCCTTCCCTTGCACATGTGCACGGCCCACTCCGGGCACTCGGCTTACTACTGCTGCCACCCCACGGGGTGCTTTTCTAGGCGAGGGGCAGACCCCTTGGAGCCGTCCAAGCGCCAGCTTTGCAGGTGCCTCAGTGTCGTTTTCGGCACCTCAGTGCAGGCAGGGGTGCTGTCTGCTGCCGCGTGCGCTGTGCGCGCACGGGAGGCTATGCACGTGCTTGGCTATACGCGTGCTTCCCCGGTGGACGCGTACTGGTGTCAAAGGCCCAGAAATGTAGGTGGCCCAGAGCTACAGGTAGCAGAAAGGCTTCCCACGATTTAGCCCCAGGACCTGAGCGGTTAGGGTAGTGCCTGGGCAACCCGGCTTCGAAGGCTCCTCGTCCAGGGGGTCTTGCAGCTACACCTGCCGGTCTTCCCCGCACGGCGCTCGACTCGCCGTGCTCCTGGGCAGACGCGAGGCAGGCCGCTTCTGGGTGCTCTGTTGGAAGCAGTCGAGAGAGATGTGGGGCAGAAGCTGGAGCGGGGGAGGCTTGTCCTGGGGCATCGGGTCTTGCCTGGAGGCTTGTGTCCACGAGGCAGGAGCTTCCCTCTTCGCTCTGCCTCTCCGCGGGGCAGGGCCTCAGCTGCACGAGGGGGGCGGGAGAGGGCCTGGGTCATGCCTGAGCCGTGGCGCGGTGGCAGTGGCAGTGGGAGCTGAAGACCTGGGCCTCTTGCGTCCGGGGCGAGAGCTGTAATGGCCGGGCTCGCCCCTCCCGGCACCTTGTTTCCCAGGGACTTGCGTTCGTGGTTGTTTGCGCGCAGGGTTATGAATGCAGCAACAGTCCTGCCACCTGGGAGCACGCGCCAAGCAGACCGCTTAGCCGACTCGAAGCTGCCGGTTAGCGGCCAGCGGGGCAGAGAATGACGCCCTTGTTGTCTGGAGCTGACCGTGCCGCTGAGCGTGTCCTTCTCCACCAGCGCCTGCCAGCTCCCGCTCCCACGCCAGCAAGGAAGAGATGCTGTATGTATTCTGCGACGCGCTCTGCCTAGAGTGTCTCCTTATTCATTAAATGAGTGGCTCATTCCAGCTGTGTGAAAAAGCAGGACTGTAAAGTAGAGACTGTTTGCAAGGCCTGGCCCCCAGCAACTGAGAGCTGTGTAACCAGAGGCCTGTCGT
>NW_017729014.1:23207338-23212712 GCF_001723915.1 Gavialis gangeticus
CGCGCCAGCAAGGAAGAGATGCTGTATGTATTCTGCGACGCGCTCTGCCTAGAGTGTCTCCTTATTCATTAAATGAGTGGCTCATTCCAGCTGTGTGAAAAAGCAGGACTGTAAAGTAGAGACTGTTTGCAAGGCCTGGCCCCCAGCAACTGAGAGCTGTGTAACCAGAGGCCTGTCGTCCCTCGGTGTTGCTCATGCTCCACCTAGAAAGGGTTTTTCAATCACACGGTCACGGTTTGGGGGTGTTCGTGGTTCTTGCGCAGACAGCAGCACGCCAGGCCTCTCCGTGCTGTGTGCTCGTGTCATGTCACGTTGTCGTTTCTCTCTCTAAACTTCCCATTTCTTGGCTTCTCTTTCCTCAGATGATGTCGGGGCAGCTCTGGTCTTTCTTACAGGTCCAAGTCCCTGCTGACAGTCTATTTCTGGCAGCGTCAAACGTGAACCCCTGGGGCTAGTTTTGCAGCCAAAGCCCGTCACTGCGGCTTACTGTAAGGCCGGTAAGAGCAGTAGGATGGTGGAACAAGCCCAGGGAAGCTATGGGTGCTCCTTCACCAGCAGTTTGCAAGAAGAGCCTGGACTGGCGTCCTGTCCTCCCTTGGGGTTGGCCTGCGTGACCTCTTCATGCTCCAGAGCCCAGGGGGTGAGCACTGCTACCACTTGCCCCCTCTCCCACGTCCTAACTCAGCTGCAGGGGCCAAGGGGACTAGCAGCAGGGGTGCTTGTCCCCATGGGGAGGGGAAGGGGTGCCCACCGCGTGCCGGCCAGCTGGTGAGCTCAGTGCTCACGGCATGTGCTGGTGAGCTGAGATGGGGGTGACAGGTGCCCCACCGGGCTGCCTATCCCAGCTAAACAGTGGTAACAGCAGCAAGGATTTCTCAACAAGATGGCATAAATCCACAAGACTCTTTATGCCTACGTAAGTCCCCGGGAACAACAGCTTTTCTGCCTCCTGCTGTGAAGCAAAGCGGGTGGGGGGTGGACTATGCTATAAACTCATCCAGCATTTTGATGTGCGTCGCATGTGTTGGAGCAGTAGGTTGGAGAAAGTGCATCTGGTTAAGTTATCACAGCAGGGATTTTCCAAGGAGCCAAGGGTAATTAGGTGCCCAGTTCCCATGGATTTGTATGGGTATAAGGTGTTGAACTCCCCAAGACCTCCTGGAAAAATCTCAGCCTAAATCCTCTATCCTAAATCTGTGCAGAAATTCTGAATCCTTTCAAAATAAAAAGTAGCGGTGTAGAGGAGTCCAGGTCTTGAGGCATAGTTGCAATTGTACATTTATTTTGGTAAATCCTGGAGAAGGTGAAGAGCCGTAATTGCTCCTTAGCTGCAGACTCAGCAGGGGAGGAGGAGAAGTCAATTTTGCTAACTTACAAATTCACCCAGGGAGCCGGAGCACAGCCAGCTCAGAGACACCAGCTCCATCGTGGTGCAACAGCAGCTCTGGGCTCTGGCGTCTTTTTATTAATTCACATTTCTGCAGTCTCTCTCCTGCTGCAGTGCTTGGGCTGGATGGTCACCTGCCTCTCTCTTTTAAGCAAGTGATGTAAAAGGCAGCCAAAAAAAATATTCGTTGAGTGTATTAAGAGTAAGAGGACACCAAGGAGCAGGTAGGTCCCTTAATGAATCCAGCGGTCAGTCTAATAATGTCTGATGCGGAGAAGGCCGAGGTATTTAATGCCTCCTTTACTGCAGTCATCACAAGCGAGGCGACTAGGGGGCTAACTTGGGTCGGAGCAGGTCTTTGGCCCTAAGTCCAAGTTTACTGCACCTCTCTCTGTTGTTTCCAGTGACTCTCCCTGGAGAGAGCGCAGAATGAGACAGCCCTTCCTGCAAAGAACATAAAGCAGCCTTTTCTGCTCGTACTTCCACGTTGGTGTGAAGTCAGAAACATAACACAAGACACAACCGAGTCAACACTACACAGAACAAACCTTTATTTCACTGAGCATCTCATCACATGATGCTAGTATCTCTCTACCGTACCCTAAAGACATGCAGAAGTAACCTATGCTGTGCTCCCACCTCCTTAGCACAGCTTTCAGCACCATTTCAGGATACTTTATGTTCTGGAAGAGTGAGTGATAACTGTGCCTGGCCAGAGGACACCCTGCCGGGATGGAGCCTAACACGATGCCTTCCCTCTTCAATAAAAGCCAGGGGGAAGGAGTTGCTGCTGCACAGCAGACTCGTCCTTTGGCGCTTTAATGCAGCGTGGTTTGGGAATGGCAGCAGGCGGCCTGGTAGCCCGCACGGCTGCATTACACACGGGAGTCCATTGCATACATCTTGCCCGTGGCAGTCCTCCCACCGTGGAAGACAGGCCTCTGAGGTCTCCTGGAGGATCCTTTGTCTGGGAGAGAGAAAAGGTTTTAAACGAGTTAACTGAAAGAAAGCAATATTGTACAGATGTGAAGTCAAGTCTCATTGTCATTTATAACAGGAACCTGCAGGTGAGGGGCCCCGTGCGCGCGCACGTCACGACAAGCTGGACGACCGCTGGTGGAAAGCTGACTTCTGATGCGGCTGTTGCTTTTAACTAGGCCGTGGCAGCGTGGAGGAGCTGGCTTGAAGCACCTCCGGGGCAGTAAGTTTCCTAAAGTGCTCACCCCTGACCCGGCGCCTCCAAAAACCAGGCTGCCAAGACCCCCCCACTGGTTTTAACCTACATGGCGCTGCAAGGCCTAGGCTGGAGCTGCCGGAGCATGGGGTGGAAGGGCCGGGGGGGACCGTGTGCCTAGGCAGCCTGTGGGATGCGGGGCGTATGGGGCCCGGGGTGCTCCCTGCTGCTGCATGGGGCTGAGCCTCTGCTTTCCACCGCCCCGAGCCAGCCCGGCCCTGCGGGCACCACCACAGCCTCCAGCATGGCCTCAGTGCCGCCGGGACAGGCCCAAGTGCCCGGGACTTGCCCGGACCCCTGCCCAGCTGTCAGCACTAGGTGCTGTGCTGGGACAGGGAGCGCGGGCTGGGCCAGGCTCAGACCACAACCGCCGAGCTGGGCCCATGGCCGCAAGGAGGTGCGAGCACGGACTAGGGCTCAGGCGAGGCCGTTGAACAGCCCGGAGCCTTCAACCAGGGCTGCAGCGGGGTGCCCGCAGCCACGGCCAGGTCTGCACCAGGTGGGGGGCACTTAGTGCCGGAGCTGGCAGGGTAGGAGCAGCCCCCACTGAGCCCAGCTCCTCCTAGGGCTTGACCCCAGGGCTGCAATTAGTGCTAAGGATGCCAGGCTAGAGCAGCCTTGATTGCAGGCAGCGAGCTCTGCCTGGTGCCTGGCAGCCCGGGCGGGATGAGTGCGGGGAGGAACCGCCTGCACCATGGTGCCAGGAGCTCCTCCCGCCCAGAGCCATGTCCTGCTGCCCCTGGGGTCCAGGCAGTGCCAGGACCGGAGGGCAGAGGCTGTGGCAGTGAGCGCAGGGAAACCGTGCCTGTGCCCAGGGTCAAGCACCCCTTAGAGCCAGGAAGGTCTGCAGTGCAGCAGGTCCTGTGGTCCTTCCCCCACGACAGGGAGGACCCAGCTCCCTGCAGAAGTCAAACGCTCTCAGGAGCAGGGCCGCAGCGAGAGCAGGCTTCTGCCTCAGACGAGGGGCTGGCAGCAGTGGTGCTGCAGGCAGGTCTGCCTCCAACCTGCTGTGACCCAGCCAGCGCAGGGCAGGGCACCTGGCAGAAGGGCGGAGGAGCTGCTGTGCAGCCCGGGGGGGGCACTGGTCCCTGGGCTCAGGCCCCCCGGCCGGAGCAGGGCTGCGCCCCAGCACGGGGCGGATGAGGGCGTCCCACAGCGTGGCCCCTGGCCTGCCCCTTGCACAGCTCCTGCGCCCTTGCCCGGCACAAGCTCGCGGGGGGGGGGGGAGTGGTCTCCTGGGCGCAGCGCTGGGCCCCTCCAGGAGCGCAGCCGCCCCGGGGTGCTGGGCCGGGTTTGGCCCCGTGGCTGCCTGGCTCTGCAGCTTGACCAGGGTCTGAGCCAGGCCCCGGGGAGGGTGCTTGGGCAGGCGGCCTTGCCTGGGTCCCCGCGTGTCCGCGCTCCTCAGGACACGGCTGTCCAGCGCCCCCAGCGCAGGCCTCCCCCAGAGCCGGGGCCGGGGCACGGTGCTGCGCAGCGCGGGCTGGGGGTCCCGATTCCCTTGTGGCTGGAGGCCTTTGCGCCCCCCTTCCCTGCACCCCTGGGCTGGGGTCGCACAGGAGCTGGGACCCCGCAGCGGTCCCTCGTGAGGAAGTGGAGAAGACCGGTGCCCGCGGCCCATGGGGACGTGCCACACGGCTTTGCTCTTTCCAGGCAGCTCCGGTGGCCGCAAACAAACGTCCTGGCCTCCAGCCCGACATCTCCAGGCTCGAGCACGGGTGGCTGCAACAAGTCCCCTCGGGCCTGGCAAATATGATGGCCCTCGGCCCGCAGCGGGTGGGCAAAGCAAGAGGAAAAGCCGGGCCCAGGGGATGCCGCCACTGCACAGAGTCAAACCCGCAGGCCCGGCCTGGCAGCGCGGGGCCTTGGCCATGAGACCACGAGACCGGCAGGGCAGCACTCTTTCCGGGACTGGCCTTGTCGTGGGGCCAGCGCGTGTGCGCAGGGAACGAGTCAAGGGGCCCAGAAGTGAGGGGCTGAGCCAGCCAGGCCCTGTGGTGTGCGGTGCTGGGCCTCTCTGTGCAGGTGCTGAGGGCCTGGGTTCACGTCCCAGCCTCCCTTGTTTTGCAGGGAGGTGCCATCCTCTTTCCATGGCGGGGCCTGGGCGCTGTGCCTCAAGGGGCCCACGGCAGCCGGAGCTCCCACCTTCCCTGGTACTGTGGTGGTAAGGGTGCTAGTCTAGGTGGCAAAGGTTGTGGGTTCAAGCCCCAGCCTGGCTGGAGCCCTCTGGCCCCTTGTGTGTGGAAAGGTGGGCTGGGGGCCTGGCCCTGTAACTATCTGGGGGAGCAGCAGAGGGGGTTTTTTTGCACTTTGAAAGTCAGGGCATTTCCTGTTTTGGCCTCTGCACCCCAGAATCAGGGCCAAAAAAAACCCGGCCAGCCGCCGGGTGGTTCAGGACATTTCCAACTGAGCTACAACTTCAAGTCCCCTCCGACTTGCAACCGCGATCACCCCTGAGTTCCAGCTAGTAGGCAAGCGCCGGAGGGGGGAACGGTTGCGTAGTAGATGGCAGCCAGGGGACTCAAGCCGATCAGGGACTTGAACCTGCAGCCCCTGCCACCGCTGGCAGTGTCCCGAACCACCCTGCCAAAGGGCCAACCTGGCACCAGGCCCCTCCCACCTCTCTCTTCACCCGCCTCGCTCGCTGCCCTGCAGGCAAACAAGCACCCAGGGGAAAAGGGACACGCTGCGGGCACCAGCACTTACCCCACAGCCCCAGGGCCGTGCCCCCCACACCCTGCGCCGCCAGCCAGCTC
>NW_017729014.1:23227965-23229938 GCF_001723915.1 Gavialis gangeticus
TGCTTGTTTGCCTGCAGGGCAGCGAGCGAGGCGGGTGAAGAGAGAGGTGGGAGGGGCCTGGTGCCAGGTTGGCCCTTTGGCAGGGTGGTTCGGGACACTGCCAGCGGTGGCAGGGGCTGCAGGTTCAAGTCCCTGATCGGCTTGAGTCCCCTGGCTGCCATCTACTACGCAACCGTTCCCCCCTCCGGCGCTTGCCTACTAGCTGGAACTCAGGGGTGATCGCAGTTGCAAGTCGGAGGGGACTTGAAGTTGTAGCTCAGTTGGAAATGTCCTGAACCACCCGGCGGCCGGCTGGGTTTTTTTTGGCCCTGATTCTGGGGTGCAGAGGCCAAAACAGGAAATGCCCTGATGTTCAGGGTGCAAAAAAAAACCCTTGCTGCTCTCTAGGGCAAGGCCCCCAGCCTAGCCTTTGCCCTTGGCCCCCCCACACAGCACCCTTATGCACACAAGGAGCTCACTAAGGGGGCACTAACAGGCAGGGCCTGCGGGTTTGACTCTGCGCAGAGGCAGGATCCCCTGGGCCCGGCTTTTCCTCTTGCTTTGCCCAGCTGCTGCGGGCCGAGGGCCATCATATTTGCCAGGCCCGAGAGGACTTGTTGCAGCCGCCCGTGGTCGAGTCCGGAGACGGGCTGCAGGCCGGGACGTTTGCTTGCAGCCAGGGGAGCTGGCAGGAAAAAGTGAAGCTCTGCAGCATGTCCCCCTTGGGCTGTGGGTAGCCGTCTTCTCTGGCTGCTCAGCAGGGACTGCTGCAGGGTCCTAGCTCCTGCGCGACCCCAGCCAAGGGGTGCAGAGAAGGGGGGCGCAGAGGCCTCCAGCCACAAGGGAATTGGGACCCCCAGCCCGTGCTGTGCAGCACCGTGCCCTGGCCCCCAGCTCTGGGGGAGACCTGCGCTGGGGGAGCTGGACAGCCGTGTCCTGAGGAGCGTGGATACGTGGGGACCCAGGGAAGGCCGCCTGCCCAAACACCCTCTCCAGGGCCTGGCTCAGACCAAGGTTGAGCTGCAGAGCTGCCTCTGGGGCCCCAAAAGGCAAAGGGCTATGAGCCGGGTGGCCGCTAGGCCAAACCCGGACCAGCACCCCAGGGCCTGCTGTCCTCCCGGAGGGGCCCAGTGCTGCGCCCAGGAGGCCTCTCGCTGCCTCAACGAGGTTCTGCCAGATGAAGGCACACAGGAGCTGCTCAAGGGGCAGGCCAGGGGCCCCTGCTGTGGGATAGCTTCCTCCGCACTGTGCTGGGAGGCAGAGCTTTGCTCTGGCTGTGGGGGAACTGCTGAGCCCCCAGTGACTACTGCTTTCTGCCTGGGGGCTGAAGAGAAACTCCTCTGCCCTCCTGGCAGGTCCCCTGCCCTGTGCTGGGTCACAACCCACATGTGGCCACGGGCTGCATGACCTGCAGCATGATCTCGTCCATCCCCTGTTCCAGAGGCAGGCAAAATATGGCCTGTTGGCTGGATCCAGCCTGCCAGGCCATTGTATCTGGCCCACGGGGCTCCTAAAAATGTTTAAAAACTTATATTTATCTGTTCCTGTCTGCCTGTCAAAGATGACAGGAGCTAGGAGCAGTAGGACCCAGGGGAAGCCTGATAGACTCACCAGGAAGGCCCCCCGCCCCCCATGAGTCTCTGCCTGCCACAGCTTTCACTGCTTCCCTGCACAGGGCTGCTGCAGCACCATGTGTCCCCTGGCTGCATCGCTGGACCGCCAGAGCACGGGGACCATGAGGGTACCCCGGGGCTAGGAATGGGAGGGGGTGTGTGTGTGTGTCCGTAGGGTGAGTCCATATACGTGCATACACAAGACCATACACGTGCACCCACATCCACCTCACACTGCCATACACACAGACCGCCACACCTCCCACACAACCCCCTACAAACCCCGTACCCATCTACACCAACATATCCACACACACCCACATGCTCCCTCACCCACACCCCCACACCTATCCACCCCTGCACAGGCCCCCCACGCACCCC
>NW_017729014.1:23234938-23240156 GCF_001723915.1 Gavialis gangeticus
CCACAAATGCATGTAAATCAGGACAAAATGTTTTTTGAAATCAAAATAATGAATGTTGTAGATGTTTGATTTTTGGTATTTTTCTGGTTCCAAGATGGCAAAACCCCTTACTGGAGGAGTACTTCTGGAGGCAATGGGAGGGACTTCTGGTAGCTAATATCAGGGGTTAGGGGGCAGGACTTCCAGCCCCAAGACGGCGACCAGGGGGTGGGGCACCTGTCAAGGGGCAGGACTGTCCGTGCAGCCCTCAACAGTGTGGCAAAACTCGGTAAACGGCCCTCCAACCAAAATAATTGCCTGCCCCTGTTTTAGACTCATAGAAAAGAGGGTTGAAGGGACTCAGGAGGTCACATCTAGTCCAGCCCCTGCTCAAAGCCAGACCAGCCCCAACTACATCACCCCAGCCACAGCTTTTAGATCCGGCTTAGCTGGCACATCAGCTAAGTCTACCCTAAACACAACCACTTTTCCCATGTAGCTGCCTTCAAAAGCTATCTGGCCTTATCGATACGCTTGTTACAGTTTGCTCCTAAAATCTGGGCAAAATGCTTCAACTCTTGGTCAACCGATTCCCAAAGCGCTTGAACAGGCGAGAGAGGAGTTGAAGCCCTACTCACCTGTGAACGTGTACAGGCAGCAGGTGAGAACAACGGAGGCCACGAGGCAGCCCGTCGCCCCGGCCATGCCCAGCCAGCAGGACCAGCCGAAGTCGTAGTGCACCCCTAGGAACACGCTGTGCGCTACCAGGGTGGCCCTTTCCATGTAGACGTCCACCGCGTACCACACCGAGCCAACCAGGCCGAGGACGCCTAGCAAAGGAACGCAGCTGCTGAGAAGAGCGGCCCAGCGCAGTCCCCCGCCCCACACCGCTCCCCAAGGGGACGAGGCGCTTCAGGCACCCACTGCTGCGGTTTCCAAAGGTTCAAAAGTCGTGAGTCTGGAGAGGAGTTTGGGGGGTGAGACGAGCGGGGCCGTCTGTGGGTGCTTGGAGCTGTGCGGGCTGGGCCGGGAACAGAGGGACCGCTGAACCCCTTGGGAAGGGGCAGAGAAGCTGTGGCGGGGTGGGGTTTGCCCCAGTAAATGCTCTACTCAAAAGACTCTGCTGTGCTGCTTGGGGCTGCACCGGGAGGTAAAGTCCCACTCAGGGAGCAGAGCTGGAGGCTCCCTCTGAGAGCCAGGGCCAGAGCGCCAGGGACGGGGGCTGCAAGGCTAGGATGCTCAGACGGGGAAGGGGCCGGGGCTCTTCCCCCACTTCTGCAGGAGCCGTCCCTGGGGATACCCTCAGAGCCCAGACACAGCCTAGCAAGCACCCCCTGCACCCCCACGTTGTGGCCACCCAGCACTGGCAGCCCTGCCTCTGGGGAGCTTCGTTACAGAGGAGGCCGAGGCCCAGGGCTTCCGGATGCTTACTTCCAGTCCCGAGAAGGAGACCAGCCGTGTAGCACAGCTTCAGTTTGACGCGGGGCTCCTCCTTCAGAAACGTCACGCAGTCGAGACCGAACAGCAGCGTAAGCAGAGCAAAGCCCGCCAGCAGGTCCGCTGCGATCAGCAGGGCCCGCGTCACCACGATTTTCACTGGGAAGGAAGAGCAGAGCAAGAGCTGGACAGTTAGTTGACGAGGCAGTGCAGATCCGACGCCAGACGCTCCCGGCAGGTGTGTTACTGGGGAAGGGGCAATGTCTGTGCTGTGGCGGAGACGCCGCCTTCCCCGCGGACCAGCCCTGCATTGTTTCTCCATTCTCCCCAGCCCTCAGGAAGCGCGGCTCTCCGCTCTTTATCAAGCACGTCTTGTGAGCTCTTTGGGGACTTGGTAGTACAGCACCTGGTGCAGTGAGGTCTGGGCCTGTGGCCGGGGCCCCTGGTCTCTAGAGCACCAGCAACGGTAGAAACTCATCGTCACAATGACCACATCACAGCACACAGCGCCTGCCAGGATAGGATGCAACCAGCACAGCGTTGAGGGAGTTGCTACGTTATCCCTTCCCATCCTATTTACAAGCCTACAGGCCACCCCTGCCAGGGAGATATGGGGCAAGTATTGGGTGGGTGGGATGCACGACAGCACACGTGACGCAGCTTACGCGGGACTGGCTTGTCCTCTGGGGCGTATGGACATGTGCGTATGGACACGGCCTGCTCTGCTGTCCGTGTGCTAACCACTACGTTTAAACCATCTAGACCAGGCGGTTCAGCAGAGGCTTCTCCCCTGTAGAAGTTTCTAAAGCTGCTTCAGTGAAACTGAAATTGTTTTGTATGCATTCAATGAAATGTTCAAAGGATTTTTTAAAAATGTTGGTTGTCACAATGTGGATAAGCAAATAGTATAACCGGATGTGAAACCCCCACTGCCAGTGAAGTGTTGCCATAAGGGTTTTCTAAAAAGACCCTCTTCCTGTTGGGCCAAGGCACCCTCCCTTCCCAGGACGGGGCAGGACTCACGTGGGTGATCTGCTAGAATGGAATCGTACTGGTCGCAGGTCTTGATGCCGTCCTGCATGTTGGTGACACATTCCCTCCAAAGCCCCCGGCATTTGTGACTGACCTCAGAGAGGAAGGAAGATATTAGAGACATAAATGAAAATGTGTCTTCACCTGGGATATCACCGCCCAGGAGTCGCTCGTCACCTGAGACAGAAGGCTTGGGTTCCCCTGCCCAACACAGCTCCATCCTGGAGCTCTGCAGCTCCTCAGCACAAGCAAGTACCCCTCAGGGCCAGGTCAGGCATTACCCAGACCCATTGCTTGTGATCTTTTCAACCTGGCAGCCAAGGAAGGGGACCAGGAGTACCGGAGCAAGCCAGAGGGTGCATGGCACATTGGGTTTCTCCTGCCCTGGAAGGGAGCAGGCCCTGGGCTCGCAGCGAGGCAGGAACTTCCCTGCTACAGTGCCCTCCACCCATGCAATGCTGTGGAGCACAAGGCCAAGGGCTCAGCTTTAGGAGGAGCACGGGGAGTAGCCTGGCAAATGCACAGCTCTGTCTTCTGGTGGTCGGAGCCCCATGTGAAGGAACCGGAGGGGTGCAGATACAAACTCCTTTGCAGTGAGAGGGTCTCTAGCCTCCTGGAGAAGTGCCTGAGCCACTTAGCTGTTGCAGCTAAAGTATGGGGATTGTTGGTAGCTGCAAGCCTGGAATCGGTGCTTCGACGCTCTAGCCACCATTGCCGTTACATAGCGAAATAGTCTGCAAGTAATAAACTTGCGCTTGCAACATGGGAAGTATTGTCTCTTATTTCCATTAATCTCATAATAAGCCTCATAATCTCATGTCACAAAGGAAGCATCCACCCTGGCCAGCATCTGCCCTGATCACATATTTGAAGACTGCTTGCTCTGCTCACCTCCAAGCTGTCATCAGTATTAACCATCCAGCAATCAGTCCAGGTGGCTGTGACCAGGAAGAGGGCAGACAGGAGAGCTAGGCCAAAAGCCGTCAGCTGGATCACCACCATCCTCTGGAAGCCTGCAGGACACCAGACAGTGCGCCACTCACCCATCAGCCCAAAAACAAGAGATGTCCCCAGCCCAGAAAGAAGAGGCATCCGCAGCCCAACCTGGGGTTAGCTCCACACCCCAATTCCCCCAGAGCAGACACCACCGTTCCCCACTTGTAAGGGACCGGGCTGGAGGCAGCCGGCCTAATTTTCAGGCCAGACTGGGGGAGGACAAGAGCCAAACCCCAGGCCAGGGGAGGGGGCAGGAATCAGAGCTCACGTTACCAGAGCCAGGGTGCAAATCCAGGGGCAGGGCCCAAGTCAAAAGCCAAGTCAACACGCAGCAGTCAGACGCAAAGTTGCCAGAGACAAGGGGAAAATGCGAACACCAGAGTCCAGGACCTGAGCAAGCAGGGACGTGCACAGAGGCTTGACAAGGCTGAGCTTCGGCCGGAGCTGCTGGCTCACCTCAAGGCACTTGGGTTGAAGTGAACACCCAGCTGTGCCCCAGTCTGGGCTGAAAGACCACAAATGTGGGTGAGGGGATTTTGCATGTGGATAGGAGGGAGAATAAGGGGTCACGTCTGGGTACGAGACCAAGTCAGCTTGGAAGGGAAGTGAGACCATAAGGGAACTTGACTTTTGACCTCAAGTGTGGAGTCGTGGCCAGCTCGCCCATAATACACGCGATCTAAAACTGCCAGGCTGTAGCTCAGAACAGCCCTTCTGTGATCTGTCTTTAGCAGCTTGAAGGCCCCGTGTGCACCCGGCCGCCAGCTCTTCTGCTTTTTGGATGAGTCTCATGCCGTCTGGTGTAAAGGCACAGCTCCTGCATCCACATGCTTTGGTGAAAACCATTTCAGCTTCCACTTCCTTCAAGACGCTCAGTTTGTGTCGCACGTGATTGCAAGGAGAAGCCTGCCAGCGTGATCCGCAAGTGGTCTCCCGGCTCAGAGACCCCAGAGCTAAGCAAGGAAGCCCAGTCGTGTTGCTTTGTGAGTTCAGGCCGGTCTCGGGAGTTTTGCAGCCCATGTGAAGCTGATGGTGCCTTTTGTTCCTTGCTTCGTGGCAAGCAGATGAGATGGTCACGCTGTCTCACGCTTGCAGCCCGCAGTGCCTCACCAGTTCCTGCCCACCCCTTTCTGGAACGGATTGCTGTCAGCTGAACACTGAGAATAAAAAGCAATGATGCTCCCAAATCATTAAACGCCAAGATCAGCAATGCTTAACCCATCCTGGGCCTCGACCAGTGTTGGCATTCATTTTGAGGGAACGACTTCACTGCCAGCATCTGTCAGGAGCGGGTTGGTCCGGTGCCAGGGCAGGGGTAAGGAGGGGACAGCTTCCAGGGGTCCCTGCCATCCTGCTTGGTCTGCGCCTGCCACTTCCAGCAAGAGGAGCTACTCCGCGTCGCGGGGGTGAGTCTTGTTCTCAGAGCATGAGGGAACTGTCCCGCATGACAAATAACTCCAGTGTCCTGCCCCCCTATGTCAGCCGGCAACGGCCTGTCGGCAGACACCAAAGAGGGACCACGAGAGTAGATCTGGGCCACTGAAGAGGGGGTGACTATGCCACCGCCCCGCCCCGGAGCTGCCCCTGCCTGTGTAGCATTTTCTGGCCACTTTCCCATTTCAAACACCGACCTGCAGTAGCTCCTTGCTCAGACGTCCGTCCTGGCTCCCAGCGCTCCAGCCTGTTCTCAGCCATGTCGTGACTGTTTTCAGGGAACTGAAGGAAATCTGTTCAGCCTTTTGAGTTACAAGGACACAGGGGGCAAATCCTTCTT
>NW_017729014.1:23245156-23255078 GCF_001723915.1 Gavialis gangeticus
TGTGGGAACTGTCCCGCATGACAAATAACTCCAGTGTCCTGCCCCCCTATGTCAGCCGGCAACGGCCTGTCGGCAGACACCAAAGAGGGACCACGAGAGTAGATCTGGGCCACTGAAGAGGGGGTGACTATGCCACCGCCCCGCCCCGGAGCTGCCCCTGCCTGTGTAGCATTTTCTGGCCACTTTCCCATTTCAAACACCGACCTGCAGTAGCTCCTTGCTCAGACGTCCGTCCTGGCTCCCAGCGCTCCAGCCTGTTCTCAGCCATGTCGTGACTGTTTTCAGGGAACTGAAGGAAATCTGTTCAGCCTTTTGAGTTACAAGGACACAGGGGGCAAATCCTTCTTTTACGGACAGGTTTGGTCTTTGTTTGCGCTCGGATAACTCAAAAAACAAGCTAGTTTCAACACTTGAGACTCGGCGTGGCCCAGCCCCTGGGGCGAGTTGCCACCTGTGCTGGGTTTGAAAACATCTTGCTATGAAATAATTAGGGTCGAATTGTTAATGTTCGTGTAGTGGGACCAGGCGGCGGCAGCCAAAGCTCGCACGCCTGAAGGACAAGTCGAGGCATGGTGCCAAAGATGAGACTCGGGCGAGCTGTGGATCATGACTTAAATCCACATTGTTTCATCAGAAGCAGCACGTGGGACTTGTGCGCCCGTGGAGACGCGCGTCCATCTGCCCGTCTGCCATAGCGAGCCGTCTTAGGCAGGTTGTCTCAAGTCCCTGTCCCCGTGGTAATGAAGGACCACGTGGTCCTGCAAACAGGCTGCGGGGACACCGCTTGCCTTTCTCTCCTGCTGATCTCCGCAGAGCCGGCCAGGCTCCAGCACCGCCGTGCAGCAAGAAGGGGCTGCAAGGGGCCTGCCATCCGCCCAGCAAGATGCAGGCGCTGCACATCCCTCTCCCAGACTGCCCTCCGTCGCTCCACTTGGCTCTCAGCCGATCCTTCTCCTCCTGGGCTGGGGTGCCGGGAAGAGGGGCCCCTGCCTCTTCAGTCTCCCGAAAACCAGCGAGCAACTCCAGGGGCCAGTCCTGTTTCCTACCAGGCTTGAGGCTTCCCTTCCTGGAGGGCAAGCGGTTTCTCTGCTTCCAGCAGTCAGGCCCTGGCCCATGCAGGGGCCCCCAGTGCATTATATTATTAAACTTTCGCCAACTAATAATACTTTTATGTAGGGCTGGCAAGCTCCTCAATTGACCACTTGAATATTGTCAACTGACCAGTTAATTGACTGCATAGTTTTTGTGACCAGTGAAAAGTCATAGGAATGTTTTAAAAAGCTACATTTTTTATAGTTTTCTTGACAGAAATATTTTTATTGTTGTTTGACACATTTCTTAATGGAAAATTTGTGCTTTTTCTGTGTATCAGTTGGACCAATTTTTTTACAATTTTTGACTAATATTTGATCAGCCAATTGGCCAACATTTATTTGACTGGTCAGATACGTAGCCCTAGTTTTATGTATACACAGGTGTGTGCATGCATGCATGCACACACACTGGACACACTTATTTTTACATGTCTTAAACCCAGGGGAGAACAGCTATTGTCCAGGCCACCTATTTCACATGCCAGGCTATACCCCCCTGTGGCCATAACCTCTAAACCCTCAGTGCCACGGCTCAGCAGAAAGGACTGCGGGTCTCCTCCTGATGCCCCAGCCAAGCAGGGGGATTAACAAACCTGCCAGGGCTTTGTTTGCATCGCAGGATTAGGCTGAGTGGTGCAGTGCGTATGGCCCAGACCGGCATGGCCAGGCTCTAACTCAGGGGCCAGCACACGCTCAGCTTGAGAGCCAGTGTGTGGGCTCCCACAAAGCAGCAACTGATCCAGCAACCTCGTCCTTGCCCCTCACAACGCTTCGCTCCGGCCACCCGGAGAAGGAAAGGAGCAGCGCTCAGCTCCGCCGTCCAGAGCGAGCGACCGCTGTCTCAGCAGGGGCCTGTCCGCGAGCTCTCTGGAGACGGGAGAGGAGCCGCTCGCTCTAGTCTCTGCTAACTAAGACACAAAAAACACCTGTGGAAGTTGCCAGCAGACTAGCAGGGCAGCTCGAGCCTGCGAGGCTTTGGGATGAAATATTCTCCTGGTCTCTTAAATTCACACTGGCAACATGGTCCATCAGTGAGACCCGCATTCCTGTGAAACAATATATAGCACCTTTTGCAGCTATATATTGCAGTGCACGGTGTAGTATATACCAATTTATTATAACCAGAATCACAATGCAAGCTAATCTTGGTAATTCAACAGCCTCCCTTACGATTCAGCTGCCTTGCTCTGTGCTGGACTATGAAAATGGGATATTACTCAACCCAGTATTAACTCCTAGCAATACAGCTCCTTGCTGACTTTTTCTGTGCAGCTACTGCACATTTTATTGCAGCTCCATCAGCATCATTTAAAGCCTCAGATTAATGGCAAGATTGCTTTAAAGAACAGACAAAGCAAAGGGCAGGAAACTGGATGGAAAGTTAGCCCAGGCTCAGATTTTTTTAACTCCCAAGCCTCTCCAGCTGACAGTAATGTGCCCTGCTAGCAATGAAGAGGGATTTAGGAAGGTTATTACCTTTATTTTGTGCAAGCCTGATTCATAGCTGCTGGTCCCTGGAGGGGAGATGGTCAAACCTCTCAGACGCCACAGCCCAGGGTAAGAGAGCGTTTCAGAAAGTTATTAAATTGCCAAGAAGGTAAAATCAGATTGATCCAAAACAACCAACTGGGGGCCTGCAATCACCTGATCACAGTCTGCAGAAAGCAGTGCTCAAAGCCAACGTGCGGGTTGGACTATTTTGAGTTTTTCCAGGTCATGTCAGATGTACTTTGCATTTTCAGATGTGATGTGTGCCCCTGTAATTAAATGGTAACAGGTTGAAAATCAAGGCTGGGCATCTGAAGGGGCCTGGCTGGTGGCTGTGGGCACATGCAGCACTTGCTAGTAGGGTAGTTCTTGCCCTACGCTCACCTAGTCTGCAGTTCTCTTGTCTTGTGGACTTCTAAATAGTGCTTTTTACCTATGTAAGTGTCCCAAATGCCACCTCCAGCAGCAGTGATTCTGGTTCCCTGGCAGTGTGGACACGTGTCTATGTATGTAGACTGAGCATTTGCAGCAGGGTATACACTGGCCACGTGGGTACACAGCCACATACGCATGCCCCCTGGCGCTGCCGATTACCAGCATCTAAGGCACAAAAAGTAGGTGGCTAGGAAGTGCCAGAGGCCGGCAGCTCTGGACAAGTCCTGCCTGTGGCTCGGTGGCTAGAGCGCTGTCCCGGGCAGGTCCAAACTCCCGTGGGAAGCAAATGAAAAAGAACTTCGATTCCAGCTGCAAAGAAGCTGGACGCCGGGCGAAAGCCAAGCAACGTGGTCACGTGGAAGGAGCAGGGCCTCGGTGAGTGATCGGCCTGCACGGTCATCATCTAGTCATGGACAGCTAGTCGTGGACATCGTGCAGCTTCCACCTGCCTTTCTGGGCCTTGCTGGTTGCCACGTGGGGCTGGGAAGGAATTTTCCCCTTTATCCAGAAGCCACAGTGCTGCCGTCCAGCCTCTTTGATGCCTTCCCGGACTCTGCTGCCTCTGTGAGATGGGACTGTCAGATAGCTTGTTTGCTAAGCAAAGGCTTGAAATAGCTCTCTGTTTTGAGTTTTGATCTTCTTGGGATGGCCCTCAGCCAGTGGACGCCTTGTCTGGGGGCCCACTTAGCAGAGTTGCATGGAGCACATTGTGATGAGGACAGAGAGGCCCTTTCTCAGGGGTTCCCTGCAATACCAATGCATATCCAGGAGCCCGAGTTCCCAGGGCCATGGGAGAAAGGAACAGTGTTGTGGGCCCTTGGCCACGATGAGTTTTCTTCTGATAAGGGTCACTTTTATCGTTTTAAACTTGGATAGTTTCTCTTCTGTTTGGTTGCTGTTTTTCAGACATCTGCTGCTTTGTGATACAGACACTAGCTTTGCCTTGCCTACAGGAAAAGTCAAGTACCTCGGCCATTCCCGAGCCCTGGGCTCTGGGAACCAAGGCCTCGTGTCACGAGAGCCAGCCGCAGGTTCTTCTTCTTCCATCCCTGAAATACTTCAGCATGGGGCGGCAGCGGAGGTCATGCAGAGAGGTAGGCCTAGGACCCATGGCTGCCCCATGCTGAGCACAAGGCTCAGGACAGCGTCAGGGTCTCCCTTCACAACCTGATCCCCAGTATTGCAAAGGGAGCTGGACATTTGAAAACCCTGGCCCTTGCTGTCTGGAGTGAAGCTATCTGAAGGCCACGACTGCTGCTCTGCTGTGTGGATGGACGTCTCTGGCTAGTCTGGTACACGTGCATCTTAAATTAACTTTGCAGATGGATCTACAAAGAGATCCATGAAGGGCAGAGACACAGAAATCTCTCCCAGCTGCAGCTGTGGACCGCAGATTACCCTTCAATAACACGGCGAGCAAGATGACAACAGTAAAGCCGAGAAAACCCACCTCCTCCTGCAACAACTGGTTATGTTGCTTGATAGAGCTGTGTGTGCTGGCTTTCTGCACCTACGGAGCATCTTAACACAAAAGTCACTTTAGGTTATTTTGTGCCCAATTAGAATATTGCACCCAATTAGGCACAGTCCAAACACTGAATTCACTCCAAAGAGATTAAAGCTTTTTTTTGCACAGCATCTTAAATGACCCTGTGCAGCCAGACTTGGATAATTAATGTTCTGTTTAGTCACTAGGCTGAAAAGTGGAAGAAAATAAGGAATGGGCATTCTGGCTCTGGGAGGCCAACTGCGGGAGTCAGCAAGAGAACAAGTCCTAGGAAAAGAAACTTTGGCCTGAGTTGCTGTCTGCTGCAGAGTCAATGAGCAGAGGCAAGAATTAAAAGCAGCAAAGACCTAGGAGACAGAGCACCTCGCCATGCTCTCCAAGAGCTCACAGCACGGTTCTCCAGCCTCAGGATCTTTTCTGAATGGAAACAGCCCACAGCTCCATGACTTGGTTAATAGCTCGAGTCAGAAAGGAGTGACAAGGGCAAAGTGGGATTGATAATCTCACTAGAGGCCACCATTCCTGTTGGTATTTCGCAGTGCTTTGCAAAGGTGTCCATGCAAACTCAGGTCTGAGTTTTTCTGGGAGGTGGTGGGGTTATGTGTGAGAATTGACTCAGCGGGGGGGGACCCTAGTTTCCAGAGTGAGCTCCATCAGTGCAGCTATGCAAGCTCCCTGGTCCTCAGTCACCTATCTGTAAAATGGGGGAGCCATACCCAAGTCCCTTCTCAGCAGTTAGGACTACGAAGCAATAACATCGATAAATTGGAGAAGTGAGACTTGAACTCGAAGCCTCCTCACTCTCAGCATTAGGCCAGAAGGGAAGGGACTCTAAAAAAGCACTTAGGTGTTTCCACGTGGCCTAAGTCTCAGTTTACAAGACTTCATCCAAGACTGCAGTCCTGAAACCCCTGCTCAGCTGCTGTCTGACCCTGGCAGGGTTGAAACTCCGCTGGCCCTTCACTTTGGAGCTCAAAAGTTTCCTGGGCACCTGAAAGTTTCTCTCTGCATATGCAGGTGCCTAAATCCCCAAGGGCCTGGCCGGGCAGGCATGTGCAGAGCACACCCAGCACACCCTGTGCAGCAGCAGCCTGGCCAGGAGGGGAGCAGGAACAGAGGGAATGTGCTGCCAAGTGCAGAGGGGAAGGGAAGGGTCTTAGTTGCATGGGGGACTTAAAAATGTCCCCTGGTGCTGCTCCTCCATGCGATCTGCCCACCCGGGGATGCTGGGAGCTGGGGTGCAGCCAGCTCTGCACCCCACGTCCCCTTCCCAAAGCTTGGATCCACCCAACCTGCGGAGACTCCTGGCTCCTGGGCGCCAGACCCACCAGCCCACAGGCTGCTCTGCACAAGGGGACTGTTCAGAGGTGTGGAAAAGAGTCCAGGACTCCTTGGGCCAGAGGGAGGGAGCAAGAGGAGGCAGGGGTCTGTAGCCTAGTGGTTAGGGCATTTACCCAGGAGAGGGAGACCTAGGGCCTGCTCCAAGGACCCGCTGACTGCATCGACCTATCCTTGGGACTGAACCTGGAAGCCATCCTTCCCCTCCCGGCTGAGCGCCCCAAGAGAGAAACACCTACCTCTGTCAGCAGCATTTTCCTCCCGTCTGGGCTGAGCAGCTCTTCCCTCTCGCAGCTGCCGTGGTTCCCACGCCGAGGCACCACAGTCCCACGTGCCGGCACAGCGGGCCTCGGTTCTGACTTCCGCTCCACGTGGAGGGGAGCACGGTCAAAGCTGTCAGTCCCAATGCAGGAGAGCAACTGAGGGTTGAAGCGAGTCCTGATCAGGGCACAGGCTGGGAGGGCCAAGGCCACGGAGTCAGGGTTAGGGGTCCACACAGGCCAGAGACCAGGTAGCTGGTGTGGGCTGAGGCTCTTCGGAGGGAGGACTCAGCCCGATTCCTGACGACCGCCAGCTGGGCCGCAGCTCATTACACAGGGGGTTTAGGTTCCTCTCAGACCCCAAGGGAATCCGTGCTGAGCCGGGAGTGGCTTGGAGTAACCCATGGAGATGCTGAGTCTGGGGTCCCCTCTGTGCTCAGGAGCAGGCAGGTGCCCGCGTCTCCCTCTCTGGGGACCGAGCACCAAGAATCGTGCCCTGAAGGCAGGCGCCTACAGACATTTTCTGAGGAACAGGGCAGGTTCCCTCTTTTGATGGGGGCTGGTGCTGCTGCTACCTCCCTAGCGCCTGCAGCACAGGCCCAGCATGTGGACACACGGTCAGCCCGAGGGGATCCATCGCACATGCCTCACTGCCAAGGGCATGCCCGGCAGGACGGTGGGTATCCAGGGGCCAGGGAGAACCACCACGAGGTTGTGGCCTTGTGCTAAGGGCACGGAGCTCGCAGGGACGAGTCGTGGTCCTGGGTCCTACTCTCAGATTTGTCCCTGGTTTTTGTCTAATATAAACCAGTTTCAACTCAGGACACCCCTCTACCAGCCGAGTGCCCTAACGGGACATTTTGCCCCTATTAAATATCTGGGCCTGTAGGTCTGGGAGAAGATGTCCTACGACCTTGGAGAGCCAGCAGCAAGTATCCAAGCGGGGAGAAAGTCTAGGAGGAATCTCCTTCCTCAGTGCACACCAGTGTGCGGATGTACAAGCGCGGGCACAATGGCTCGTGGTGAATTTGTCTAATGGGTGAGGATTTTAAAGGACAAGACGTCAGGAAGTCAATAATGACCTAAAACGTTTTAATAACCTTGGAGTCATTTTTAGTACAAATAATCAGGAACACGTTTGAATAGTCAAAACAGCATAAATCCCCTTAACTATGCTTTTGTACCAAAGAAAAGTTAATACAATTTTAAATTAAAAGAATAAAAACATTGGTATACACAGTGCTTTGGCTCTATATAAGACGACCTTTCTGGTTATTTTTTTTTTTAATCACAGGTTTCTTTTTAAATCCTCGCTAGAGGAGCTGCTCTTAAAATGTTTTGGTTTTTATTTGAAGGGAACACAATAGGCTGGGTTCAGACAAACCACCACTGCTCTCCCCTGATGGGTGAAGACAGCCTATAAGCACTGCTCTCCCCTGATGGGTGAAGAAGACATTTTTACATTGGGTCTGAAATTCAAAAGAGAGAGAGGGCTGTTAGTTCTGCATTACATAGAAAAACCAACAAAAAAGGGCAGAAGGATTATCCCATTCCCTTCCCCACTTTAGCGCCTACAAAACCCACCCCCCCACCAAATTTCAGCAAGCATCTGACAGTCGGACCAAATCTTAGTTGAAAAACCTCCTTGCATCAGGAGCTGTTAAAACAAAACGAACTGAAAACTGAGTAGACCTGGACCCCGAGGAGAAGAGCGATACAGCGATGGGAGGAGCGCTGGCGGGAGGCTGTAAGGACAACGGTCCGGGGGCAGATGTAAGCATTGCAGTGGTGCCTTGCGGATGAAGCTGAACCGGGGGCACTCGAGGACGGTGTGAGCAGAACAGAAACAACTCAAAGGGCCCAAGGGGCATTCACGAGTAAATCATTTGAAGTCCTCAGTGGGAGCAAGTTGGCTCCCCGAGCACAGGGAAGCGCTGGTTCACTCTGAGTCTGTTTCTGTCCTGCCCCTTCAGGACTTTTCCAGGCTGCTTTGCGAGGGGAGGGAGCACGACAGACCCTGGCACAAGCCCCAAGAACTGAGGGCGGTTCTAGCTAGGGCTGCCTGTTCGAGAGTGCGCGGGAAGAGCAGTGCAGCACAGACACGTCCGGTGAGGTAAGGGGCCGTGTAGGGCACTTACAGCTCGCCTGCTCCACGTCTTGCAGGGGAGTCTCTCCCGGGCACCCGGCTCCCTGCTGGCCCGAACATCTCACAAAGTAAACTGCTCATGCGTCACCTACTGAGTTAGTCTAGAGGTTCAAACCTCTGAGTACAAAGGCCAAGGCAGCAGGGAGAGACTCACTCTGAAGTCTGAGTCTGAGTCTGGTGCGCCTGAGTTTAGCCCACAGGGCGTTAAGTATCTCCCAAGAACGGCTCCTGATGCTAAATCCTAAGAGCTATTGAGCCCGAGTGTCTGCAATCCCATCGTCTTCAAAGGCACGATTCACGAGCACTTATTCTAGCCAGTAAGACAGTCATCAGCATCACCGCAGCCTACCTAAATCTAAGCCTACGAATGCCTAGCGTAGTAATTTTATCATCAGGCTTTTCCTTTTGAACAATAGCCCCTGAAAGCAAGAGCTCAGAAATCATAAAACAGGCTATGATATGCTTGTGGTTTGAGACAGTATTAAATCATTTACTATACAGATAATTTGTTGGACCTTTAGTCATGTCCCATCCACCATAAGCTGGAGCCCACATACATTTCCATCCCTAGCTACACCACTGGACCAAGAGTTGTAGAGCCAGGCTATATGCCACTATCGCCCAGCTTGTTCTCTGAGAAACACAAACCAAGATGCATAAACACCATTTAGAAACAAGTGATTTGGTTTCTCTTCATTTAAAAGAGCAAATTCTATATCTTTCTATCCTCAAAGATCAACTGCAATTTTTCCTGAGTTGTACAGGCACTTCCTTTAACAGATTATTATATACTCTTCTTTAAGTGAGCAAGCATTCAAGTCTACAACTGATTTGAAGAGTACCTATATGTTTCTAATTAGGCAAGAAAAATCATAAAAAAATTGAACTTTTCCAGAGGCTGAAATAAAGCTGTGTATTTCCAAAGGCTAAATAATGACTGTATTACCTATTAACAGTGTACTTAGAGTAAAATGTATTAACAAAAAAAGCCACCAAGACTGTTAGGTCACTGAAGAATTAGCATTGCAGTAAATGCTCATCTACTACAGACTATTTTCCATATTACTCGGTGGTGTTAGACAACATAGCAGAGCTGAAGTAGGATAATCACATGCACAGGCTGTAATACATAGCAGTACAAGAGGCTACATCCATATATAAAGTTAAAGGGAACAGAGACACTGTATATATGCAAAATAATATCTCGTGACAATGATGCAGGCAATGGCCAGAGTGAAGGTTGCAGAGTCAGCTGGCATTCTTTCATTTAAATGCTTGGCTATGCCACCTGCATGGTCACCTGCCATGACAAGGGGCATGAACAATTCTACTTTTTTAAAAAAGGGAGTAAAATAAAATCCAAAGGAGTGTCCTCTCCAGGGCCCTGAAGTTGCCTTTGCTTTCAAAATGCCTGGAAGAGACGCGTGTTTATTCCATAACCCTCGCTGGTTGGCTCAATATAGTGAACACTGATGCTCTTCTCTGGGGCCCCAGTGTCCAGCTGACTAACGGGGAGACTCCCCAGTGCCGACGACACTTACTCCACCATCCTGCTGCTGCTCCTGGCATGTGAGCGACACTTGGCGCACGGGGCGCAGAGCAGGGGCAGTGGCTGAAGAACGCACGGGGGTGCTGGGGAGGCCCCTGCCCAGCC
>NW_017729014.1:23260078-23262961 GCF_001723915.1 Gavialis gangeticus
TGCTCCTGGCATGTGAGCGACACTTGGCGCACGGGGCGCAGAGCAGGGGCAGTGGCTGAAGAACGCACGGGGGTGCTGGGGAGGCCCCTGCCGAGCCCTGCCGCACCACAGCTCAGCCGCCTCTCTTATACGGATCTCAAGCTCGGCAGGAGAGGGAGGATGGTGTCCCGAGCAGGGGATGGGGCAGGCAGCCTCCTAAGGGCCCTCCCAGCCCTGCGTTTCCAGCCAGTTCTCTGAGGAATCGTGCCATAGCTGTGCTCCCCGTCAGGAGGAGTCCTGCACGAGCACAGCTTCAAGAACTCTCCCTCCTGTGCCGCTAACTTTGCCAAACCCTGGAGTCCTAGAGCAGAGTGTAGGATCATCCTGGAGCAATCACCGGACAGAGGAGTCTTGCCCCAGATCTCACATGGCAGCTGCTGCAACTGAGCTCGGTAGAAGATCTGGCCCTGGGCATTCAGCTACATTAGCAACAAGCTTCCTCACTTAACACAAAGCAACATCAACGGTACACATGCTTAGACCCGATTTTCAAATCCAACAACTTGGCCAAATCCAAACCTCTGCTTCTCCCTGACAAAGCCTTGACATGCCCATCTGCTTGTTGCGAGCTCATCCCATGCCAGATTTCAGCTGCCAGACTCCTCCTCCTTGGCACTAGCACTCAAAAATAATCACAGGTCTATCGTTGACTGATACTTTTTCTATTTTCTCGTGTACTCAGAAGCTTGATTGGCCTTGGGTGCAAACCAAACCTAGAGGGCTTCAGTCCAGAGGATGAACGTTTCTGAACAGAAACACCTGAAAACAGGAATGCAGAATGGGGCAGTCCCAGGTCAGTGGTCCTTGCTGCTCCTGCTCTATTGCCTTTATGGAAATCAGTGTTAGACTCTCTCCTGGGATATCCTCTTCAGATTCAGCCGCTCAATCTCAAATAGCAAAGAGCCCCAGAGAAGATTAGGTGGACACTCTTGTTTGCACTTTCTCAGATATGAAAACCAGGGGAGAGCACGACACGCAAACACTGCACAACTCAAACGTTTGTACAGAACACAAAGCCAAGCTGTGGAAATCAAAGCCACAAGGTATGGTGACCAAGCTCTTATTAGGATATACAGAGGTGTATATAAAAAGATTAGACAAATACATACATAACATCTGCATTTATACTGGCTATAATAAAAAAGTAGAAAGGATAGAAAAAAATAATCACACTTCAGAGCATTAAACCAACCTGTAGCTGCCAAGGGTTAAGAACCTTCCCCTGTGGGGAAGGGGCTTTTTGCCCCTGCTTCTGAAGCATCTGGCAACAGCCACTATGACAGGCAGGCAGGACACCAGACTAGATGGACTTGGAGTCCAATCTGCACTGCGGCTTACCGACTCTAACCCAGTTTGGCCGGCGAACGTGGATGTGGCCAGTCGATGCTGGGGTGGGGGCAAGCCTGGCAGTGCAGACTGAACTAGCAGGGGAAGAACCTGGCAAGGACGAAGCGAGAGCTATGGCAAGAGAACCACTCTACGGTAAGTGGAGCTGCCCCCGGACTATTAGAAAAGCCCCTGAGAAGAGTGTTTGGAAGCAGTCAGGGTTACGTGGAGAGGGTCCCCCGAGGTGCGTGAGGACCCAGCTCCTCCTCCATTGCATTTACACAGAGGTTGGAAACACGGTTTGTCTCTAGCTTGCGCTTGAGAAAGAACGGAGGCGCTGGCACAAGGAGGGGTCAGACGTACTCCCTAGCTGTAGAGGGCTGAGACTGCCTGTAGTACTGCTGTCCTCTCCTCTCCTCGGCAGGGCACGAGCAGCACAGGAAGGAGCCTCCCAGCATGGTCACGCTGGCAGCTGCCCAGCCAACAAACAAAGCAGAGCCAAATTCATACCTGGAGCGAGAGAGAAAAGAGACCTGCTGATGCTTGTGCAAGAGTGCTTGAGGGACAGCGGGGAGCAGAGCGCCTGCTTCTCGGCTGAGCGGGAGAGGGGAGGACCCTCGTGCCCACACAAAGACGTGTACTCACATTAAATGCCTGGGCACCAGTATGGGTCCAGGGCTGGCTACTGCTGTAGACGCCAGCCTGTGCCTTAGCAATGACCAAGATGGATACCAGAAAAAATCCAGAATACGTTTTAGAGCACAAACCTTTGCTGCCGGGGGCTAGGAAGAACCTTCCCCAGTACGGCATCTTCCTCAGGTCACCTGAGAAGGAATGTCTCACCTTTGACAGCTTGTTTAACTTTATCCCAACTCCATGGTTGGTCCAATAAGAGAGACCACCTAAGAAATCCTCGTGCAAAACACCACTCTTGCACTACCAGGCAGGCATGATATTCTGCCCCTTCCTCAGCAGCTAATAATGGCCCATTTCCCAGACAGGGCATTGGACTAGACGGGCCTTAGGCCTGATAAACGCTTGCAATTCAGGTATCAGGAAAGGTTTCAGGAGAGACGGAGCCACTGCAGAAAACAGTGACACGAAAGTCCCCCTAGAGAAGCACAGCTAATCTCTCTGGGGACCGAGCAAAACCACGAGCACAGGGTGATGGGAATGGCAAGCAAGGCTGAGGGCACTGGCCTGAGAAAACAGGGGATGCAGAGGGCAAGGAGCCGGCAGAAGCAGAACAGTTCTTGTGCTTGCTTAGCCATGATGAAGCCTCGCGTAAAATGAATCGTGTGATCCCAGCGTGTGCTCCTACCAGCGGCGGGGGGTCAGACTAGATGATCTGTTCAGGTCCCTTCTGACCCCTAACTACTATGAAACTATGAAATGAGCTAAGACTAGAGAGCTCAGTTCTGTTACCGTTACGTCGGGAAGGTGGTAACCTGCTCCTGCTCCTGTGATCAGTGGAACTGCCTGCGTAGAAAGGGGCTGCCCAGCACAGCAGAATCGGGC
>NW_017729014.1:23267961-23269350 GCF_001723915.1 Gavialis gangeticus
AACCGAGGCCCATGGGGCAAGTACGGAGGAGCAACAGCACTAGAGGAGGGCGGGGAACAGGTGAGCCGGCACTGGTCTGGCACACGGGTGAGTCCCGGGTGTGAGGACGCGCCTGTTCTCTACATCTGTGTCAGGAAGCCGGGCAGGCACAGGGCAGGGGCAGGCGGACGCCAGGCAGAACGAAGGGATGGGCACCAGGCTCCCAATTCCCTGCCTGCAGTAGGGCACCTCTGAGGCCGCCACTCCGCTAATAAGCAGAACACTACTTTCACCTGCAACATCTGCAGAAGAGGGCTCTTACCTGGCGTTAACTGGGGTGCTCGGGTGGAAGAATTCACGGGTCACTTGTGCTGCATACCACGAAACAGCTGTTAATGTGCACAGACCTGGGAAGAGGCAATGAAAACTAAAACACACAGCAAATCACCGACTTCCTGAGGTCTCAGGGCAGCCTTCCCGTTACCCACTTTGCATTATAATATAAGCACCAGCTTTAGAAGGTAATTAGGGCCTTTCATGATTTATTTTGCATAGCCTCTTTGGCTCACAGGTCCCAGAAGAGACAGGAATTGGAGTCTGGGGCTCCTCTACCCACGTGGGCCAACACTGTCTGTTTCCATTCAGACCTGTGGCTCTTCTGGTGAAGGTCTGAGGCACGCTAGTCCTTCCTCACATAATGGGAGACTGAGGTGCACTTCATCACAAATAGCTACGACTGTCATAAGGTTGCTTAGAAATATCATACAGCTCTAAGGGGACAGCTGGACAGACAGGAGAGACAGGCCCTTACGACGGCAAGGCTAAACGTGCTTTAAATTTACACGTGTGAATGATTTCAGTGAAGTCAAATGGGTTGTTCGTTGGTCATGCTAGTATAGTTCACAGCAGAGTTTGGATGCTGTCTTTAACAGTCCAGATCCCATTGAAAGATGGATAAAACTAAGTGCCAAACTACAGAGTGAATTATTTTTGTGAAGCAAAACCTCTCTAACCAAAGAGGGTCCCAGACCGGAAAAGGGTGGTTTGCCCCATGCGTTGTTCAGGACAGCATTATAACCCGGGGGAATCAGCAGTTTTCCCCCCTGCCTTAGAGCAAGGGGAATTCATGGGCATGCAGTAAGCAAGCAGACGTCTTCCCTTACAAGGTAGCGCAGACTGCAACCAGCTTTGGTCGTGGCAACATTTTTGGGCACTTGGAGCGTGGCAAGGGGCCAGGACATCTATTTGCTAGTCTAACATGATGGAAGCACGAGAGATCCCCATGTTGGCACAAAGAGCTTCTAGGGGGTCTCCGCACCGGAAGTAAAACATCCAGGCAATGCAAGGACAGGCCAAGGAAACAGCAAGGCCAAAATCACAGCGGCAAAGGTAAAAAATGAGCTGGTGAGG
>NW_017729014.1:23274350-23277332 GCF_001723915.1 Gavialis gangeticus
GAGATCCCCGTGTTGGCACAAAGAGCTTCTAGGGGGTCTCCGCACCGAAAGTAAAACATCCAGGCAATGCAAGGACAGGCCAAGGAAACAGCAAGGACAAAATCACAGCGGCAAAGGTAAAAAATGAGCTGGTGAGGGAAGTTAAGGACAGCAAGACGAGGGTCTGCAAATGCACTGATCAGAAAAGACAGACCATGGAGGCTGAGTCCACAGCTAATAGGCACAGTGAGCTTTTAACAGGAGCTGAAGAAGGCAGAGCTACTCGAGAGCTGCATTGCCTCAGTCTTCACGAGAAAGACAGACTGCATCAAAGACCTAATAAAGATTATGTAGACTAGACAGGCAAGCACCTAGGGGTTGCGATGATGAATGAGATTGTCGGAGAGCTTGCAATGGGGCTGAATGAGTCCAAGTCAGCATGCCTGGTGACCTCCGTCCCCTGGTAGAGATCTCAGAGCCCTGGGCAACAATATCTACCTAGTCATGCGCATCAACTCGTGTCGTGCCCCTGACAATAGACAACTGGCCCAACAGTCACAAGCAAAGGGTGCTGGGATGGCAGAAGGCTTTGAGTGCATCCTGTTGTCTCTAATCCAGATTTCCAATCTGCTGAAGTCCTTCTGAATTGTATTTGTGTCCTCCAACTGCCCTGTTTTGTGTTGTCTGTACACTTGCTCTGGAAGCATCCAGATCATTAACAAACCCATTGACAGCACCAGACTCGGGACAGGGCCCTGTGGGACTCCACTCAAAGCCTTCTGCCATCTCGTGAAGACTCAGGCATTCGGTGCTAATAAATGCAAGGTGCTGCACCTCGGGAAGCACAAATACGTCGTGGTGGAGAAGGATCTCTGGGTCGTGGTGGATCACAGACCCAGCATGAGTCTGCAGCGTGAGACATGCAAACGAGGTGAATGCAGTTTTGGATCAATAGAAACATTTGGTGCAAGACAGGAGATAATAGCGCCTCTGCTTGGCACTGCCAAGGCCTCGCCTCAGGACTGCATGCAGTTCTGGGCTCTCGATTTAAAGAGGACATGGAAAAGTTAGAGAGGGTCTGAAGGTGGGTGACAAAAATTTAAGGGGCTTAGAAGGAAAGTCCCACGAGGAGAGGTTGAGAGTAACAGGCACGTTCAGCTTGCGGAAAAGGTGTTTGAGAGGAGACAAAACAGCAGTCTTCAAATATCTGAAAGGCTGCCATTAAGAAAAGGGAAGACAATTTTTCTCCCTCGCTGCAGAGAATAAGACAAGTAGCAATGGCCGAAATTGCAGCAAAGTGGGGTTAGACCCCACATCAGGCAAAACCTCTTTATTGTCAGAAGAGCGAGGCAGCGGACTAGGCGCCACGGGAAGCTGCGCAAACTCCTTCACTGGCGGTGCTCAAGAAGAGGTCGGACAGGCTTTGTTCAGGGCTGATCTGGCCACGAGCCTTGCTTGGAGATCACGAGAACAGCGCGCAGTCCGAAGCAGGTGGATATGGAAGAATAAAGCCAAGATCAACTATCTTGGCTGTAAAAGAGATCAACTATCAGCAGAGATGCCAGAACGTGGAGGCAGAGCAGGGCCAGGATAGACCTGGAGTTGAGCGTCAACACCGGTGAAGCAAGGAAGCGCGGGAGGGCCAGGAGCAAACACCTGGATCTTTGTCTGGGCACAGCGCTGCGGGCTGGGCCCTGGCAGGCTGCAGCGGTGGGGCCCGGGGCCTCAGGGACTGGCCACCCCGACTGCCCCAACCGGCCCGGCTGGGCCCAGGGCAAGTGGCGGCTGCTTCCCTGCAGCCTCAGGGGACATGTCTGTTCTCCGATTGGGACTGGCTGTGCCTAGGTCTGGTCTGGCCTCGTTGCACACTCCTCCAGCTACAGAGGAGGGCAAAACCCCCGCAGTCTGCACCAGTCTCAGCACGAGGTAAACTCCTTCCTGACCCCAAAAGGCACCGCCGCTATGTCCCAGCAGCAGCACTGGCACCCCGTCAGACCCCCAGCCTCGGCTGCAGCTGACACGCGTCTTCTGAAGAAAGTGAATGCCCCCCTCCCACGGCAACAGGGAAAAAATCCCTTCCTGGCCCCTCGTGGCAACCAGAAAAGCCGAGGAGCCCGGGAACGCGACCCACGACCCCCCTCCACTGTGCGCCGCAACCTGGGCCCGCAGACACAGCTCCACGCGTGGCAGCACTAGCCGAGCGCCAGGGCCGTCGGGAAAAGGGCTTCCCACCGAGCCGGGCAGCCCTGGGGAAGCCGTCCGACTCCACCAGATGCAAGGGTCGCTTCTCCGAGTCCCACCTCCTGACCGGACACGGTCTCCCACCCCTCCGAGTGAAAAGTGACTCTCCTTATTTGTGACCAGCTCAGCGGCTTGGAAGAGCGAGCGTCAGATGGCAGGATGTGCCGAGACACCCAGCCCGCCCAGGACCACATACGCTGGACAGACATCTGCATCTACCCCATCACCGGGACCATTCACCCTCTCCCAAGAGAAACAGCACGCCCCGACTTGGAGCCCGCCTGCCCACTCGAAGGCTGAGAGGCTACTGGGTCCCCAGGTCCAGGCTGGCGTCGCCAGTGTGACAGCGGACAAACCCCAGATTATCCCCAAAAGGCGACAAACGGGGTGGTGGGACCAGCCCTTGGCTCACCTGAGAGGATGAAGAGGATGCCCCCTGCGATGGCAATCCGGCTTTTCGCAACGGGGTTTTCATCCCCGACTTTTGTGCACTTCATTCCCGCCACGCTGACGATGATGCCCAGGAAGCCCAGGAGGATCGCCGCCACCATGAGCGCGCGGGACGTCTGGATGTGAGCTGCAAGGCAAGAGGCCAGCGGGTCAGCGCCTGCACCGCAGACGCCCAGCCAGGAGCGTCCTGCCGTTCGCCACGCACTGCCACGGGGCCAGTGGCGCCCGGGTCCTGCGCTCGCGTGCACCTTGCTCCCGTGCAGCTCACGGCTCAGCCCTGCCCCCGGCGGGCGGGCGGGCGGGCGGCGCCCC
>NW_017729014.1:23277416-23277988 GCF_001723915.1 Gavialis gangeticus
CCCCGGCCCCGCCCCCGGCCCCGCGTCCTCAGCTCCCGCTCCCGGGTGCCGGCCTTGCACGTAACGGGGCCGCCGACCCGCGACGCAGCCGAATAACAAACACGGCGCGGCTACACCCGCATCCCTGTGAGGCCGGGGTGAATGAATCAGCTCCACAGCGGCAGCGGTGATGCATGGGGGTGCAGCGCCCGGCCCGCCGCACTCGCCGCTGAGGCAATGGGCGGGGGGGACAGGTGGCAACACCAACCCCCACTGCAACCGCTGGCCAGTTGCTGCAGCCGCTCCCGGAAGCGGAGGCGGCGAGCGGCCGTCACCACCCCTCCTGGCAGTGAGATCAGCCGCAGGGGCATCTCAAGGTGGGCACCTGTCACCCCCACGCAGCAGGATAGTAATTGTAAATACAAGTACTATCCCACTGCGGAGTAAAAACTCCACAGCACAGCAGCACACGTGTAGACGCTGTCCCAGCTGGCTGGGGCAGGAGGGTGCTCCAGCGTGGGGGCTGCCTGCCAGCTAGCACCCTCCTGCCCCAGCCAGCCCCTCCAAGCCGCTGACCCAGGGCACGGCAGCCC
>NW_017729014.1:23278594-23278895 GCF_001723915.1 Gavialis gangeticus
TCCGCCCCGCCGTCGGGGCCCGGCCCGGCCCGCGGCGCACGCACCGTCGAGCGAGAGCAGCGAGTCGTGCAGGCGGCACTGCACCTGGCCCGTGCTCTGCGCCGCGCAGCTCATCCACAGCCCCTCGTACAGCCCCACGGCCGTGATGATGGCGTCGCCCGCGTACGAGCTCTGCTTCCACTGCGGCAGCGCCGCGCAGCTCAGGCTGCCCACCCAGCCGCACAGCGCCAAGAAGTAGCCCAGCAGCTGCACGCCCGCCCCGGCCCCGGCCATGGCTGCCCGGCCCGGCCCGGCCCGGCCC
>NW_017729014.1:23283895-23289244 GCF_001723915.1 Gavialis gangeticus
GCCAGCCGGCGCTGCTCCAAACCAGCTCACCTAGCTCCGGTCCTGGGCACACATGAAGACATGTGCCTGGGAGCAATAAACTCCAGCATGATGTGTGCTGGAGTTTATCGCTGCTACTTAATGGCACGTGTAGACATGCCCCGTGGGTTTCCATTTACTTCTGTAGTATTAGTCATGCACCATCCAGGCCTTCAAACAACGCCTCAGCCTCAAAGGTGGAAACAAGCCCCAGACTGCAGACAGCACAGAAGATACAAATGACCAACTCTCTCTGCAAAGAAACCTCTCGGCTCAGGTCTATCCCGAGCGTGCTAACGAGGAGCGACCTAGGGCACGGCCGATAAATGCAAGCTACTGTTTGTGACCACAGCGCCTTTGCTTCCCTTCTTTCCCATAGCTACAACCAAATTCTTCGCTGTGGACACAGCAAGCGCCCGGTCTTCCAGCAAGGAGCCTCCTCGGCCTCTCATCTTGTGATGAAGCCGTCTGAGTCCCCGGCGCGCTGTCGCACTTCGGACAGCGGGAGGGGGGAAGATGCCGATTCTGCCCTCACAACCCAGCGCCTGACCTCAGAAGGTGCTGAGCACTCACAAGACCCCTCTACAATCAGGTCTCCTGTGTCAGAGATGACCCCAGGCAAATTCAGGCCTCATTAGAATTTAAAATGGTTGAACCCCCAGCACTTGAACTCCAGGAATTCATCGCTAATATTGCAGCACAGAATGAGCCGATGGAGAGAAAGCCGCCGATGAATGCTAATGAGAGTAACCTTTGCCTCCTGCCTGCTTGGGCCCAAGGGCAGCTTTGTGGCGAGCCGGGCCCCGTGGGGGCAGCGTGGCATTCGGGAAGGAATCCGGGCACGCCGCGTTTGTAAACAAAACCCTGCATTGACACAAGCTGTTTTCCATGATTTCTTTCTCTGGACAACGAGACTTCAGCACAGGCCGAGGAACCACGCGGGGAGCGAGTGCCTTCTGCGTTTCAGGCTGAGACGGCAACTCAGCTCCTTTGAGGCAATGTGGCCCTCCCAAAAGCACACCTGCAGGAAGACCCACGCCCATAAGGGCAGCTCTCTGCACTCTAGCATGGTGGGATTACCCGAGAAGCTACCCAGAACCGTGCATGGTCTAAACCCGTGCCCTTTCCCCTGGGAACAGGCCAGGGCATGTTATACAGCAAACACAAGTTTATCCTGTAGCTGACCGCAGTGTCCTCGCTGCAGTCCCAGAAATAATGAGCAACGAGAGGTGCCCAACTACTATTTAACCAGCTCGCTCAGGTACTAGCAGCTGCAGCGGCATGGAGTTCAGCATGGGTTAATTTATCCCATGGAGAAGGTCACTTTGTGACTGCAGTTTGTGCATATACCTTGAGTAATAAAGCCCACTTCAGAAAGAAAAAACCCCTCTCTTGCAAAAATTAGTGCCATTTCCTAAAATTCATTCCTGCATAAAACAGCAGAGACACAGGCTGGCTGGGGCATTTCTACTTGCTGTGGCTGGGTTAGTAACCAAGACTGGCTAGGAAATTGTGTTTTGTTCCCACTAAGAGAGTTTGGTTTTCATTTTTGCCTTCATGAAAATTCTCTCTGAATAGTTTTCTATTTTCAGTAAAAAAGAGAGAAACAAACAAAACTTGCAGTTAATTGAAAAGGACTCATGTTCTGTTTTCTGGGTACAAGCATGAAACATTTTGGGTGTTGGCAAACCTAACAGTGACACTGTATTGAAAGATGCTGCTACAAGCTGTTGTAATATAAAATCGCTATGTCTGATTGCTCCTATAGTGCTCGGAGTGGTGTGAACGGTTGTAAATTTAACCCTGTTTCATTCATTGATCATAGCACTGTAGCAGCCTGCAGATGTACCAGTGATAGCACAGCACCTTACACACACTCCTTTCCCCTTTTGGCAGCTGGAAGTTGTGTCTGTCCACGTCCTTAGTCCAAAATGGACATTCCTTGGGAAAATTTCCCTTCTGACCAAAAAAATCAATTATTGAAAAAATAACTTAGAACTGTTGACCAGATCAGTCAACAACAATGACAGAAAGACACTTGGCCACTTATCAAACGCCTGGGGCAGAGGAGTCTTTGGGGAGCTCAGAGCGATTCTCGGGGTTCAGACTTACAGGCCTGTTTGGCTCCATGTTTACTGACACCTCCTGCGCCGGCCAGGACCATTCTCAGTTGGCCCAGACTGCTCTGCCTCAGTGCCCGTATTGCTGTAGAAATGCAAACAGAAAACGTTAGTGTCGTGAATTGTGTCACACTCAGCTCGCACCATCCCCTTCTTCCTGTAAGTCCCTTCCGAGGGACACTGAGTGTCGTATGTGCTCGCCTGGCACACAGCAGTTGCTGCCATAGCCAACACCTGTAGGGCCTGGGCAACCCACAGACGGTGGCTTTCAGAGTTTTAAGGGTGTTGACTCTGAAATCCTCCATGCAGAGGTAAAGGCATTTTCTGCCAGAGTTAAAGGCTCTCTGCTGAGCAGAATGAGGCCCCTGCTACTATCCAGCAGCTGGCAGATGGCCTGTGCAGACACTCCTGCATCTCCTGCCAGCTGTCTTGGGCCTACCGATTAGGAGAGGGTAACCGGCTCGAAACCAGGTGTCCAAACGACCCGAGCGCGCCAAGACTGATGCCCAAGGAGGGGCACTGAGCAAGCTCAGGCCAGGGCAGCTTCTCCATGCAGGGAAGCTTCTGTGCAAAACAGACTGTGCCGGTAGCGGGAGGAGCTGCTGCCCAGCCCACAGGCAGGCACCTGGAGAGAGATCATTGCAGGGGCCAGATCCAGGCAGAGAAGAGAGCAGATCGCCTGGCGCCTGGAACCTCCTTTAGAGCATGTCAGCATTGACCCCATGCCCATGGACCCGAGAACAGCGGCGGTTCAGAGCTACGTGCCAAAGCACTTTCTGCCCCCTCTTTGCCTCTTGGGCTTGTACCAGAAGCCACAGGGGAGCAGCACAGAGCAGCACGTCCTGTCCTGCTTCTCTCTGGCACCTCTCCTGCCCAGCTCCGTTGCGCGTTAACACCGCTCCAGAAAGCCGCGGCTAATCCCCGTCTTGGCCGATGCTCTCACGTGCTGCCAGCAGGCCCCTCGTACTGCGTGCTCCATTGCCCCTGCGCCCGCGGATTACCGGGCTCCCGCCGCGGAGCTGTCAGACCTGAACGCCAAGCCTGGGTGAAGGATTGGAGATGCTGGAGCGTGTGCACACAGCAGAGCAGGAGGTGCCCGGGCAGGTGGCTGCAAACCTTTGCCAGGTGGAAACAGTCTGCTCTCTGCAGATTTCCACTTGGCTTCCTGCTCTAGGTCCTGAGCTGCTGCTGTTCCTTCTGCGGCTCCTTCCTCACCCTCCTGAGCTTCAGCTGCTTCCTCTCAGATCCCCATCCCCATTGATCTCCAGGCCCTACGTGTAGTGAGCCCATGCCTCTGTGCTACCACCATGGCTTCCTGGCTCTATTCACACCACATGGGCATTCTTCATGGTCCTGCTGGCCCTAATCGTGGCCTCCCCACAGCCACCCCCCGCCTCACCCACATTCCTTGCTCTCCATTCACTGAACCTGTCAGGGCAGCTAGGGTCTGGAACCAACTTCCAAGCGAAGTGGTGCTGGCTCCTACCCTGGGGGTCTTTAAGATGAGGCTAGATGAACACCTTGCTGGGGTCGTTTGACCCCAGTCCTCTTTCCTGCCATGGCAGGGGATCAGACTTGATGATCTGCTCAGGTCCCTTCTGACCCTACCAACTATTAAACAAAGAAACCTTCTGGCCCTGATGCTGGTTTCTGTCCACACAGGCTCCCACTCCTCTATCCAGTCTTCGGCCCGTCTCTGGCTGTGGCCTCAGCTCCTTGGCCTCAGTCCACTTCACAGCAGGGCTGCAGCTGCAGAGCACCCAGGCACCCCCTGCACCCAGCAAAACCCCTGCAGCCCCTCCTGCCTCTGGGGCTCCTTCTGCTCGGGGACCAACAGTTACTCACACTGCAAGAGAGCTCCATCCTCCCGGGCACCCAGGGCCACAGCACCCCTCTGCCCTAGAGGCAGTTCCTATGCTGGCTCAGCCTCTCTCCTGATCCTTGCTGATCCTCAGTGAGCAGGAAGGAGTGTGGCATCTCTTGCCACCACAGTCCTTCAGGGGTGCTGTAAAAGGGCAGGCTGGCCCTTTAGGAGAGAGCAGCCAGCCCTGTTGCAGAAGCCCAGATGCAGTCGCTTAGCTAAGGGCAGTGTCCCACTAGCAGCTAAAAACCCGGAGGACAGTGAGCAGAGTGGTGAGCTGGGGGAAGGGACAGCTTGACACTAGGACATGGATTGGACCCCAGATAGGCTTGTTACCAGGAAGGGGCCACATGATGGTACTGGGCCACAGCTAACAGGCCTCTGGTACTGCCTGGAGAGGGACCAAGAGCAGTCTGCTCATTTCTTTGTCATCACCCACCACTGCCTCTGCCCCGGGAATGTGTGAGGTCCCCCCGCCCGCAGCAAGCAGTCAGCTGGGGGGAGCAGTGCCTGGTCTGGGAAATGGTGCACGAAGGATCAGGTGTTTACCGCAGCAGGGAGCTGGAGAGGAGTCGCTGTGGCAATGGGCTGCATCCCGGCCTCTTCCTCAGGTGCGGGTCATTGCATCCTGCGTTTCACCGGCATTCGCAGCAGAGGCTATTGCTCCCTCGGGAATGAATGTGGAGAGAGAAGCAGTCAAGCACTGGTTAGAGGCAGAATCAGCAAGGAGAAAAGGCCAGGTTTGGCTGCTCAGTTTTGGGCAGGATCAATCCCAGCACCAAGAGAGACCCCCTCCACACAGCCCGCAGGCCATCCTCCCCCAGGTCTTCCTGCACAGTTTGGATGTTTAACCGGGCTGGGCTGCCTCATTAGCAATCTGCTCACACCTGCATTCCTGCCTGCTCATGCCAGGGCCCTGTGCTCACAAGGAGACCGGTGAGCTAACGGCCTGCAAAGGGCACCCCTCCTCAGCACAACTTGTTCTTGTACAGAGAGAAGGGTCTAGCTCTTCCGGCCGGCCATGGGGAAGGCTTGAGCCTGACCTGAGTGATGGTTGTGCTGGGTGGGGAACGCTCCGCTGCCTGTGGCAGGGCTGAGCGCAACCTAGGTGTCTGCCTAAGACAGGGTGGGCAATTATTTTGGACAGAGGGCCACTTACTAAGTTTTGACAAGCCATCAAAGGCCGCATGACAGGCAGCCAGGGGCAGATTAATATTAATTTTCTAAATTGTTTCAGGGGCTCCGCGGGCTGGATAGGATGGTCTGGTGAGCTGCATCTGGCCCACAGGCCGCATTTTGCCCACCCCTGGCCTAAGAGGATGGCCAGAGTGTTTTTTTTTTTTTTTTTTT
>NW_017729014.1:23289384-23291847 GCF_001723915.1 Gavialis gangeticus
TTTTTTTTTTTTTTTTTAGAGCCAGCAAAGGAAGAAGCCACTTCCGCAGCCTGCCCCCACACGCATCCCAGCAGCTGACCTGACACGTCCTGGCCTGCTGCTCCCCAAGTCACCGTGGAGCCAGCGCACTAGTAAGCATGGAGTAGAGGAGGGTGAACCCTGGGCCTGGGCACCAGCACAGCTGCAGTGCCCTCGGGCACAGCCTGGCTCCCATCCCAGGTCAGGAGTGAACGGTCTCCCTGGAAGGTGGATGAAGGCTACTGAGATGCTTCCATACAGGCCAGAGAACATCCCCCAGGGATCCCTGCCCTGGAAGGAGCTGCTTCCTGCTACAGAGGTGATGCTACTGGCTCAGTGATCTATGGCAGGTGGAGAGCAGATCTCTGAGTAAGATGTCTGCCTTCATTTCACCCCATGTCAAGGATGGGATCCAGCCACCGTCACCCAGCAGCAGCAACTTATCAGCTGGTCAAGCGCCAGTGCAGAACAGAAGAGATGCCCAACGGTTATGGCACGCACGAGCTCTGCTGAGACACAGGTGCACCAGCATGCTGCTGCAAGCCAGAAGCGTGCAAACAGGTGACCTGGTGGTAACTGCCTGTTCTCAGGCTCTGGGGCTTTCGGTGCCTAGTTGGCAAACTCCTCCCCGCTCACCCAGCTGCCAGGGCGTGCAACAAGCAGGGTTTGTTGATGCAACTCCTTCTTCAGTCTTCTCTAAATATTATTCATCTGCTCTGCTTGGCCTTGCTACGCACGTCTATATTTACTCACATTCTCTGGATAGTTATGCTAATTGCTAGAGCTGCCGGACTCTGACGGGAACAATCCTCACCCCTGTTTGGGCACAGGGCTCAATGTCCTTCTTGTTCCTGCAGTGTTTCGGTGCCCAGCTGGGAGCGGGGGGCATGGAGGCGGGGGACAGCAGGCCAGAATTCCCCTCCCCGTTGCGCACATGCACCCAGCACGGGGGCAAGCTGGCAGAACAATCTGCTGCTGTGTCCCACCATAATGGGGTCCAGCACAACTGCATGGCTGCGACAGCCCAGAGGCTCTGGGGAGGGTTATCCAGGTGATGCTTTGGGCACGTTACACAGTCAAGGGACTGGGCTGGGGAGTGCAGCAGATGTGCAGTCTGCCTGCTCAGCCAAAAGTCATGTCACCATATTGGGGCAGTGCTGGGTGCCCTCCGAGAAGCAGGCCTGCGAGAGCATTTATTGGCCCACGCCTGGCACTGCAGTAGGGCAAACACATGACACCCATTTGGGAGCCTAGTGCAGATGGGCCATGCTTCGCTACAGCACTCCCTCGTCAGTCCATGCAGGTGAATCAGCCTGTTTCGTAGACACCTGGATTTCTTGCGCTGGTTGGTGCCCAAGTCCGGGCGCAGCCGATCCAAGCAAGTCCTCAGCCAGCGGTTTGTCAGTGGCTCACCGCGCTGCGACCTGTGGCCGTGCTCGGAGCACACACTGTTGTAGTAGAAAACACGGTCAGTTGTATGTTCCAGTCATTGCCAGCGATCTGCTTCAGCACATCCGCTCAGCCTGGCTGCTGGGTGGGTGGAACGATGCTGATGTGATGGGTAAGATTTCACACCATGAAATTCTGACATCACTTATCTTTGATATGAACCATGTGCTGGCAGTGATGGCATTTGGCATGATGTATGTGGTATGCATCATATCTGCAGCAACCCACAGCGGGTTCCCCAGGTGAAGAACGGATATCCTACTGCACTGGTGGCGACTGCTCGGGGAGTTCCTTTTGGACGGCACCCGAGGAGTCTCAGCTGAGGTCGGTTTCCTGAACACTGCTCGAAATGAAAGGTTCCTCAACTGGAGCCCTCGGCCTCAAGAGCACATGCATCCTCATGGGCATTGCTGCCTCTGCAGTTTTGCTTTCCGAGGAGCCTGCTTTGCAAGGCTTCACCTGGAACCTCACACCAGCAAGTCCCCCCCACAGCAGCACAAGACTCATACTGCAACGACAAATGAGGCAGCTCAGTGCCATGGGCTGCAGATCCTTGGCCTGGCAACTGATCGCGCTGGTTAATGCAGAGCTGCACTGGATAGAGCCGATACAAAGTGATCCTGTAGCAGTGCAAAGATCTCACTGTCTGACTTGTCACTGGGTTTGGCCAGCAACATAAGGAAGTGACCGATGTCAAAAGCCCGTAAGTCGATGACAGATGGCATTGCTGCACATTTCTAGTTAGCCACAGTAAATCGGAGCAGGAGTCCTGGATGACAGCCTGGCACCGAAGTCTTCCTTGCGGTGCCAGGTCACTATCACGGACAGCAGCTGCACTGAACGCCCTGTGGGCAGGCACGCCTGGTCTGGGCACCCCGAGTGGCACGGGGTCCCCTTCTCCCCTTGCAGTGCATGATCCTCCACTGGGGTCTTCTCCTCAAAGTTTGCCTAGAGCAGGGGCTTTGCCCCAGAGAGATCAAAGCGGGGCAACAGGGC
>NW_017729014.1:23296847-23298457 GCF_001723915.1 Gavialis gangeticus
ACAGCCTGGCCCCGAAGTCTTCCTTGCGGTGCCAGGTCACTATTACGGACAGCAGCTGCACTGAACGCCCTGTGGGCAGGCACGCCTGGTCTGGGCACCCCGAGTGGCACGGGGTCCCCTTCTCCCCTTGCAGTGCATGATCCTCCACTGGGGTCTTCTCCTCAAAGTTTGCCTAGAGCAGGGGCTTTGCCCCAGAGAGATCAAAGCGGGGCAACAGGGCAGCTATCTTGTACACAAAAGGTGTAACTGAATCCTCTTCAAGCACACACATGTGCATGCATACACCAGCAGATACCCCAGCCTACCCCGTGAACATGGTCTAAAAGGGCAGCCCCAATCTCCAGGGTGTTTCAGGGAAATGGGTAGAATCTGGCCAGCTCCCAAGCTGTGCAGCCAGCTGGGGTGGGAAAGCTAAGTGCTTGCACTGCCTGCAGAGGCCAAGCCTTGCGTGCGCACCCTCGCTCTTAAACACCCTGCTCACCCAGCCCCAGCCCGGAGCAGTCACCTCAGGGGTGTCGACTGCTGGGAACTGCATCCGCTTTATGGCTTGCTCCAAGGTAATAAAAGCCTCTTTCTAAACTACCTGAAGCATATTAGCATCAGCGCGCACAGCTCCCCTCTCCATCCACTCACCAGGAATACCAGGCTGCCCCAGCCCACCACCACTGGGGAAACAAGGCCTCGGTAGTCAATGGAGCTGGGAAGACACAGCTAACAAGCAAGAGACCCCCAGTCAGCTACACACCTGCTAGTTCTCCCAAGTCACTTGCTGCACTCCCTGGGAGCCAGGGCTCAAGCACTGCAGCACTGCGGTGCTGCCCCACGGGGCCCTGCCAACACTGGTTTTCTGTCAGCAAGGTAAACAATTGCTGCTGCTTTCTGCCAGGCATGATTTCCCTGTCCACAGCAGTCTGGGTCTGCCCTGGTACCTGTTCCCTCCATCGCGTACTTCCCAGTATTCTCTGGGCAATGGGACGCGACTGGCTCCACGAACACAGCAGGAGACAAAGCTATGGAAAGGGCAGGTTCGACAGGAAGGCAGGCAAATTAAGTCAGCAGTAACTACGCTAGCCAAGCCGCCAACAGCTCTGCAATCAGTGCTGCGTGATGCAAGTGACCCCGCTCTCCAGGCCGGAGAGACCGACCTCTTTGCAGTTCCCACTCGTCCCACATGCGCCGTCTCTACAGGACTGTTTATGTGCTGCTGCCCTCAAGCGGCCAAGCTGAAGCCTGTGAGAACAGTAACTTCACAAACGCTCCCCAAGAGACCTCGAGTCTAAGGACTGCTGTGCTAAGACCATCACCCAGCCACACCAGAACTGGCTTCATCTTAGCTCCCTCTCTCCTACTTGCTGGGCAGAGATGCATCGTAGATCTGTACAAGCCATTGACTATGCAAAAGGGCTTTAGGTCCCACCAGCTGCAGGGCAATTGGCTTTTCCTCAACACTTCCATTACCAGCAAGGACAGAAGCAATGGTCTTGGCCATGGGAAGAGGTGGCAGGGAGACTGACAGACCAGGAACTAGCGGGGCAGGCAGGAGAGTAAGAGGCCCACAGTTGTGAACCCTTCTATTTGTGCCATGCAAGGAACATGAGAGCAGCAGAGAC
>NW_017729014.1:23303457-23307128 GCF_001723915.1 Gavialis gangeticus
CCACAATTGTGAACCCTTCTATTTGTGCCATGCAAGGAACATGAGAGCAGCAGAGACCACAGTGCCTGCCAGTTCCTCTCAAGTAGATGCATGGAGAAGCAGCAGAGGGGCAAGGATGAGTGAGTACTGGTCAACGGGGTGACCTTGAGCAACAGGGAGTACTGGCAAGGTGCAGAGATCTGAGGATGAGGTTGTGGGATGTGCAAGAAGGGGGACAGATGGGGAGTACGGAGAGGGGTGGCTTAGTCACAGGCTAGAGAAGAAGAAAGCCAGAAGGTAGAAGGGAGTCTAAACCAGGACAAGGACAGCAGCATCATCTCCATAAAGAAACCAAAAACCATAAGCAGGAGACCAGGTGGAGGGAGCAGAATGGCAGGTGGAAAGGTCTTTGGGAGACAGGGGAAATGCAGGACACCTACCTATACCCCAACCCTGATCCAAGACTGTCCCACTCCCTGCTGCAACCCAAGCGCAGGGAGCCAAGGGGGCCTGGAATCCCGCCCATGTAAGCAGCAGACAGGAGCTCCAGACACAGCTGACAAAGAAACAATGAACATATTAGAAAAGAAACCTTTATTCCCTAATCACCTGCAGAAGGCACTTAAATACTTGTGGCACACAATGGGTTGGATTCAGAGGTCCTCTGTGGGCTGTGAGGGGCACTGGCTGCAGCTCCAGCTCTTTCCCACACCAAAGTACCAAGTCTCAAAGTGTTTGACCTCAGCATCCTGGACTTTTGTCACCCAGGGGCAGAGAGTCCCCACTGCAGGTGCAGCCTTGTCTGTGACGCGACCCACCACGGGCTAGCCTCAGTAGCCAAGGATTCGTGTCCTTGCAATGGGAGATCGGGAGCCTGGTTGTGACAAAGGATCCAGGTGTGGTGGGCACTGGGCAGGGGTGTCTGGCTCTGTGCAAAACCAGCAGGTTCCTTTTCATCCCCGGCTGTGCTCAGACTCCAGGCATCAAAGCAGCCCACAGATACTGCTGCTCCTGCTGAGAGGCTTTAAAGGAGCTAGTCAGTTATCTGAGGCTCAGGACAAGTGCCTCGCATCTGTGAGCTGCAGTCAAGGCAGGTGGAGCCCTGAAATGCTTTAGCTAGTGCCATTCTTCCCAGCAGGGCAGAGCCTCAGCAGGCATCATAGCTCATCCTTTCCTTCCACACTCTGGCTGGGAGCATCTGTTGTGGTTGCCGGCTCCATTTCTGGCACCTTCTCCGGAGGCAGGTCCACCTCCTCTGCACTGAAAAGCATCTTCACCAGGTCATCTGCTTGCACACGCTCCTGTGGGTAAGAGCAGGGCTACTGCATGCTGCAGGAGCTGGGATGTGCCCCCCGCATTGCTGTTATGGCACTGAGGGGGTGCATACCAGAACCTACAAACCAGCTTCAGAGGGAGAGGTGAACTGCCGGAGACCTCGCCCAGTCATCTCTGTGCCCCAGAGCTCTCTAGAGCCCTTGGGAAAGAGGAGACAAAGCAGGAGCCTGGGACCACTTACCCGTTCACTGTGCCGGGGGTCCAGGGTGAACCAGAGTGCTATGGCACAGCGCTGGCCCTTGGTCACAGCCTTCACCCCGTGAGGGTTTTCTGAGCCCGAGGAGAAGCCAACCGCACGCCCACACTGTGGCTGCACCTCTGCCTGCAGTGGGGAGACTGGTTAGGAGCTACCCCCGGCACTGCCCTGTGGACACTCCCCATGTTCCTGAGCCCCGTGTGGAAGTTGGCGAGGCTGAACCATCAGAGCTGGGTCTGGGGTGCTGTCACAAATGCCAGGCCACCTTCTCTTCAGGACTGCTCCCTGCCCAGCACTGGAGTGCAGCCCCCTCTGCCACACAGGGAACCCTGCTCAGCCCACAGCACGGCACAGCCAGGCCCCATTTCCCTGCTGCTGCACTAGAGGGAACGCTGTGCAGATGCTCCACGCTCAGGACTGGGAGAGATGCAGCTGAGTGCGGCATCCAGCCCGGCCCTTTCTGCATCCTGACAGCCGTGCAGTTCCAGCCTCGCCAGCTCAGGGTTGCTCCCGCCGCAGTCTCTCGGACTAAGCTGTTTAGCCAGGCAGAGCTGACAGGGGCAAGCGAGAGGAGCAGTTTGTCCATGCCTCCAGGGGTGTCTAATCCAGACCCCAGAGGTGTAACGTGGCCGGGCACCCAGCCCCAGTCGTGCCCCTGCCACAATCACCCAAAGGGCACATGCCGAGGCCACTGACCGTCTCAGTCTTGGCATCCATTTCGGTGAAGTAAAACGCTCCTCCTTCGAAGTCCCCGTTGAGATAGAGGATGGCGCTAGAGCCAGACACGAAGCAGAAAGAGCGTCATTTCCTAGCCCCCTGCTCACAGGTCTCATCAGAGCCCTTCCTTCTTCCAAGCCAGATAGAGGAGATGCCTGCTGATTCCTCTGCCCCTCCTAAGCCCCTTCCTCAAGAAGTCAGGCAACCCCATCCTGAAGCTGCACAGCAGCTCTGCTGAGAGATGCCAAATGCCTGCTCTTCCTCACAGGGCGGGACAGGACCCTAGAGCAGCATGGCCACACTGGAACCTTGCTCTTCCGCAAGGGCCCTGCCAGCAAGGACACGTCTGTGCCTTTTCCACCGTGCTGAGGAGCACTGTCGAGAAGCATGACCCACCCACCCACTCTTGTCCAAAGCATGCCAGGAACGGAGGCAGCGAGGATGTCTCCTGCCACTGCTCGCACGGCCCATCTCCAGCAGGCCTGAGAGTGGCTCCAGCCCTTGTGTCTGGGACTAGCTTACGCAGACCAGGCCAAGCAGGCAGGGCTTGCTTCTCAGCAGTGCTCCAGGAGTGCTGCAGCAATGTAGACATGACCAAACGGAGCACTTGCACTGAAAAGGGCAGGCACCAACCAGGCTGTTCCTGGGCTTGGCTCTTTAAGGGAAGGGAGTTTTGGGACATGAAGCCTCCCAGGAATGACTGAGTCTACAGAACAAGTCACAGCATCCTAGAGGGACCTGCAGAAGTCACATCTGGCCCAACCACAGCCCAAGACAGCACCAGCCCTGACAAGCCATCATCTGAACTCTTCACAAAACTGTCAACCCTGACAACATCAGACATCACACCTGAACCTGCCACAGGGAAAGCAGGGGGACCGCAGCAGCCAACATCCTGCTTCTACAAGGTTAATATACGCTCAAGAGATCCCAGGCAGAGACTGTGCCCCCTGCTAGAGGAAGGCAACCCCTCCCAGTCTGACCAGAGGGTAAAATTCCTTCCTGACCCCATATATGGCACTGGTCTGACTTGGAGCAGCGGGGCAAAACCCTCTAGCCAGGAAACTCTACCCAGATGACCCAGATCATTACTCACTGGAATTCACCATCCAGCGCAGGGCGTCAAGGGCCTGCAGCAAGGCGGTAGCCCTAGACTTTAAGAGGGCCAACTTCAACGAGTTGAGATTAGTGGGAGAGGCGCTGGGGTTCCGAGGGCAGGGGAGCTCAGTGCCCAAGATGAGTGGTCGTTCCTTAAGGAGACGATACTCAAGGCCCAAGGGGTGACCATCCCAACAAGAAGCAAGGGGGGCAGGAGTGCCTGAAAGCCCCCCTGGCTCACCAAAGGTGTCCGGTAATGCCCAATTGCCAAAAAGGCGGCAGCACCCCCCTTCCACCAGGTGTACATCTCCAAAGAGGAGTATACCTACTCTGCTCGGGCCTGTAG
>NW_017729014.1:23308730-23312089 GCF_001723915.1 Gavialis gangeticus
ATCTACAAGGTCCCTCCCGACCCGACTTCTATGATTCTATGACCAAGGGGGAACCAGTCAAGTGTGCGACACCCTCAGGCCAGCAGCAGCGGCAGGAGTGCCTGGAGCCCAGCGCTGTGCCCATGGCCCTCACCTGTAGTCCCGGAACGTGTATGCTGGGGGCTCCTTGACACACACCATGGCCTCTGCATTGAGGATGCAGTTATCCACATGCACATCGTGGCTGTTGTCTGTCCGGTCTTCTTGCTTATCTAAGAGAAGACAGCCTGGCTGATCAGACTGGCTACTGTCATCTCAAAGGGCAGGACTCGGCTATCCATACCACTTACCAAGCACTAAGCCCAAGGAAACCCGCAGCAAGACCCCAACCCACAACACAAAGAGCCTATCCCCATACCAGCGCTCTGACTTGAGGATTTGGGGCTGTCCCCAAGGAGGCTGCAATGCAGTGGGAGAACTCTGTTATCCTGTTGCCTGGTTTGACTTACACCTGCAAGGTGCCCTAACCCTTCTCTATTTCTGGTGGGACATCAGTTATTTCCCTACTCATTCTGAGACGGGCATTGAACTTCTCTGCTTTACCCAGCACTTCTGAGGGTGTGGACAGACATGGGGCAGAGCCTGGGATGGCAGGCCAAGGCACCCAGGGCAGGGAACAAGACTGAGCAGCAACAACATGCTTAGCGCAGTGCTTGGCCTGTGTCATGAGGGAGGTGAGGCTAGAGGGTCCCAGTGGTCCCTTCTAGCTAGTGAGCATCTGAATCCGTGGGCACTGCTGGCCTTGAAATTCAGGTAGTCAGGATGCCCAACTCTTTTACACGCTCATGGACACTCACTGCCCCAGGAGGTACTGGTGGAACCCATCTTTACTTGGTATCTGGGAGGAGGGAAGATCTCCAAGGTGGGGAGTGTCCAGAAGGGACAAGATGATCAAACACAGTCTTGGTCCAGATACTGGCTGGATCGCTGTTCTGAGTCTGGGATGGGGGAAGGATTCCGGGAAAGCCAAGAAAGGATCCTGTGAGATGAACCTCAAGATCATCCCCCAATAAAAGGCAGGCATATACCACCTAAATCTCCAGTAATTTCAGGGGGCCCTGCAGGTAAGTGTCCCCTGAAGCCCCCAAGCTTTGGGGCAGGCACGTTAATAAGCACAGGGCTGAGCCACACATGGACCTCTGAGCTCCAGGAAGGAGTGAGAAGGAGCCCTCAGCATCTGTCCCAGAGCCTGAAGGCCACTGAGGGCAGCACCACCAGTGAAAACCAGGAAAGGGAAAGCACAAGGCCTGGGTCCCACTGAGGCCGGGTGAGGCCCCAGCACCTGCATTCACCTTCAATGGCTGTGCGGCACACCAGGTGCGAATAGGAGAAGTAGAGCGGTGTGTCCAGGCGGAAGTAGGACTCCATCAGGCGCCGCACCTTCTCCGTCACGTTGTAGTAGAGCCAGGCACTCTGCACAGGGACTTTGTGCTCCTGGCCCAGCTGCGGTAGACAGAGAGCATGTTCATGAGGGCTGCCGTTGCTGGGCGGCCAGGCTTCTCCCCTGGCCGTTACCCTGAGCTGTGCTTCCAGCTGCTCTATGGGAATGGCAGTGTTCAAGAGATGGTGCCCTTTGCCCAAGGCTGGGATATGAAGACTGGGGCCCACCCCCTCGGCCCTCTCTGGCTGGCATGGGGTTTCTTTGCACTCACTCAGGGGTTACTCTACGGCTTGGCCATTTTCTGAATCAGCTTTGTCATGGGTAGCCAGTCCTGTTCATGCCTCCAGGCAAGAACAGGTGGGTGTGAGGTCTGCCAAGACCTCGTTCCTCGATGGCCCAAACCCCAGCCCCACCCAGCTCTAGTCTCACTCTTCTGCCCACTCGCACCTGGGGTTCACCCCATCCCCAAATCTGCCACAACAGCAGTCCTACCCTGAGGGCTTTATAGACGGTCACGCCGTAGAAGGTCTCGCTGGGAGTATGAGGGGATGTTTTCCCACGATAGCCATCCCCAGCAGAGGCAGCTGCCTGCAAAACCCAGAGTCAGAGGTGAGACATCTGTGCCGCTGCCTGCCCAAGAGAAGGGACCAGGCAGACCCTGGTGAGACCAAGGAGACCAAGCAGAGCATCTGGGGACCCCACACAAGCACAGTAGGTAGGAACTCCTCAAAAAAGCAATGCCAGGAATAGACACCAGGATTCATGGTGCTGGGAACCAGCCCTGCTAGAAACTCCAGTCCCAGCTACAAGCATCAGACTCCAAGGTGAGGAATTCAGCCTGGCCCCTCTCCACCCAGCACAGGCCCTCAGTGACCTCCATCCTGCCTTCCAAACCAGACCCCGCACCCCTTCCTTTCCAGTAGCAGGCTGGACATGTTACAGCTACAGTCGTTGTCTTGCAAGTCAGACAAAGCGATGTCCCTTGTATGCAGCAGTGGGTGCGCTGGGTGTCTGCACTGCCAGTTGGGGAGGGGAGTTGGGGTGGGAGACAAAGGACTCAGTTTCACACCTTAAGAATGGCAGTGGATTGACTGTCTCTCTAAAGAGTTTGCTCAGGTATTTTTAAGTGGCACTCCTCCCTCATCTCCCTCTCCCAGCTACACCCAGTCAATCCTCCCCTCCTTCCTGCCTGGCTTTGGTGTCCACCTGGACCCACACACCTCACTTCCTCAGGATTTCCCTACCCAGGTTCTCTGCGTCTCCCAGCCAGCCTGTTCCTCCCCAGCCCTGCATTTCCTGGGTGCTGCGGGTAGCAACTAGCCACTCACATTGGTGAGCCTCTGCAGTTCCCGACACTCCTCATCAGAAATAACTCCGTCCACCACCACGCGCTGGGAGCCATTCAACATCCTGGAGTTCATGGTGATGCTGACCCCATCATACAGCAGTGGCCCACCTGCAGAGCCAATGCACAGGTCAGGGGAGCACCTGGCGGGGTTGGTGGGACCAAGGGCAGAAGAGGGTGCGTCAGTCCCTCCTCGCCCACTGCCCTCTGGCTCCTCTCACCTTCCCGAATTAACTTGTTCATGTCCACAGACTCTTTGGTCTTCTCCTCCACCAGCGTCTCTATCTCCTTCATCAAGTTGCCAATCTCTTCAGAGATTCGTGCTGCTGTCTCACGCTCCACCCTGCAAACAGAGAGGCCTTCAGGAGCAGCCCCAGGGCTCCACTGCCCCAACCTGCCTTGGCGGCGGGGGCCAGATTGAAAGACCTGCAGGGAGACTGTGGGGGGCAACTTTGAGGTCTCCATAGAGGGGGCAGTGACACGCACAGTAGGGTTGCACAAAATTTCATCACCAGTTTTGTTTCAATGCTGTTTTGACCCGTTTTGAGGTCAAAACAGCAAAAACAAAACAAAACAGGTAAGGTGGAAACATTT
>NW_017729014.1:23317089-23326029 GCF_001723915.1 Gavialis gangeticus
TATCTCCTTCATCAAGTTGCCAATCTCTTCAGAGATTCGTGCTGCTGTCTCACGCTCCACCCTGCAAACAGAGAGGCCTTCAGGAGCAGCCCCAGGGCTCCACTGCCCCAACCTGCCTTGGCGGCGGGGGCCAGATTGAAAGACCTGCAGGGAGACTGTGGGGGGCAACTTTGAGGTCTCCATAGAGGGGGCAGTGACACGCACAGTAGGGTTGCACAAAATTTCATCACCAGTTTTGTTTCAATGCTGTTTTGACCCGTTTTGAGGTCAAAACAGCAAAAACAAAACAAAACAGGTAAGGTCGAAACATTTTGCCCATAGACTATAATGGGGAAGGTCAAAACAGCCTATAACTTTGTCATTTCTGGACAGATTTGGATAAAACTTTCAGAAATGGTAGCCCCTTCTGAGGGCATAGAGCGTGCCAAGTCTCAAGAAGATAGGTGCAGGAAGTTCAGAGAAACTGCTCCCCAAAATCTTGAGAGCCAAACTTGTGTTATACGTGTGTGTTAAGCCACAGCAGGGTCAAAACTACAGGAAGGCTAGTGCCTGGTGAGGCCACAAAGTCTTCCACGTTTGAAGGAGATAGGTGCAGGGGCTCAGAGAAACTGCAACCCCAAACCCTGAAAGCAAAATTCATGTCATGTGTATGTGTTAAGCCACAGCAGGGTCACTGCAGACATGCTAGCCCCTGCTGAGGCCGCAAAGCCTGCCAAGTTTCAAGGAGATAAGTACGGGGTTTGGGGGGAATCTGTACCTCAAGCTGCGGACAAGCAAAGCTCATGACACAGGTGACACTGTGTGTGTTGAGGTGCAGGGGGTTGACAGCTGCAGGGACGGTGGCCCCTGCTGTGATGCTGCCAGCTGTGGAGGAGATGGGTGCAGGGGCTCTGGGGCCCGCACCCCTGGCTGCTGACAGACAAAACTCCTGCCAGGGGTGCTCATGCAACTGACTGTATCCAGTTGATTGTCTGTATTGATTATTTCCTCTCCTTAGTCTCCGGTTTTGTAGGTATTAAGCCATGCTCGTTAAGTCGTTATGTAGTAGCTAGGTCCCGTGTATTGAGCTGGTCCCTGAATGAATCATAAATTAATTGGTAACTGGTAACACAGTAGCTTAGCAGCCAGAGCTGCAGTAGTGCCTGCACCCCCCCGCCCAAACCCCAAGACGGACACAGTTGCACAAGCACCCGTGTCACGAGTTTTGCCTGTCAGCAGCTTGAGGTGCAGTTTCCCCAAAACCCCTGCACTTATCTCCTTGAAATTCAGCAGGCTTTGCGGCCTCACCAGGGGCCACCACCCCTGCAGTTTTGACCCCACTGTGGCTTAACACGTACACGTGACATGAGCTTTGCTTTCAAGAATTTGGGGTGTAGTTCCCCCCAAACCCCTGCACCAATCTTCTTGAAACTTGGCAGGCTTCGTGGCCTCAGCAGGGGCTAGCAAGCCTGCAGTTTTGACCCCACTGTGGCTTAACACATACACATGACATGAGTTTTGTTTTCAGGATTTTGGGGTGCAGTTTCTCCGAACCTCCTCCATCTATCTTCTCAAAACTTGGCACGCACCACACCCTCAGAAGGGGCTACCATATCATATCTGCAAGTTTCATCCAAATTGGGCCAGAAATGACAAAGTTATAGCCTGTTTTGACCTTCCCCATTATATCCTATGAGCGAAATGTCAAAACAGGGTCGAAACGGCAAAAAGTTTCAATGGAACGAAACGAACAGCCGTTTCAACTCGAAACAAAAGTCATAACGAAACACTGTTCTGTCAAAACACTGGTCGAAACAAAACGCTTCTGTTTTGCACAGCCCTAACACCCAGGTACCGGGGGGTAGGCAATGGGTACAAGAGGGCAGGGTTCAACAGTTAGCTACACACAGGCTCCTCTCTCGAACTGCCCAGGAGTCCCCTCAGCCCTCAGTCAAGCTAGAGCAGCATACGCTTTAGCCACAAGCCCTATCTCCTGCCTAGCTGCAGAACGCAGCCTGGGGGACCCCCAGCAGCCCCGCAGCACTTGGAGCTCTGCACGGGAGCTCTGAATGGAACAAGTCGACAGGCCAGCTACATGTCTTCTATCCATGGTGGGGAGTCAAAGGACTTCCCCCTTCAGCAGACTCTAGCCCTCCCTGCCTGCCCTGCAACAGCCAGGTGGTCTGAGGCTTTTACCCAAACTGCCAAGGAGGCTGTCGAGTAAACTGGCCTCCACAAGCAAACAGGCTGCCTTGCAGCTGGCATTGCTGACAGTGCTCACTTTTGCTTTTCTTGCAGCCTCTTTGGTATCACCTCCTCTGGGGTCCACGTATCCTACAGGCAGGAAAGAAACCAGTCACCAGCAATAAGGAGAGACTCAAGGAATCAGTGATGTGCTGTGCCAGCCCCGGACACACCGCAGTGCTGCTGAAGGGCACTTGACCCGTCACAACTCCTCCCCGGAGCCATCTCCCCCCCCCCGGGGCTATCTGCACCTTCCAATTCTTGCCACACACTTAGCTCCAGCCAAGCGAGTCTCTACTCACCGGGTCCACAAACGGAATCCCAAAGACATCGTAGCTAAAGAAGAGCAGCTCCTTCTCCAGCAGACTGCGCTGCCGGTACACCCGGATATTCTGAAAGGGCAGGAGATGGGGACACGTCTGAGTCCGGAGACTGAGGTGGGGGTGGGAAGCCTGAGGGATGGAGCTTGAAACAAGGAGCCAGGGGTAGCAATGAGAGGAGATGGAGGGGATGGAGCTTAAAGGACCATCCTCAGCTCCCCAAGATGTCTATAAACTGACACCATGAGTCTGGGCAATTAGTTCACCAATTCCCGATTACACTCTCCAGTGATAACCCAGGGTGTTGATTTATGAGTGCTTAGCTTCCCCAAGCATCCCCTTACCTCTCTTGATCAGTAACCGTTTCTACAAGGCGCTCTCACTTCCTAGCTGTCAGGAGGCAGAGAAGAGACAGGACAGAGAGGTTGGGAGGGAGGAGCACAAGAGGTCAAGGCTGGAATATTTCTGAGTCATCAACAGATGCATCTCTCCCTCCCACCTGCCTGATACATTACTAACAGTCCAGCAGTTTGGCAGACCAGTGACAGAACTAACAGAGGGGATAGGAACTGCCTCAGTGGATCAGATCGGGGTGTCAGGGAAGTAGCTCCAGCTCTCACGCAGAGCATGTAGCGGTGGCAGTTCCGGGTCTGGCACCAGGCTGTGGCAGGGCTGGCCATCTAGGAGCTGGGCGGTGGCAGTGGCAACAGGCAAAGCAGTTGGAGGGCAACTGGGCCAGCGTCAGCTCTCGCTACCCTTCTGCCACTGATCACCATGTCCGCTGGGGTCCGAGCGACCTGGATTCTGCGGCAGGCCACTACCCCCTGGCCATGACCCCCAACTTTTGGTGGCTCAGCAGCAGCCCAGCAGGCTGGACATGGAGCTCCCAGCCAGCTGTGTATTTGACACCCTGAATTAGATCAAGGGACCTTCTAGTTTGTGATCCTGCCTGCAAGTGACCTGGACATCATTCTTCAGAGGAAGGTATAAAGCTGGAAGCAGTCACCACAGCTTGCTCATAGGAGATACTCAAAGGCTTATGCCCAGGTGGCTATATGAACTGCAGCAGTATTCGTTGTTTGGTTTGGACTGAGGTTCAACTAGAAAGCTCCGGTCCGGTTTCCTGGCACAACAGGAACCCTCACAAAAGGAATGAAGGCGATCTGTTCCCATGCCGTCCCTTCCGCACGATAATGCATAGACTGGACACTGAGCCCCTTCTGCCCTAAAAGCTGTAAGCCCAGCACCCCGGCAGCTGTTTCACTAGGACTGGGAAACACAAGATGACAACCCAGCTGGCAAAGCTCTAGAAGGTTGCCTGAAGGGCACTCACTTCTCGGGGCTGAACTGGTGCAGCCAGATTTTCCCCAAGCACAGCTGTGTAGTAGGCCACGTTCTGATTCATTACTTCATCGTTCGGGAAGAAAAGCAAGTAGGTTTTGGCACACTCAATGGCCTTCTCGTAATTCCCACCTGCAAAAAGAAATCAGCTTATTAAGACAAGCTTTTTCTTGCTTCCCTGTTGGATACTGGCTAGGAGAAACACAAAGCAGAGCAATCTTACAGATGTTTTCATGCAAAAACAGTCTGATCCAGGAACAGCCACATCCCTGGAATGCAAAGGCCCAGTGCCCAGGTCCTTGTTACCCTACCGACTAAGAGATCATTTGCTCCTGGTCGGCCTGATTTCCATCACTGAGCTGTGATTTCTGAACCTCACGATTGAGGAGGGAGCAAGGAAAAAGCTACAGGATGTGGCTGGAAACCCACAGCAATGCACAACTTCAATCCAGCCAATAGATGAACCAAGGGGGTGCCTTGCACTCTTCAGTGGAAATAATTTGTTTGCAGAAATAAAAAGATCATGCTGTTGAACTTGTCTAGTGCCAAAGGCAAACAGCTCTGCAGCTGGCGCTGTCTGCTGAGATGGGAATGGGGGCATTCCTTCCCTTCATTCATCTACTTGTACAGAAAGCCAAATAAAAGGCCGAGTCGCTCTCCTCCCCACCACTTGCTGAAAGGGAACAGACAACTGCACAGGGGCTGGAGGGCTCATATTCACTGATAACAGATTGGGACAATGGATCAGTAACCCAGATACTATGCTAAGGCAAGCAACTGAAAAGCCACCAATGAAATAAACCCCACCACATTTTGTGCAGTTTTGGGATGACGAATAGTAATTAAGGCTGAGGCCACACATGAAATAATAATGAGAAATTCTTGAGAGTTACCTCATTCTTGAGCAGCCTCCATCCCATGCCCTAAATTTATTAATGCAAAGCTTCTGTGGGAAAGAACCAGCAAATGGTCCTGTAATGCAGGGCTGTATCTCAGTGCAAGAATGCAAACCGTCAGGGCTGAAGTCGTCTGTGAGGCTGTACTTCTGGCATTTCCCGACTCCCTGACTGCAACATCAGCCGTCTTCTGCTAATATATACACCTACATATTTTTGTATAGAATATGCTATACATTACTGCCTCTTTCTTCTGTCCAGGCATCAATAGAGCTATGCTGTGGCCAACAATCCCAGAAACATGACTGGAGAGACCTACCAGCCTGGAAAGGGACAACAAAGAAGCCACTTACTGTTGTAATAGGCAAACTGCAGATAGTTGAAGTGAGATGGAAGGAAATCCTCAATGGGCTTCTCTTGGCCAGCCTCGGAAGCCAGTTCAGTGACACAGCCTTGTTTACAGCTTAGCACCTGCATGTAGTGATCTGGCAGAGAAAGCACATTTAGCGGGTCAACAAAGTCTCGAGTCAGAACAAGGTCTCTTCATTCATGGGAAAACCTCAGACAGCAACTCACTTCATTACAACCTACAAAATAAGCCTGCGAAATTAAAAGCTGCGTAGGCTCAAGTTTGGCTCCTCCTGTTCAGCCATTGACTCCTCATATCCAACATGAAAAGTGTCCTGGTAGTCTGTACCAAGTTCAGAAAACCTTCTAAAGAGCAAACTGTAGAAGGGAGATTCAGCTGTAGGAGGCTCCAGCAAGAGTGGCTTGTGCTGCACACTAGCTGGCTAAGGGCTGTGTGCTGCACCCACCTGTCATGGCCTGGAAAAGGTCAGCACTGTATTCCAGGTAATTGTAGCCTTCATAATCATAGGGCCCCTCACAGAGCGCACGGCATTCTGCGTCAGCCACAAAATATTCCTCCAGAGCCTTCTCCAGATGCAGAATGGCTGCGGCTGGCTGCTCCTCCGTGTAGAACCTCACGCCCAAATGGAACTTGGTCTGCAAAAAGCCAGGAAGAAAAGTGAACCCCAAACTTAAGCAGAAACGTTGCAGCCCTGGGGCAGTTTGGCACAATTCCCCCAGCTCTGCGCCTCAAGCCCAGGGAGAACAGGTAATGGCTGCCCATTTTCACAGGGACCTTCAGTAAGAAATGTCCAAGAAGAGAGCAGGCAGAGTCCATGCCAGCCTGCCTATGCCAGGCCACTGAGCCGGGGGGACTGAAGCTGTCTTGACAGTAGCGGTCAATAATGCCTTCAAAGCAACTGAGCAAGGGGGAGAACCTCCTCATCCCAACCTTTGCTACTGGGGAAATTCAAGGAAGAAAAGCTTATTGCGAGTCTGTGCTGTGTGACTTGAGACAGGGTCTGAGCTCCGCAGCATCGCAGGAACTACATTGCCACATGTTGCAGCCACATGGAGGGATTCTGCCTCCCCTAGACAGGGCCACTTCCCTGACTTCAGAGCACAACTCTCAGTCATGCAGTCAACTCCATCTGGTCACAACTCAAGAGGCCACAAGACCTTTCCCTGACTAGCCTCCAGGCTGGATCCTATTGGGAGGCTGGGCCTTTAAGGATCCCTGCACACAGGGACTGTCAGTTACTTTTAGTTAATTGCAATCACCTGGAACAGAGGACAGCTCAGCAGTCTGTGCTACGTTCATGAACTCGGAAACAGAAGGCGATGCCTGCAGGTGGTGGCGTTTATGGTATCAAGCTACCACCTCCACTCGCCACACCTGCCCCTTACCTATAAACCGTGTCAAGACCTGAACAAAAGGAACAAGTCCCTCACTTTGAGCCTTATAGTCACCTGCTAAGGAATTTTTCATCTGGGTTTGTGCCTTTCCCGGGTTTTTATGTCCCAAGTCCCTGGGACTTAGCCTGGAAGGTTATTTTCACCCCTTTTCTCCAAGGGAGAGGCCCACTTTTATTAAAAATCCCCTGATAAATATTAGAAACCTCACGCTGAGCTCTCCTCGGTTATGCTAGAAGGCTTCTTGCATATCAGGAGCCCTTCCATCTTAACTGAAGATCAACCGATAAAAATCGTTAACCAAGACATCCTTTGTCCAAAGTGTTCATCAGGTGCAAAACATTAACTGGGTATTAAATGCATGGAAACTCTGAAGTTTTAGAAGAGTCACCAAATTATTTTCCTTCTCAACAGTACAGCTCTCACTTCCTTGTCCCTTTGAATGTCATCATTTCTCTGGGCCTGCAGTCACCAGGCCTAAATTCCTACCCCACAGTCAGAATTCTTCCCCTGCCAACTGTGTTGCAAGAGTGTAAGTGTTGAACCTCATGCCAAAGCAGGAGGAGGAGACTGGACTTCCAAATGCTCTGGGAAGGAGAGCTCTTACCATGTGGGGCTTGGCCTCGAGGTCCGTGAAGTCTGACTCTTTGACTCCTGCCATCATCTGGTAGTACTCCAGGTTCTGCTTCATCTCCATGTGGTTGGGGTTCCCCACAAAGAAGGTGTGTGCAGCAGACACAGCCTTATCTATCTTGTGAATCTGAACAAATATACATGGAAGAGCGAGACAAAAGCTGGGAATCACTAGCCATACAGAGCCAGTTTACTCGGCTTCCTGAGACTGCATTGCAGCACCGTGCAGAGGGAAACCAAGATCTCAGACCCATCTCTAGCCTAATTAGCCTAACCAAGCCTAGGCAGAGTCCTCCTACCATATACACCTGGCTTCAGGCACCCTCCCCAGCCCCAAGACACTGCAGTAATGAGAGTCATAAAAGTCCATTTGGACTAGAGACCCAGCCCCTGCCTTCTGACCAGGCCTAGTCTCCTAGAGCCAAACTGACTGTCATAACCATATTTTCCCTTGTGCTATGAAGCCCAGGAAAGGGATGGGGCATTAACTAATCCAGGCTGTGTGAACGCTGGCTGCCTGTCTCCCAGACACAGAACAGAACTGCAGCTAAGATGTACAGGACCCCAATTACTCCAAGTTTCCGCAGGCTTTGCCTCCGCTTCCTTAAGTTGCAGTGAAAGATGGTTTTGTGCTTTGGGCACCGCACAGGGACCCAGGTGATCTGGGATCAACTCCTGACTCCCCCACACGTGCTCTACTGCCCCACCCTCCTCTAGTCCCCAAGAAACCGGTAGGCAAAAGGGGGAGTCAGTCCTTCTTCCCCTCCTCGCCGCATTTTTGGGACAGACTAAGATGACGGCACGCTACCACGTAGCATAACAGGGCCCTGAAATTGGTTAGGACCTCCAGGCACTAGGGTCATTCAAATTAGAGACCACCCTTCAGCAGCACAGATGGCCTTCCCCCCTCCACCTGGTCTAGGAAGTGGTAGGGGAAGGAGGAAAAAAGACCCCACCACACGGGGGAGATGGTGGTCGCTTAACGCACCTTTGGGAGGCATTCAGATCTGAGGATCCAGTACAAAAACCTGAGTAGTGCCATAGCAGGCCCCAGTCACTTGGGTTGTATAAAACTGGACGTGACAGAGCCTGACATGCCCTGAAGAGACTAATTCTGCCCCAGCATTGACTGGACTAGCTGATTTGTTAGATCTATTTTATTTCTACTTAGCGTGATTCTACAGACCGTGCTTAACACTGGTACTTTAATTTTTATACGAATTTGAACATCAATCTAGACCAGCCACTGGCAACCTTTTTGCAGCGGTGGCCCAGCGCAGGTCCGAGGCAGGCTGGTGCTGTGCCCTGGCCACCACCACTTCTCCCAGGCCCAGGACAGGCAAAGCCTCCCCTCCCTGGCTGCAGCGCAGTGTGGGAGAGCCCTGGATCACCGCAGCCTCCTGTGGCCTGGCTCGATGCCACCACAGCCCCCCCAGAAACTCTCCCCCTGCCCCTGAGGTCTGGAAATGTCCCGCAGACTACTGACTCCCAATCTAGACGTCCAACGAGAAGGACCACTGGGCAGGGGGCTCGCCAGGTCCCTTCCAGCCCGAATGACCATGAAGTCTATTAAGTAGTTTCAGCGTCTACCCAAAGGTTCCCTATAAAACCTTGTAACTTTGAAATCCAGACTCATCTTTAAGCACCTCTCTCCCTCCATGCAGCTGTGCGCTAGGCAAGTAACTAGGGAGAGGAGCGAGCAACTAAACGCACACAGTGACAGTGATGGAGCAGACACCTCTCCCTCTCATCGCCCCCAGGGCAGC
>NW_017729014.1:23331029-23331619 GCF_001723915.1 Gavialis gangeticus
TATAGGGAACCTTGTAACTTTGAAATCCAGACTCATCTTTAAGCACCTCTCTCCCTCCATGCAGCTGTGCGCTAGGCAAGTAACTAGGGAGAGGAGCGAGCAACTAAACGCACACAGTGACAGTGATGGAGCAGACACCTCTCCCTCTCATCGCCCCCAGGGCAGCAATTTCAAGTCTTACTTTTGTTAATACGAGCTATTCTACCAAGAGCATGAGCCCGACCCCCTTTTCTTCAAGCTTTCTCTGGGGCGTGCGAGAGACCGGCTCCAAAGCACTCCTCGGCTGCGGGTGCAACGCAGCGCTCACCGAGGGACCGGGTCCAGCCCGCACGGCACATCGCTGCCGCCGGGTACCGGTGCAGGGGGAGCACGGCACCGCTGAGCTGGACTCGCACGTGGGACAGAGGGGCCGTTCACCCACAGAGCCGAGACCACGTCGCGCTGGGGCCGGCGGGCGCAACGCCCAGCTCGCGACGTGGCGTCGCGGCTTCTGCACTGGGGGGGAGGGGGGGCCGGCCGCGCGGCAGGAAAAGGAGGGGAGATGGCGCGGCCTGGCCGTGTGGCAGGAATGGCCTGCGCCCGCCGGCGGG
>NW_017729014.1:23336619-23337042 GCF_001723915.1 Gavialis gangeticus
TCGCCGCCCTGCCGTCATAGCCACGCCCCTTCCCTGGAGGCTCCGCCCACCGAGCCGGCTCGCCGCGCAGCAACGTCGCCGCCCTGCCGTCATAGCCACGCCCCTTCCCTGGAGGCTCCGCCCACCGAGCCGGCTCGCCGCGCAGCAACGTCGCCGCCCTGCCGTCATAGCCACGCCCCTTCCCTGGAGGCTCCGCCCACCGAGCCGGCTCGCCGCGCAGCAACGTCGCCGCCCTGCCGTCATAGCCACGCCCCTTCCCTGGAGGCTCCGCCCACCGAGCCGGCTCGCCGCGCAGCAACGTCGCCGCCCTGCCGTCATAGCCACGCCCCTTCCCTGGAGGCTCCGCCCACCGAGCCGGCTCGCCGCGCGGCAACGTCGCCGCCCTGCCGTCATAGCCACGCCCCCTCCCCGGAGGCCCCGCCT
>NW_017729014.1:23342042-23342481 GCF_001723915.1 Gavialis gangeticus
GACCCCGCTGACCTGGTGGCGCTGGCGCAGCGCGTGCAGCAGGTGCGCGCGGGCGGGCTACGTTCATTAGGGCCCTTGTATTGGGTTCATTACTGTCATTATGAATTTGTTATTATGAAGCGCGATCATTGATGGCGGTGAGTGGTAGTCGGTCAGCATAGGCATTGCCCGTGATCAGGGGTCAGGCCAGGACACGGTGCTGGGCATTCACTTGGATGAGAATATCAGTGATTCATTCAGTTATTATTGTCGTTATTTACTCTTCGTTTATTGCTATTATTTATTACTGTTGCTGACTCCTATTAATCATAGTCGTTAATCACGCGGGGCGATAGCAGCTCCTGGTGGTGGTTGCTCGTGCAGGGTTACGTAAGGCTGTTTGCTCTTTGCCCCGGCCGGTCGCCCCGAGGAAGGCTCTGCTCCCACGGCCCCCCCCCCC
>NW_017729014.1:23342661-23346144 GCF_001723915.1 Gavialis gangeticus
CCCTCCCGCAGCCTGGTCGCTGACCCTAACCTGGCGGCGCGCAGTGCCTGGGGAGGGGGCCAGCCAGGCACTGCCTGCAAGCTGTCCTGCACTTCCAGCTACCGCAGAGCACGTTGCCGCTCCCTTTCTCCTCCAGGACGCAGACTAGTCATAAACATGCAGTTTTGCTTGTCAGGCTGTCTCCACAAAGTACAAGGTGCAGCAGGACTGGTTTGCCCTGAGCTCGTCTGACTAAGGGTTTCTTCTTTCCAACAGGCAGATGAATTCATCCGAGCTAATGCCTGCAATAAACTGACCGTCATAGCGGAGCAAATCCGGTATTTGCAGGAGCAGGCGCGGAAGGTAAGGAGGAACCCGCCGTGCTCGGCACCTGGAGGCTGCCTGAACAAATAGCTACAATCTGAGGGATGAAAGAGACCTTAAGGGTCATCCTGGCCCAACCCTCTGCATGGATTCAGGCCCCCTTTCAGAGGGCAGAAAGACATGCTGCTTGTAGCTGTCCATTAACAGTGCAGAGAACAGAAAGCAAGGCCAGCAGGAGCTCCTTCCTGTCTCCAGCACAGAAGTGGTTTCTGCTTTCCGGGAATATTGTGAGTTTGGGGAGCGTGGAGGGAGAGAGCAGGCATCCTGATTCATAAAACACAGCCAGAAGCTCTCAGGATATCTTTGCTCTGGCTCCCCGGTTCTTTTTTTTCCTATGGAGATTGTGTAGGTCGCACTGAGAAGGGAGACGCCACCGCAGCAGAAGTAACAGTTTCACTAGGATGATGGAGCTTGTCCGAGATCTGTGCTCCAGAAACTATTTTGACACATCCGGGGGTTTTGAGGAGGAGAGGGAGGCCACAGCAAAACAGCAGGATTAGCTGCAACCTGGAGGTGTGGGACGGGGTGCTTGAGAACAATTCGGGTTGTGCTATCGGATGTGAAGGGTGAGGAAGTTTAGCTTGTGGCTGAGCTGGGCTTTGGTTAGACATCAGGAGGAAATGTAGACTAGACAGAGGGAAGAGAATAGGCACCAACGTAAAGATGATGCATGAAGCCATGTGAGTAGATAAGAGAAAATAACTCAAGGTGCAAGGGAAGGAGAGGCGTGAACTTCAGGAGCAGCCCTGGGGGAGTGGAAGAACAGGATCTGGCACGGGGTGGGGTGGAGGAAGGGTGAATTTCAAATGCCAGGAGAGGACAGCATATCGGAGATGGTCAGACTGACAAGCCTCACACAGTAGATGTGTCACAGAGATACGTAGTGCCATCCTAGGAGATGATGATGGCAGTGATGATTGTAGGAGGGCAGGAATTGATTCTTTGGTTAAGGGCCTGTGCCCTTACAAATGCTATAGATTGATTTGTGACCGTGATTCAAGTCTGCAACCCCGGGGCGAATGTAGTGGGTGGCCATGTCCCTTCAGTTTAGCCTGTTCTGTGTCCTTTCCCTGAATTTAACAGCCCTGAGATTTTTGATCCCTCGGTCTGGATTCTTAACCCTGATGCCGACTCCAGTTCATGGTGGGTGGTGGTTGCCAGTCTTCTTTGGCCGGTTGCCACAAGTTAAACCCTGCCCCCCCCCACCAAGGGCCCCGCTTGCCCCCAGCTCCCAGAGGTGTCCGTGACAGTCTGAGTCCTGGGGTGCTGAAATGGAGTCAAGGGGGGCCAAGCCCCTGGCTGCATGGAGCCGAGAGGAGTGGGGACAGGATGCTGCAAGAGGGGCATCCCTTCCAGGAGCCAGGTGAACTGTTCCCTGGCCCTGCAAGCCCAGCTGTTTGGTGGGTGAGGATCCAAAGCCTGAATTTTGGTGCCAGCTCCAGGGCCGGGGAAGGGTTAAGCTAGCTCTTGAGGGTGATGCTTTATACCTTCTCTCACAGCAGCTGTCCTGCTCTGCTTCATGTGACCAGAGCTTGAGCTGCCCCCAGCCCCACTCTGGCACCTCGCTTTACCAGGCGCTTGGGGCTCCCATGCTACGCACAGCAGCACCCAGTGCCACTAGGTGAGGGGGGCCACCCTGGTGTTAAGTAATGTGCAGCTGTATTTCTTCTGTCAGCGCCGAAGGAGGAAGCCCGGGAACGTGAGATCTGGAAACATAAATAGGAACAGAACCGGGATAGATCTCTTGGCTTGGTGCTGTTGCAAGCCCTTGTGTCATGTGAGCCTGGTTATAAACTGACCATGGAGCAGTCTGCTGACTCGAGCAGCAGTCTGAATTTCCCTTTTGTCTCAGGGGCTGAGATCCTGGTCTTTGGCAGTTCTCCTGAAGCCCTAGCCTAGCAGGTCAGAAATCCTAGCAGGGGGGTTGCGTGCAGTCCAGCCGCTAGAGAGATCTTTCCCACCAAACACAGAAGGCACACCTCTGAGTCAGGAGTGTCAGGTCCAGGCAGGAGCAGGAGCTGCTCCAACGGGAGGGTGGGTCCTGCTACTTCTGGCCATTTGTCTAGCCCTGCTGCCGCTGCACACAGAGGTCAGAAGCCACTAACTGGGTCACTCGCCTGCACTAAGGAAGTCCCAGGCTGAAGACAACCCTGCCCTGCCCTCAGTGTCTGCAGTGAGCCTTTGTGCTCCAGGACTTGTGCAGCTGCTACTGAAGTAGCACCTAGGGGAGCTCATTAGTCCCAGGGCTGGTTCTAGTAATCTGCGTGCTTTCTCAGGAGAAAGGTTGCTAGACGCCTTGAATATTACCATATGTTCTTGCATGCAGCACATACCTCTTTTTTTGAAACTCAGCTGATGGAAGTTGGGCTGCTGTTCATTATAAGGAAGGAAATACAGGAATAGCAGGTTCTGCCTCTGCTGGGAGCAAGTGAAAGTAATGCTGCAGGGGTCTTCCAAGCTACTGATGGTGAACACTTTTTCTTTCAATGCCCCTGCTGAAGCTCTGGCCACAGAAGCTGCTGCTCAGTTGGTACTGCTCATCAGTATTTTCAAGGAAAGGTCGTTTTTTCTTCATTCCTCTCAGAAACAAGGTGTGTGTCGTATTTGGGCGGTGTGCTATATGCAAGAGAATACAGCATAGCTAAGCAAGCCATTTACATTACATATCTAAGTCTAATAATCATTAGTTGCAGAGCAGGGGACTTGTTGGCATTTGAGCATCACCAAACTAATTAGCCCACTCTTAGTTGATCTTCCTCAAGAAAGTTCTTTCCTTTCTTTCCAGCACTTATCCAACCACCACCACCACCTCCTCGGGCTGTAGATGTGCCTTATCGTTTGAAAGGGACTTCAGGCAGAAAGGAGTTACAGTTTTGTTTTTCTTCTCACCTGTGTGGACTCACTGGGGACAGGAACCTTACAGTTCTGTCTGTCTGTGCCTTAGGTCTTGGATGAAGCTAACAGAGATGCTGATCTACACCACGTGGCCTGCAATTTCGTGAAGAAACCAGGAAGCATCTACTACTTGTACCAGCGGGAAAGTGGCCAAAGATGCTTCTCCATAATCTCTCCTAAGGTAGATGATGAATTCTCTCTCTTTTTTTTTTTTTTTTTTTTAAG
>NW_017729014.1:23346351-23353805 GCF_001723915.1 Gavialis gangeticus
TTTTTTTTTTTTTTTTTTTTTTTTTTTTTTTTAAGGAAAAATGTTAAGAAGTGAAGCCAAGAGCGAGTATGAAGAGGAAGTCAACAAAAAATATTCAAAGTCCAGTTTATCCTTCCTTGGCTGTCTTGCCAAAAGTCATATTGGCCTAAGAAGTGGCACATACTAAAGCGTGCTTTGTGGGTAAATGGAATTGTGTTCATGACTCAGGAGGTGTGTTGTGAAGTCATCTTTAAAGAAAGTTGAAGTGTTTTTTCTGTTTGAAAAGTGTATAAAAAGATACTCTTCTTGAATGACTTGAGAACTGAGTGGATGAGGTTTTCTAGGAATCCCCCTGAAGGAGTTAATATACGTGCTTGCAGAGCCTTCTCTGTCTCCAGTTGGTGTGGAAGGCTCTGCCACTACTGTCTGTTTAGGTCTTGAGACTGATTCACTGACTCCCACAGTTCCACGTTGGTGTGGATATGGGAACCAGGAGCGACCTATACCCAACCAGGAGTTAAGTATCCAAAATCCCCTCCTTCAGGCAGGCAGCCTTCTGTGAGTGTGGACCGATGGGGGTTGGAATTGTCATTAAATATGATATTGAGGCCTCCTATATCCACGTATCTTCAAATAGAGTGTGCAGCACAGCATGGAGGCAACCCTATCTCCTACCCTGGCAGCAGCTTTCTAGGAGCCCCACAAGAAAGCTAAGGATAGAAAATGTAATGGAGCCAGGCCCCTTTCTGACTGATGTGCTCCCCAGTACCAGATGGTTGAGGAACACGTCAAAGTCATCAGATTGCTTGTGCCAAAGATCCCAGGTTTGGTTAGCCTTTGCTGAAGCATCCAGTGTCTAATGTGTGTTCTTAAACAAAAGCAGTTTTTAATGGCCAAGTACAGAAAATAAAGAACAAGCCATACAAACAAGGCTCCTACACTATTGTCATTGCACAGAACTTGCCTGAGAAAGTGTAGTGACCTGCCTGAATTGAGAGCAGCATTCTTCAGTCTCCTGTGTAGAGACATCACACCCTCAAGTAACCTGTTAAGTTTGAAATGAGCATGAATTATGCATGAATCCACTGGTTTGCATGGCTTGCGGTGCTTGTTGACTGGCTTTTATGGAGGCACCCTGTGGACAGGAGGAAGCAACAGCTGTGATGTATCTTCATTTTTAGTAAGGCTTCTGATGCCATTTCCCACAACCTTCTCATATAAATAAGCTAAAGAACGGTGGTGTAGATAAAAGTACTATAATGTGCGTGCATAACTGGTCGGATTATAGAGCTCAGTGCCAAATTGTGAGGGGGCAGAGTTCCCTAGGGGTCTATCCTGATTGTGAGAGAGGTTGTGGAGTCTCAGTCACTGGACGTTTTAGTTGCAGGTTAGGCAGATATCTTGTTTGGAGTGGTTTAGGCAGGAATGATGTTGTCTTGAGCAGGAACCTGGCCTGCATGACTTCTCAAGGTTTCTTCCAGCACTGTATATTCCTGACCGTACAGCAGTGTGGTTCTGGTAGATGGGCCGAGGCATAATCTGCCTGTCAAGCTGATCTGCTAGTGAGTATGTGATCAGATCCTGAAGTGAATTTGTTCCCTTCTGTTTTCTACAGGAGTGGGGGACCAGTTGCCCACATGCTTTTCTTGGTGCCTACAAGCTTCAGCATGACATGTCCTGGACTCCATCTGAGAACATTGAAAGACGAGATGCTGAAATTGGCATCATTGATAAGCTGCTGAGCCAGCAGGCAGCACTGCCTCAGTGTGCAGAGCCCAATTTCCAAGGCCTCATCAAGTGAAGCAGGCTGGCAGTAATCGTGGAGGAGACGTGAACAGCTGAAGTAGCTAGCACTGCAAAAAAGAGTTTCAGGAATAGACCAAGAATCAAAAAATGGTGATTCTGCTCATTTCAGCTACTACTAATTCATTTTACCTTGAAAAGTTTGAACGCAAAGTTTTGTTTTTTTTTCAGTCCCACCCAAACATCCAGTAATGTGTAGCTTTGGCTTATGGCTATATAGGGCCAAAAAAACCCTACTGTCTTTTTCACTAGGCTCTTTTTTCTGTGATAACATGAAAAAGAGGTGATGTTGCTTCCCTGATGGTCTAGGAGATGCACGAGAGGCAAGAATTTGTGTATGATATCCCTTATTGGGCCGACTGTATGGTTGGGTACAGATATAGATCAATGTTCAGGTATCACAGGGCTGAAAGAGCATACTGTAATACCCAAAAGCTTCCCTATACTTTTATCAAGCATACAGTTGGTTCAAGTAAAAGGTATCACCCACAAGAACGTAAAAAAGAGGTATTCCTTCTCCCCAAAGGAGTCTTCAGATATGTATCAACCAAAAGACTAAAAAGAAAATCTTGTTTCTCAATCACCAGTTTTGTAACTCTGCCGTTTGTATCAGAATTGCACAGCTTAATGTTCACCCTGCCCTTTTCTGCAGCTGCTAAGGACTCTAATTGTGAATCAGTCTCGCTGCAGTGATCTCTTTCACTGACGTTCACTCTATTCCAGTGAACGGAATCGCTCCAGTATCAATCCAAGTAAATCCTTATGTGCTCCCTTTTAGAATATCCTTCTGTTATCAGGTTCCCCTTGGATATAGGGGGAGTAAGAAATAGGATCCACCCAGGGGGTGTGTTGTGTGTCTGCCTGTCTGTCAGCTGTGCTGCCACCGGTGAGGAAAGAGGTCCATTCTAGCTAGCTCTGGTTTATACAGTGTAGTACCATCTAGTACAATGGGGCTTTGAGATCCGTTTAAGGGTACTATGGGGTGCTGAGCAATATTAACACTGTTGGGTGTGCAAACATCTATACACCATTTGCAAGAAAAACCCAGAGATTTCAAAGACGAATCTATAGCATTAAAAACACTCTGCCCTGTTGTGGTCTTTCTGAGTTCTTTTCAACAGAAGAATTGTTCTTTTATTCTTCCATAGTCCAAAAAAGCAGCGAAAGGTAATAACTGGCATTTTCTAAGGGGTGCCTTGGTGCCTGTGCACAGGTAACAGGGGTTCTTCCGTTTGAGGGCAGGTCCTGGGATCCAACAAACCCCGGCCTTGGGAGTTCTCAGCCACACGGGTTTTGAGTTGCAGGGGAACTGAGGGAGGCTGTGGCCTCCCTGCGTCTAGTGCCATAACATGGGAGAACAGGAAAATACCTGGCACCTGCTCAGCTCCAGTGGATGCTATTACTCCGTAAGACTCCACCAGTGTTTGTGTGAGGCAGAGGTGTACCTACAATGTCATCCCTTCCCTCTGCAACTTGATAGGGAATCACAGTTACTGTAGTGGGGGGGTGTCAGACTTGTCTTGGGTTCTGGACCATGGGGGCTCCTTCCAGGCCGGATCCAGCCCAGGGCATAGTGGCTACAGCCGTGGCAGCTGCTCGCATGGTGGCAGAGATATAACAAGGCAGCTGGTGCCCAGTGTCCTGTCAGCGTATGAGAATAAAAGCATTTTCCTACTTCACAGGTGGATGTGAGAACATTAAGGACAGTGAGGTACTCTGATGCTATGAGAATGGGGACTAGGTAAGTGTAATAGCCTGCAATAGACCAGTGATTCTCAGCCAGACAAAAGTCTTTAGACCAGTGATTCTGGGGTGCCTTGAGATCATGGGGTGCTAGGCAATGCTAGTAGTGATTTGAAACAGGAATCCATAGGATTAAAACTGTTCTGCCCTGCTGCGGGCTTTCTGAGTTCTTTGCAACAGAAGAATTGCTCTAGTGTTTTTCTGTCATCAGAAAACAAGTGAAAGTTCAGAGCTGGCATTTCTGAGGGGTGCCTCGAGTCTAGCAAAAGGGTGCCTTAAGTCTAGCAGGGCTTGAGTAGTGCTGCTCTAGACTTAATTGACAGTAGACACTAAACATGTAACTGAAAGCCCCATAAGTACGTATTTGGCTGATCTTCCCTACGTGGATCCTCAGCCTGTGTGTTTCTAGTCTACCCCTTTGCTTTCTCCCTCCTTCCCCACCCCCTTCCCCTTGTACTCTCAGTGGCAAGAAGAACAGTGGCAGCAGAGCAGCTGGAGGTTTGGTGCTGCTGGGGGGAAATAAGCACCCCTTTTTATTTTTTTGCCACAGAGACTTGTATTTAGTGGCCAAAGAAACCCTCCACGGTTTCTGGCAGGAAAAAATGAGATGACATCACCCTATAACAGGAACTACATTTCCCAGATTGCCCTTTACTGATGCGTGCTCTTGTGCTGCTGCTGCTGCTGCTGCATCTTCCCCTGCCAGAGCTGGAGACAAGGGGAAGGGAAGGGAGGGAGGTTGTGGCTCCCGCCCACACTTTTGGCAATGCCCACCCAGCCCTTGCAGGAGAGACAGGAAATTGGCATCTCTGGGCTCTCCTTCCTGAGGCTGTCTGCAAAGTACCAAAAAAAGTCCCCATTTTAAAATGAACAGTTATTGGGCTGTCACTTGTAATTAGGGAGTGGAACAAGGCAGTGTTAGCAATCTACTGACATTGCCAGCACACTCTGTTGACTCCTAGGGAAAGAGGACCCCTCCCAGTCATTTTAGTCTTGGTGAATGTGCAGTGGGCTGTTTTCTAGAAAAGTGGCCTCCATCTACACTTGGTCCATCTCTGTATTTGAAGGAGGAACATGTTCTAAGCTACGTATATTTGAGGGATCAGGGCCCTGCTAATTTCAGCCCTATTTCTGTTGCAAGAGCAGCTCTGCTTTCCCCTGGCCTTATAGTTAATGCAGCACAATGCACTCTCAACACATTCCTGATGCTTCATGTCCGCTGCAGGGTTAGCTTGGAGCTTTTATACCCGCTTTGTGATTGCTAGAGAGGTTCCTGTATACAGGAAGTCCTGAGGGTCCTGTTCTTCCCTTTTTATTGCTAGGGTGGCATAAAATGACCTTAAATGATTAGGCCCCATGTGTTCAAACTGCAGCTCTTCCAGTGCTCAGTATTAATAACATTGACCAAAAGCCAAGATCTATTCCTATCCTCAGAGGCAGCAAGTATCACTTACTCCCTCCCCCTTTTGCAAACAAGAAACAAGGACACTTGTAACAGTGATAAACACTCAGTTACAGTCCCCTCGCATATCCCTTCAAAGGCTGTAGTGTTGAAAGCCCAGCGACACAGTCGTAAGCATTAGAAAGCCAGGAAGTGCACAGCTCTGGTAATAGTTCGCAAACAACTTGGTGTCTATAGACATGCCGCACACAAGACGCGTGGTAGCCCTGTCTGCAGTGATGTTGGAAGAACAGGGTGGCACTTTGCATCATGCCAGAGGTGTCAGGCCCAAAACTCGGGGGATTATTTTGGAGAAATGGGGTATTTTGTTTAATGGGGGCAGACTTCAAATTTCCTGACTCTATTGTGTGCAAAGTACTACTTTAAACATTGACTTCCTGTTTTCGCAGAGTTGTGGTGAGGGCTCTTCAGCCTCAATATTGTGCGTGGGACGAGGGAGCGTCGCTGGTTTTGAAGTCTCAGTTCAGGGTTTTGAAATCTCATGTTCTGCAACAGTACAGGGATCTGGAGGAACTACTGAGCAGCATAAACTCCACTTCAGTGGAACATTTTGAGACTGGATAATTGCAGCTCCAAAAAATCTATGAAAAACAGGAGCAGAAAAACATGGCTGGAAAGGCCCTTAGGAGGTCATGTAGTCCAGCTCCCCGTTCAAGGCGCGGTCACCTTTTTGTGAGCCATCCCAAATGTTTGTCTGATTTGCCCTTAAAATCTTCCAGTGCTGGCAATTCTCCAAACTCTCTGAGCAATGTGTTTCAGTATTCAACCCCTGTCATAGGTAGGGGAAGTTCTTTGTAAAATCTAACCTTATTGCCCCTTGTTGCATTTTTAGTTCATTACTGCTTCTCCTGTCCCCCTGCCCATGAACACAGACAACAATTGACTGCCATCCTCTATAACAATCCTTTCTATATTTGAAGGTTATTATCAAATGCCCTCTCTGTCTTATCTTTTTCAAAGTAAATAATCCCAATTCTTCCAGTCTTTTTTCAGATGTCATGTTTGCTAGACCTCTAATCATTTTATTGGTTTTCTATGGTCTCTGTCCAGTTTGTTCAATTAGCTCTTGAAGGGCAGTGCCCCAAACTGGAGAAAGTACTACAGGTGAGGCTTCCTCTGCACTGAATAGGGTGGAAGAAGTATTTCCTGTGACTTGAATCTCACAATCGTATTAATGCACCCAAAATGCTGCTAGCTTTTTGTGCAATGATATTGCAGTGTTGAGTCACTTGCTTGCCATCTGCTATAGCTTCCAGGTCCTTTTCACAATACTGCGGACTAACCAGTAATTCCTCATTTCATATTCGTGAATTTGACTTTTTTTGTTAAGTGTAGCACTTTGTGTGTGTAAGGGTATTGGCCTTGTAAAAGGTTTGTCTGAAAATAACTATGCTGTTCAGAGAAAACTGAGTGGGCAGTTGGGTTAGGAGCAGGGCTCCAAGCTGTTGCCCACTGGGGTTGGTTCTCAGTGAATATCCATCTCCTTTAGTTTATTTATTAATAAATGTAACTTGATCCTGAAAGCTGACTATGGTTCCTCAATTGAACCGCAAACAACACATTTTGCACTTGACCTTACTGAATTTCATCCTGTTTATTTCGGATGGTTTCCCCCAATTTATCAGGGGATCCTAGTCCTTTCTGCTAAACCAGTGGCTCAACCTTTTTTTTAGTGCAGTATGAAGGCACCCCCCCCAAATATTTTGGAGTGGAGTGGCACCCTGATTGAGAACCACTCAATCTAGAATCGAGCTCCGTGGCTCCCAGCCAGCGGGGAGATGGGCACGTAAGTGCAGCCTTGGTCCTTGCCTGGCTGTGTCCCTACCCCCACTTCCCAGCCCCTCAGCAAGGATGTTTTCTTAGTAGTTTTTTAAAATGCGTGCTGCTCCGTGGGCAACGTTTATGGAGATGGCCTTGAGTCTAGACTGGTTGAGCACCCCTGACGTGAGGGCCCGAGTGAGGGGGCCCGATCCCACCCTGCGCTCCAGGATTGGGCCCGCCGGCCTGGATTGGGTCTGCAGGGTCTCGCCTGGTCCCTGCACACTGGGAGTGGGGCCTGAGATCCCGCAGGCCGGGCCTGGGCCCTCTCCCCGTGCTGAGAGCGGGGCTGGCGCCAGCCGCGGCCAAGGGCAGCCGTCCCCGAGGACCGTCCGGTTGTCCTCTAGCGCTAGGAAACCAGACACGTTGGTGTGCTGGGGAGAAGAGCTGGGGCACAGCGGGTCGCATTTTGTATCGCTGGGGGACGAGAAGCCCAGCCTCCCCTCTCGGTCGGGCGGGGGCGATGCGGACGCGCTCGCCCCCCACGTGCCCGCGCACGACAGACGGAAGCGCCCAAGCCCCGCCCCGCGCCGTGCGCGGTGACGTCAGGCCCCTGCTCGGAGGCGAGGAGACCCCGCAGAGCTGCCAACGCCCGGTGCGGACGAGGTGGGTGAGTGCGGTGGGGCCGGGCCGGGTTGGGGCCGGGACC
>NW_017729014.1:23354238-23374615 GCF_001723915.1 Gavialis gangeticus
CCCCTCCGTGCTGCGAGCGCTCCGAGCCCCGCGCTGACACGTCTTCACGGCCACCCCCAGCTCGTCTGTAAGCCCCCTTCCCCCTCCCTCCCCCCAGACCAGACGTTGCTGTTTAACGGGAGCCCGCGCTGCGCGCCTCGGCTGCAGCCACCCGGCCCCTGAGCCGCCTCACTGTCAGCCTGGAGCGTCCCCGGTTCCTCGGCTCGGCCCGTCCCCGTGCGGCGCATGGGCTGCTCCGAGCGTTCCCCTCCCCAAGCGCCGCGCTCTCGGGGCACGCTTCAGGGGCTCGAGGTTGTGAGCGCAGAGTCGTGTTCTCGGGCATGTGCCCACGCCTGTGCTCTGAACTCATAGCTTAATTTTTTAATTCTCTGCACTGTTTCCACAGTCGCGATGGGACTAGGCAGGGTTCGGGGTTACTTTGAGGATAGGGTGGGAGATGACACGAGTCCCTCCTGCACCTTTTGGGTGTCGGGTGTTTTGTGAGCGGTGAACAGAAACGCCGGCGGTACGAGCTGTCTCCCCTTTCATGTCGAAAGGGCGCATTTAGCAACTCGGGCGATGCCTGCATCTAGTGGGCTGACTAACTTGGCGTTGATAGCCCCAGCCGTGGGAAGGACAGCATAGGCGAGACTCGCCAGTGTTGGAGAAGGTCGGCTTATGAAACCTTCCCATGTCCGATACTGACAAGATGGTGGGAGACGTCTTGCTATGTTAGAAATGTAGACAGCGAGGGTGGAAGGGACCTCAGGAGGTCACATCTAGTCCAGCCCCCTGCTCCAAGCAGGACCAGCCCCAACTACATCATCTCAGACAAGGCTTTGTCAAGCCAGGTCTTAAAAACCTGCAAGGATGGAGACTCCACCACCTCTGTGGGCAGCCTGGTCCAGTGCTTCGTTATCTTGTCTCTATTGGCATTGAGGCCAGCTGGGAATCGGAGGCAGAGAGAAGCATCACAGGAAGTTCTGTTGGTTGACAGCCGTGCGGTCAGGAGAGGTTCAGCTTGGCAATTTCTGATTGAGTCCCTTAGTCCCAGGCTTGTCTATAGACATGGCTTGCTTCAAGCAGAACGAGATGCGCTCTCCGTTTCGCTGCTTGACATGACCTGAGGTACCCGGAATTGAAATGGGGTTCGAGGGTTGGGTCGGTTTCTCATGTGTTTACAGAATGACTTGGGATATTGAACCTTTGTTTGCCTATTGTCATCAATACAAGATTAAAGAAAAACAATCAAATATTTTTGCGGTAATAACATTTCAGCCTGGGGACTTAAGCAGCTGAAATGGATGGCGCATTTAAAGTTCCCCATTATCTCTCCTTTAAAAGGGCGGCATGTTCTGAAAGGAAAATTGGCAGACGAATCAATTTTTTGCGAAAATGATCGTGTATGGGTAAGACTGTTGTTACTAACAAGCATAGAAGTGGTTCTGTCTGTCCAAACCAGTCACTTAGTATTTCCAGTATTACCCTTATGTAAAGATCACCATATGTCTCCATAAAGTAGGGGCGGGCAATTATTTTGGGCAGAGGGCCACTTACTGAGTTTCAGCAAGCCATTGAGGACCGCACGACAGGCAGCCCAGGGCAGATTAATATTAATTTTCTAAATATTTTAGGGGGCCTGCGGGCCAGATAGAATGGCATCCGGCCCCCAGGCTGCATTTTGCTCACTCCTGCCATAAGGACTAATTGAACAAAATGGTTGTAGCAAAGAGTGGGTAACTTTATGTCAAAATTTTACCAGGTAAGACAGATGTACGTATATGTAGTGTCTTTGTATGTGGCTGCTCACGCTTAAGCTGATAATCTTGAGACTAGGTGCATGGCTGATAAACTGAAACAAAAAATGCTATAAAATTATTGCTTGTTCCAGGAAATTAAATTAGGTTTTCATTGCTAATACAGGTTTCCTGCAGTCTTTCCAACATTTCTGAAGTAGAAAATCTAAATTAGGGCTCTAAACATGAAATAGTTTTGATTTACTGAGCATTGAAATAATTTGCACTGAATATGACTAGCAGGCTACTTTAAAATACTCTCTGTGCTAAATTAAAGGCATAGGAGTGGAAGGAGTTCTGACTGAGAGTAGGTTGGGAGATGAATGAGGAGATATGCACATGCAATTAATGAATGTTAAAAGTTGGTTAATTGGGGGAGGGGGTTTATTGTCTTGTTATCTCTGTTACAAGAGCAATGGTAAATTGAAAGGGAATGGATTTTAAAGCTAAGAGGGAACTCCTTCCCCTCTCAAATGGGAACATATAAGTGCAGATTTTCATTTCTGAGTATCTTGCTGCTTCCTGTCAGATGTCTAACACTAGGTCATTCTTTTTCAGTTACAGTAGTAAATAGATCACTGGTCTAATTCAGCATGGAAGCTCCTTTGTGTCTATTAGAAAGTCCTTTCTAGTACCAAAACTAAACTAGTACCAAAACTGCCCTGCCCACCCCAGCTCTCAACCCTTTGAAAAAAAACCAACACCCCCCCCACCCCCGCACTCAGAAGCTGCTACAGCTGCCTTGGGGCTTCTCAAGGCTTGTGGCAGAGCCCCCCATGCAGCGCAGGTGAGTGCAGGCTTTTTTGGTTTTTTCTTCAAAGAGCCGGAGCCGGGACAGGTGAGGCAGCCATTGAGAGCAGGCAGGGAATGGGATGCCTGTGTGATTCGTCAGCAGCCGAACCTCCGAATCAGATTCAGCAGAATTGATTCGAACCACCAAATCGATTCGCTGTCCCCCGAATCGGCTATATCCGGAGTAAATACTAGCCACTTTGCACAGGCCTATTAGCTTTACAGTCTGGCAAAAATATCATTAGGTTTATAGGGTTAAAATTTGGTACAGAATTCTAGGCGACCTGCGTGTTCGGGGTTCTCCACTACTTGACTGGAGTGGTGTGTGGATAAATGTCTGACATATAACAATGGGCTGGGAAAAGTGAACACTAGTTTAAAGTGTAGAGAGTCTTAGGGTTTTGTTTAAACATTCTGTAGTTTGAGTTGTTGAATGAAAGAAACAAATCCAAACCTACCTGTGTTCCTTAAATGAAGCCTTAGGGATGTTAGCAGCGCTGGTAGTATTTCATGTTGGGTTTGGACTTCTGCTTTTCTGACTCTTACTAATTCCTTCTTTTAATTGAAGTAATTTAAAACCTCAAATTACTGTTGAACGTGTACTTCCTTAGCCAAATAATCGTGACTGTCTATCTTCTGGGTGAAAAGAGATGAGTTAAAAATAATTTGGTTATCCCAATCTCTCTCTCTCTTTTTTTTCCCTTTTAAATTTAGAGCAGGCATGCAGATGTGTTAAATCCGGTATTTCTGGATTTTTGGATGTTCTGGTAATATTCACTTTAGGTTATTAAGCTATGCCATTAACAACTGATCACCTCTTTCTGTCTCTCGCTTTTGCACAGTATCTTCAGTTGGGTAGTGAAAAGACCACAAAACTAATAGCATGTCTTTCCTGAAACATCCATCTGTAGTAGAATAACTGCAGGGGCCCCATCTGAGCCCAGCCGGCCCCTTGTCTCTATGAAAGCACGCTGTTGTAACTAAATCTAGTAATAGTGGTGTTCATTTTATATATTATATAGACAGAATGAGGGATGGGCAAGACCCGTGCCACAAGAAACTTGCAATATAAATGACCACCCCCAAAAATGAGTAGCAAAGTAAGGCAAATGGGGAATTAAAGGCTACACCTTTCCTTTCTTCTGAAAATGTCTTGTACAGTGGTTTATACTCATGAACACAGGGTGTCACAGCAAGAAATCTAGAGTGGTAAGATCTCTGTCTCTCTTTCTTCCCGGCTTTTAGGCAGAAGGTAGCGCAAAGTGGTATGTAAGTGGTTCAGAGAGGTACTTCTTATTTCTTCAGAGTGGCTTCTGCTTACATGTGTTCCTGAGATATCACTAACCATGCATGCTTCTCCATGATCATCAGGGTGGTGAATGTTTTCCACCTCATGTTGCACAAAGGAGGTGTGGTTTCCAATTGCTTTACTTCCTTTCTGTGATTAGGCTGTAAGTACAGCAACCTCCCTGCGTTTTAAGTCTGGTTTTGGCTAGGCTTCTAAGTACCTAAACTATATTTACAGTCAAAAGCAAGTAACTTAAGAGAATCTAATTTTAGGAAGTCTTATATGCTGCCTTTTTTCTTCCCATTGTGTTTAATGAAACCTCATAAGTCCCCTATCTGACCGGTTGGACAAATATAATTTCTACTGTTTTAAATAAGAATCCTCATTTACCTTCAAAAATACATGACTGTCTTGGAAGGGGTAGAAAATCCACAGGACGTATGCACAAAACTCCACTGGGAGTGTGCTCTGGTATGTTACTGTACACAAATGTATATTGAGCCAGTACCAGCGAGTAGTCCAACAGTATGCCATGGACAAAACTTAATTGTCTGTCCTGGTTACTAACGATCACTGTTAACTCAGGAGTTTACTGACATACATTAGGTTGAGAGACTCATGCAGCCAGTTGGTAACAAACTAGCTTAGGAAACTGTAGTATATTTGGGAATCAGAACTGGTGAACATACTGTTTAATAAGTCGGACGTAGTTACTTCGATGCATTCTGTTAACTATTTTTTCCCTAAATGTTGACCAGATTGTAAATTAGTGGAGAGACATTCTTAAAATCCCCTCTCCTCAATATTGCCTTCTCTTGAAAGCACTCAGCGCTGTCTTACATCTACTGTAGACAAGTATTTGAAAAGGACCATGCAAAATAGAAGTTATGTTATTATTACAGACAGTAATTAAGATTGTTCATGTTGACTGACAGACTACTAATACTTTTTTTAAATGTAAGTTGCTTGTAAGTTTAGTGCTTGGCCTCTGTCCAGAAGTGACTCTAATGGGAAAATGATGTTCAAATTTGTTGTAAGGTAGTTTGAATTAGCAGGGCTGAAAATATTCACTAATTTCAAAATACTGATTCTGCATACAAAACTGTAACAAACCTTAGGTTAGCTGTTCCTGTACTGTCAAATCCATTGGAAGGAGCGCAAAGCTCAGCTTATTGTGAGGGGCAGCTCTTTTTTGTGATTTGTAAGCAGATCTTGGAGTATTGCTACCTTCTTCAGCCCATCTGAATGTTGGATTAATTTAGGCTGTTTCTCCCCTTACAGCTGCTGTCCCAGAGTGTCACTCCAGTTTCCTTCCCCTCCCCACTCTGATGCTTTACTTCCTGCTCCTTGCCCTTGCCTGCTCTATAGTGTGCCATGCACCGAGGCTGCCCATGTCATTTGTGGCATGTGTGCTGTAGGCTGACCTCCCCTGTCATAAGGAAACATGTTTTGAGAAGTGACTATATTAATGCATGGTATGATTTCATCTCAGAGCTTTACACTGCACTACCATTTGTTTAAATACCTTTCTCATAAAATTGATAGCAAAGCATCTGAATCGTCAGTGTCACGGCAGAAAAGCTTTCTCTGAGTGGTGAGCCATCTCATCCTGCTGTAAAAATGACCAGACTCGCAACTGGTCCCCTTCAGTAGATGGTTTTGCTTTCAGCCCTTGGGGACTTTATTCTGGTCCAAGTGATATGCCCCGTCTTGGAAGGGGTCAGCCCTTCTGTGATGGTGCCCATATTCATATTTGGTCTCTGGAGTCAGACACAGGAGAAAGGGTCAGGTGCTTAGCAAAGTGGAGGTGGCAGGCGTTTTTAGAAATTAAGGCTACCTTGTTATTCATACTTAACAAGAAATCAAAGAGAATCCTTAAGCTTTGAACCACTCTAAGGGATTCTTTATGTCATCAGTTTGAGAGAGAACTGAACCTGGTCTTGAAAGAATTTCCTCTTGCCTCTTGTGTCGCTTTGTTGCTTGGAGTTGGTGTGAGCTACCGGCTTTTCATCCAAGAGTTTTAACTTGTTACAGGTGTCCTGCAGTCCTAGTTGATGTGACCCTTTGCTGTCCTTCAGAATGAGATGCAGGGGTAAACATCATCAGCATCCCTTAGCACAGGTTTAATTGACAGTCTCAGAACTCCTTGCAGGAGATCCGAAGTTCACAGAGGTTGAAGGCCTTGAGAGGTGAAGCCGGTACTTGGGACCGCTTGTGGCCTGCAGGAGGGGAACAATACAGGCACTGCTCCTGCTACATGTGGGAATATTATTAGTCTCTTACGGTCACTGCCCAGTTGTAGAGAGCAGTAAAAGCATTGACATTTCTACGATCGAGGACTTAAGAAGTGGTCATGTAGCGTAGGTAGACTTAATCCCCTGGTTGAAAGTCGGATGCATGGCATCCACAACGTCACTCACTATGCAGGCTCGGTGCTTTCTCGGGGCTGGCTGTGACTTCCTCATGGCTCCTGTTGCTAGGGGGAAGGCCTTGTTTTAGAGACGCAGTGTTGTATTTATATCAATGTGTGATCCTGATATGCTTCTGAAAAGCATGCATGTTTAGTAGATTCAGCCTTCAGCTGCATATATTTCAAGCTATTGTCAAAGTGCGTAAGGTTAGTGTGAGCAGCACTGGAATATGTGGGATTCTGTTGTGTCCCATGATTCCCTGCATTGTGAGCCCTGTTTGGCCCGTTGCCTGGAGGAGTGAAATGAATGGTCTAATTTGTTTGTGAAATCACTTGTTTTTTTTAAACCACTTTTCAAAAGCAGTTTTGCCTTTTTCTGCAGAAGACGAGGTTTTTTAAATTTATTAAATAGCAAACTGTCAGCAAGCAAGGTGCCTCGCTCAGCAAATATTTTCCCTAAGTAATTTGTAACTTCGTTATTATACATGTGAAATGAAGTGGTTGATGAAAGTTCTAAGACAAAAAGGTAGCAAATGAAATCTAGTATTTTAAAGAGCTTGATGAAATAGGTTCTTAACTGCCTGCTGGTGACTTATCTGTAGCAATCTTTTAACTCAAGCAGTGAAATGGCAGCAGCAGTACTGCATTAAAAGAGGAAGCTGTGATGCAGCTGTCTCTCAACAGGAAACTAAGACAGGATATGTAGTCAAATTTGACAGCTCAGCTTCCTGGCTAAAGATGTGTATGTTTTTAACCTAAAAACAAGACGTTTAAACTTAAACATACGAGTCCGCAAAAAGATGGATTTCAGCCGACTTAAGGAGAGTAGAAATGGTAGGCGTGGTGCCATGGGAGGACGGGCAGAAGGAAGAAAGTGCCCAGGGAAGCTTCAAAAGAGCACAGGATTGGAAGCCCAACAAAAAGCTCATCTGACATGATGGAAAGGCAAGAAGAGCGGCAAGAGACCAATGTGGCTGCACAAAGAGCTTCTAGGATGCCTTGAATGCATAAGAAAAGCATACAAGCTACAGAAAGATGGGTGACTCACCCAGGAAGCATACCAGCAAATGGCAAGAACTTGCAGAGACAAAATCAGGAAGGCAAAGATAAAAAGCGAACTTTACCCGGCAAGGCAAGTTAAGGACAACAAGAAGCTCTGTAAATATCTTGGCTAGAAAAGAACAACCAGGGAAGCTGTGGGCTCAATATACAGAACGTGCAAAGAGAGCAGAGCTGTTCAACAGCTACTATGCCCCAGTCTTCACAGAGTAGGATGCAACCAGACAGCTAAAAGGATTATTTTGTTAGGGAAGGGGACACGCTGAGAAATGTGCTAACAGAAGTAACGGTCAGAGTTTTTGAGGATTTGAATGAATTTAGGTTTGCGGGGCCTGATGAACTTCATCCTAGGGTACTGAAGGAGTTGGCAGAGGAGATCTGAGCCCTTGGCAATCATATTTTACAAAGTTGTGGCAAAAGAGAGGGCTGGGGAGCTATAGACCAGTTAGCCTCACCTCTGTGCCCAGGTAGTTGCTGGAGCATATCCTAAGGAAGTCCCTCTGCAAGCATCTAGAGAAGGAAAGGGTGATCAAAGAGCAGTCAGCATGTGGGGCAAACTTGATCGTCTTCTTTGACATGATAACTAGTTGGGTGGATAAAGGGAGTGCTATGGATATAGTGTATCCAGATTTTGGCAGGCCTTTTGACAAAGTTCCACATGACCATCACTTAAATAGGAGACATATGGGTTAGACAAACCTGCTACAAGGAGGATAGAGACAGGTAGGTAAATAGCCATGAGCAAAAGATAAAACAGCGCAGCTGTTTGAGCACTTGTGGCATTCGGGACAGGTCCCAGAGGACTGGAAAAGGGCCAGTGTGGTCCCTATCTTTAAGAAGGGGAGGAAGGAGGACCCAGGTAATTATAGGCCTGTTAGCCTCACCTCTGTTCTCGGCAAAACCTTAGAAAAAATCGTAAAGGATCACATTTGCAGGGGACCAGTGGGTAACACAATGGTGAGGGGCAACCAGCATGGGTTTATAGCAGGCAGATCCTGCCTGACTAACCTGGTCTCTCTTTATGACCAGGTCACATAGTGCTTAGATGCAGGGGAGGAAGTAGATATCATGTACCTGGATTTTAAAAAGAATTTTGACACTGTCACACCCAATTCTTACGAGTAAACTGAGTAGCTGTGATATGGATTTTTTTCACAGGTGGGTGAAAAACTGGCTTATGGGGTGTACCCAGAGAGTGGTGGTGGATGGGGCGGTTTCTCCCTGGAGGCATGTGGGCAGTGGTGTCTCCCAAGGCTCTGTCCTTGGACCAGTACTGTTTAATATCTTCATCAACGATTTGGATGAAGGTGTTGAAAGCACCTTGTCCAAATGTGCAGATGACACTAAACTATGGGGCATAGTAAGCACACTGGAAGGCAGGGAGCGAATTCAGGCAGATTTGGACAGACTGGGGAAGTGGGCAAATCAGAATAGGATGCAGTTCAACAAGGATAAATGCAAGGTGCTGTACCTGGGGAGAGAATCTCCAACACACCTACAGACTGGGGCGGGGGGGAGGCAGTCTGAGAACCACAACAGTGGAAAGAGAGTCCTGGTTGATGCCTCATCGCACTGGGGACTCATGTTCATTTTTGCCATAAGCAAGGCTAACTGCACTCTTTCTTGCATCAGCAGGAGCATCTTGAGCAGGGCTGGGGAAGTGATAATTCCCTTCCATGTGGCGTGGGTGAGGCTACAGATGGAGTACTGCATCCAGTTTTGGGCGCAGCGCTTCTAGAGGGATGTGGATAACTGAGAGGGTTCTGAGAGGGGCTACTCATATGGTTGAGGGCCTGCAGGTAAGACCCTAAGAAGACAGACTGAGGGATCTGAATCTCTTCAGCCTCCACAAGAGAAGGCTGAGAGGCAATCTTGTGGCTGCGTACAAACTCATCGGGGGGCCAGCAGGGAATAGGGAACACTCTGTTTGCCAGGGTGCCTCACAGGGTTACCAGAAATAATGGCCACAAACTGAAGAAAACAGATTTAGATTGGACATAAGGAAGAAACTGTTTGCAGTAAGGGTTGCCAAAATGTGGAATGGGCTCCCAAGGGAGGTGGTCAAGAGGAGATTTAGACAGGGATCTGTCTGGGGTTACCTAACCCCAGCGTTCTTTCCTGCCTGGTGCAGGGGGTTGGACCTGATGCTCTACCAGGTTATCTAGCTATCTATCTAGCATTTGTGCTAGCAATCTTTATTTTAACAGTCCATAAGCACTTAACGTCAATGTTGTATGAAATCAACATCAGGTGGCCATATTAGTGGCTGTGGTTGGAGAAATTAATTTCATTTTTAGAAGTATTAATTGCTTTCTGAGTGGAAAGGAGAGGCAGGTTTCAGATGAGACTATTGATTACACTTAGTCTCTTTTTAAAATAGTGATAAAAAATGAAATTACCTCTTGTTCTTTCATCAAAAGATGATGATGTTGATGTATAGTACAGATTGGGGGACTGCGATTGTGAAGGATTTATGTAGGCATGGTAGATAGAGTAAAGGGCTGCACTTAGGTGAAAAGAGCTGTATAAATGGCAGTGTCATCAGTACAGGAAATAGCAGATACTGCTTTAGGTCATGGTGGTAAGATACTTTCTCAGTAAGATTTAAAGTTGTTTTAGTTGTTGCTGACCCATGACTGAGGCACAGGAGAAACGACTGCGATAGGTATTGAAGGTACTACTTTTTAACTGCTGTTGAGAATTATTTTTTCTGAAAACTGAGATCTTTCTCCAACAACTGCTGCAGAAGTATGCAGTTGTTTTCAAAGGCAAAGGGAAAATGGCTTGTTCCACCTTGTTAACAATTATCTTGCTTTGAAATGTTGACCAGAGCATAACATTTCAATGGGTGCCTTTAGCTAGAAATGGTTTGTTTAGACATGCATTCTCTGTTCATCCTGCTTGGACTTTATACAGAAAAGGGTTTAACTAAAACGCTTCTTGTGCATCCTGAGAATAACTGCTGAATTTTTATAGGGCATAATTTTGAGAAGCAGTTAGTTAAATATATTTTTAAAAAGGTTTACTGTACTTTTGAAAAGTGACTAGTGCCAAGTGTCCCCCATCCCCCTGCCCCAGTTTGAACTATAGTTGTGTCCTCATCTATTTACTGTAGTGACGTGGAACTGAGAGATCGAGCGACTTGTGCCGTGTGATAGAGTTAGAGCTTGGACGTGAGTCTCCAAGTGCTCGTCAGTGCTTTGGCAACAAGACACTTGCAATGGCATGTAGGTGGAGTGGCATCCAGGTAATAGTGAAATCAGTGGGAGTTTTAGCACTGACTTCACTGGGGTTAGCCTAGCCCAGGATGTGAGGCTTGTGCCATTTAGACTAAGTGTGTTGAGTCACTGGAATGTATAAAGCCAGTGGCTTCTCATGAATTTTGTGATCTCTCTAGGGAACATGACTTCTGGGGAATGTAATCCCTATGGAATTTCAGCTGCACAGTATTTCCCACCGACCCTGGGAAATTCAGGTTGTTACTTAACATTCAAGATGAGCTATTCTTAAGTGCAGTTTTTAAAATCTTGTTAGCTCAGTAGTCCAGCTAGGTGAGTTGGTCGGGCATTAATGTGCATACCATAAAAAAGCTACATTCATATTCAGAACTCGTGCTTCTATTGTTTGTACACTTGCTTGTCTTAAGTATTTTTCCATTAAGACTCCTTGGAAAATGCACCGAAAGGGTTAAGCAATTCACTGAATGTTTTTATTTTTAATCTAGTACTTACTTTCTTATACTTGTTTAATACAGGACACCCGGGTACACAGTCATGCAATATTAAGTTGAAAAAACCTTGTCTTTAGCACTCTGCAAAAAACTGTAACAAAGACTGCAACTGGAATTGGTATCTAACCCTATACACCGGTAGTAGTTGTTTTCTTAATAGACATGCTAGGAATTACAGCAGTTAACTTCCTTCTTGCGGATTCTCAGCGGTGCTGCCAAGCTGGGGATGACATGGATGAGGGAGAGGAGCAGGAGGAAACGCAGTATGCTTGGATTTATGAGAGTGTTTGGCTTGTCTTTTGGTAGATAAGCTTAACTTGCAGTTTGATCAGTAGCAATTAGATGGTAAAATAAGTAGCTAAACAGTGGATATAAAACTACTTCAGAAAAGAGTAATTGCCTACCTTGCTGAGAGATGATTTTGTTTAACTGTGGAAGGCCAAGTGCTCTAAGCCTTTTGGATATTGTGGGATATACGTCTAATGAATAAATCTTACTAACAGTACACTTCAGTTAAGTTGCCTCAACTCTGACCTGGAGTGAATGGAGAGTTGAAGTTGGAACATTTCTGACACATTTACACCTGCAGGATTCTGTAGCAATACAACATTTGCACTGTAACAGCGTGTATCAGTGTCCTTTGATAAGGATGCAGTTGTTATCTGTCCATACCAGGGGTTCCCAGAGCTTTGGCCCTGAAGGTCCATTTCAGAGGGACCTGCACTTTGGGAGCCCTGGTCTATGCTGTTTGCTTGTTTTTCTTCTGACCGGATTGAGGCGTGCATGAAGTTTGAAGAATAAATTGGTTATCTTGACTGCTAGAAGGCTACAGCATTTGAAGCTAGTTATGTTTTAATTAAAATTGGGGTAATAATTATACATAATGCTTTCCAGTAAGAAAGAAAGCAAGCAAGGATCTTAATCTCTCTTTTTTTGTAATCCCTTAGGTTCTTATTGGCCTGGATAGACTAACCAACTCCAGCTATGCAGACAATTAAGTGTGTGGTCGTGGGTGATGGTGCTGTTGGTAAAACATGTCTCTTAATTTCTTATACAACAAACAAATTTCCATCGGAATATGTACCAACGGTGAGTATAAAGGACTCTTTCTAATTGTGTTTTGGGTATGGGGAAGGAAAAATTCTGGGTAGTTAGCTTGATCATCTACCTTTTATTTTGTGTCCTACCAGACCTTTTATGAGTAGCTTCTTTTTCCTTCCATTTCTGCTTGAAACTAGTATCTGCCATCTCCTGGAAAACGTGAACAAACTTAGCTTAGGGTGTATTTTGCTTTTACTCTTTCTGTGCATTTCTGAGAGAGACCGTTTTGATAACTTGTCTGTTTCTGTTGGCTGGCCATCTCTCCAAACCTGAGCGTCTGTTGACAACCAGTTGGGTTCTGTGAGTAAGACTCCAAACTGTTTCCCCTTTTTTAAGTGGGAATGAGCAGCAGGAGCCTGTGGGCTGAAAACATGATGGCTTAAAAGTTGTCTCTTCCCATTCCCAGATTGGAGTGTTCTTGAAATGGTGCCTTTGGGAATGCTGCCCACCCAGATCTTCCTGGACAGCTGTCAGTGGACAGACTAGAGCATCAACTGCTCTTCTAACAGATCATGTTCTAAGCTTGACTAGTTTGGTCTATACACTGTTGTGTCTCTGCATTACCAGCATAGGGTTAAGTTTTAGAGCCTTAGGGCTTGTTCATAAAGGGCCAGTCAAAGAAGTGACTGGCCAGGAAACGGGAGATATTTTTTTGAAGCCGCACAGTAGTAGCATAACAAGCTGAGCTGGTACCTGGGGCAAATCCTGTGAGGGGTAGGGAGGGTAAGTCGTCTTGCCTAGGTGGGAACTCTAAGGAATATGGGATGAGCCACTGCTGTGGTGTGTGCTCTGTCTGCCTCAGCTCTGTTATTCTTAAAGTAACAGCAGCTGGAAAGTGTTTTGGAGTTCCTGGCATAGCAATTCTTTGGGGACACAGACTCTCTGGGGTGGGGGTGATTGTGGCACCCCTCCTACCTTGGCACTTGAGGTGAGTGCCCCTCTTGCCCACCCTTAGTTACAGTACTGCCTCAGAGGTACCTGTCTTGGCACCTCTTCAGTTTTATTCACTGTGTCTCTAGCTGGAGAAAATTCAAAGAGCACATAAGCTTCTGAAGCTGTACTGAGCAGTAAAAAAGGCAGGCACCCTAAGCCTCTGGGCCTTCAAAACCTTAAGGATTTCTGGGACTAGGGGTGCAGGTTTATAACACGTAAAGTGTCAGCGAGTTGCACTGGGAATCTTGTTCACCAGCCTCTTCTCCTCCTTGTGCCTTTTTTACATTGCACACATGTAAGACCTGCATTTAGAATGGTATCCAATAACTAAATTCATCTGTCAAAATAACAGCAAGAGGCACTAAAATTGAAGTTTCCCGATTAGCACTGTCAACTGAAGCCCGATTTCAAAACAGGACTCTTACTTGAAGGAGTGAGAGACTGGTTCCAAGGTGACCTGTAGCATCTAGAGCAGATACAGGCAAACTGGAAAAGAATGGAAAGTTAAACTGAACTGGACTGAGCTTCAAAGCTATCTCCATTTTATTAATCTCAAGACCTGCTATTTGATGAGAGATTTTTCAAGACTTAAACTTGTGACACAGTCCTGCTAATACCCCACCTTTCTGTAGTAATTTTCTGTATTCTATTTTTGGATGGGGGTGTGCATTCACTGTATTTTCTTTGCATACCATGCACCCCTGAATAAGACTCACTTTGTTTCAGGAAGGCAGAATGAAGGAATAAAGATTTTCCACCCTTCTCCCCACACTGAGTCACGGCTAAATCCTGACCGGTGCTCTTCAGGCAAAAGCTGCAGTTTTAACCCTCTCACAGCTGCCAGTCTCTCCCTTCTGTAGACCCCTGGCTCATCTGAGCAAGGATCAGTGTGATACTTGTTTCAGAGTTTGGCCCTGCTGGTATTAAGCTGGTGAAAACCTGTATTCTTTCCGATGAAGGATGTGTGTTTTTTGAAGGGCAGCTCTAGAGTTTGAGAGCCTTCCTATAGATAATAGATTTTGACATAATAAAAGTTTTCCTTAAAGAACAAATAGTATTGGACAGCTCATTTCTTGGTTTGGCTTCATTCCTGTACATGCCTCAAAACGCTTTCTTGATGACAATGTCACGTTGATGCTCTGTATCATTTAACTGAACCTTAAATAAATTGTGTACACTTCCACCTATCCTACGTGGATGTTAAAATAGCTCAGGTGGTAGCAGTCCAGGAATAATTTAAGAAATTACCTTCACTCCCCTAACTCTGTCTACAGGAAATCCTAGATGCTCTGAAGGGATGAAGCCCACAGTCTCCGAAACTTGTAGGGAGGCACGCTACACTGCACTGTTCTGGAAGACCCAGTGTTCATTTAGACTCTCAAATCCTCTCTCCCTTCCCCTTGCCCCTCTGTTGTTGTAGATAACGGTAAATAACACATTTAATTTTGAATGAAGCTAAAAGTTCTTAACTTTTTTCCTTTCAGGTCAAATGAAAGGTTTTAATTTTGAGATGAGACTTGAAATGTGTGGGGTGTCTTTCGCTCACTTTGTTTGTCTTAAGGGTTATTTTTGCTGCCCTCTTACTCCTGCCCCTTGCGTTAAAGTGAAATCGGGTTCTCTATTCTCATTTGATTTCCAGATCTGTAACGTGAACCAGCCTTGATAAGATCTTGAAAGCCTTACTTCTAAGGCATTACCCAAATTGGAACAAATTTTCAATATAATTTTCAATTATAATTTGTCTTCATATTGGATTCTCTAGAATTCTTCACATTCCATGTGTTGACTAGACTATTGCAGGCTTCAGGGACCTTTATGTAAACGGGTATCTGGAAAGTATGCCAGTAGCCTGCTTTAATAATCCTGGCACGAATTGAGGGGGTCTGACAAAGTAAGTAGGATGATCAGTGTTGGACAGAAATGACTTCCCCTTGCTCTGAAAACTAATTTAAATGTTCCCCCCCTTCTCCTTTAGGTGTTTGATAACTATGCTGTTACAGTGATGATTGGTGGGGAGCCATACACCCTAGGCCTGTTTGATACAGCAGGTGAGAAGTTTCATCTTTCAGTAATCGCACCGCATTACGACATTCAGTTATCGCACCGCATTACGACATTCAGTTGTGTGAATTTGGGCTACTAATTACACAAGCTGTGTGTTGGTCAGTTCCTTGTAGAGGGAAAAATCTAATAGTGCTCATAATACAGTTCTCAGTGACACACTTTGTTTAGTAACTGCTTTCCCAGCCTTTTTTTTTTTTTGAAGTGGTCTTCAGAAGTTTCCCTTTTCTTCCCCATTAACCACCCCCTGGCCCCGCCCCCATACATTTGCACCTGCATGCATGCGTGGCCCCACACACACACAGGGCAGGGGGCTGTATTCTCTCTGGTGGATGTTTGACGAGGTTCTAAACGGTGTCTAGACTGTTTACCAAACGAATGCCAAATGCTTTTTGTCCTTGCTTTTTGGTGGCTCTCTGGGGACTTGCCTAGATTAAGTGGGTGTAGGGGAGTGGGTCTTATTTGTATATAAGAATGGAATTTGGCCACTAAAAAAAAATTCAGTCTTTTTTTTTTAAGTCCCATCTACGTACTTTTAAAACAGGTTTTTTTTAAAGAAGATAATAGTCTTATGATCTCACTTTAGGTTAGGCAAATCTTGGGAGGACTAGAGGAAAGTTATTTTGGTTTGTAAATAGATATTGAGCTGTGAGGAATTACTAAGTTTTAAATCAACAGTTTAGCCAGTGAAACCCAAAACAAATTTCAGGTCACAATCGTAGGTTGATCCAGGATTTTGAACAGGAGCTGCTGGGATAGCAGTAGTGGTAGGAGGCTCTCGCTCCCTGTGCTGGCTCCTAGACTAACAAGGAACATCAGGAAGAATTGGGCAGGGAGGGGGAACCTGCCTGCCACTGTCCATGACTGAGCCTGGCTCCCCTGCACAGCCAGTCCCCATAGTCCCATCTGGAGTGTGGCAGGAGTGGCTCTGGGGCTCCGTGCACCCAAGTCAGATGAGGACAGCAGCAACGGTGGGCAGGTTTCCTGCATCAAGGGGTGGGGGGAGGTGGTAGGGGGAAAACAGGACAGGAGGGGATGTGCCACTGAGCTCGGAGGGGAGAAGGAGGGATTCAGAGCAGTGGGGACTCTCTTAAGTTACTGCACCACTAGCAACTCTGGAGGAGAAATGAGTTCTCTATGCATTTAGGTTGGTTTAAGGGAAAGGCATGTTGCAGTCTGTTAATGCTACAAACATTGTAAGATTAATCTGTGGATATCTTGAGGGATGAGTAATGTGATAGACTTGGAGTTGTTGAAATTGGTATAGAAAATACTTCCTCTGAGACTTTAAATAGTTTTGTTTTAAGAACTTTGATGTCCTTGTTTGAACTCCTACATGTTTCAGTTCTCAGTAGGCCTTTGGAGACCCCTCTCTTTTTTTTGCCATTAAGTATAGTTCCACGTTGGTTGACTGATGAATATATTTGCTGTTTAGGGATAACCAGGTGCTTTCATCTACTTCAGAATCTGTGAGTGCAGTAACTTTTCAGACTAAATAAGTTCTTTAAGTCTTCTACTTGCATAGTTAAAAAAAATTCTTAAAACATCAGACATGTAAGCTTGCCTTCTAGGAGTCAGAATATTTTTGCAGTGATGGATCCTGATTTTCAATGGCCCTTCATCTCATTAAGTCAGTACGCACTAGTCAATACAGTCGCACAGTCAGCACCTGTCACTTGTGCAGGAATAATTACAGGCTTTGGCTAGTTCTAGGCTGACAGTTGTAATGGTTTATTTAGAACTAGACAGTTTCCTCTTATGGGAGGGAGTTCATCCATAATAGCAGGAAGCAGAATTAGGAGAAACTAACTCTTGTTGTCAACTGTGACCATCATTCAAGCAAGCACTGCTTATATTGTGACTTCTAGCAAAGTGTGATGGAAAACATTTGACATGAAGATTTCCTTCCTCTTGTTAGGCTCTGATAGCATCTCTAATGACAGAGCTACCTGTAGGCCTTGCCCCTGCCCTACCAACCAACAGGAGCTTTTTGTGAGAATAAGTCTCTTGAACTTATAAGATGAGATCTTTGAATTGGCTACCTGTGAATAAAGCAGTTGACTTGTAAGTGCTCCTTGACTGTCAAGGGTTGATTATAAAAATAAAAGTAGTGAATGAAGTTGGAGGAAGCATCCAGCTTCTGCATTTACAGACCCTGTGGTCACAGTCTACCACGATTGCCCTGCAGCGAGGGGACCACAGTCATGAAAGAGAGAATCTTGCATGCTTTCTTTGGAGTACTCTTTACCCCAGCCCTTCTTTGGGCTTCTTTTAGGTGGTGCTGTCATCGGATATAGATCCAATAAAGGGAGTCCTAACTACTCCTCCTATAGTCTCTGTTACAGTATTCTCCTCTTGCATAGTCTTTCCGTTTTCTAATTATAAAGATATTCATTCTGCACCTTATGACAAGTGCAGCTTTAAGACATTCATGGTATGAGTACTCTTCACGCTGCTTTTTTCAGTCTCTCTTTTAGACTGCCCTGGATGTTAGAAGTGTGCATTAGTCACAGGGATTTTTGCTAAATGTTTTCCAGGATGCTATTGCCTGTTACCAAAAAAAAAAAAAAAAAATCTTGTGTTGTTCCAGTTAGGCAATTCTGGCAGAGGGAAATGTTATGTAGTTGAGGCCATTTATTATCGATACTTTTGTGGATAGTATGTGCAGTGTTGATGATGATGGTATTTTATCATCCTACCCCCCATGTTCTGCTTGCATCATTCCAAGGACAAAATCAAGATTGTTTTGCTGACATGCGTTACATGGAATGGGGGCAGACGATTTTTGTTCATCTGTCACGTATTTGAAAACTAAGTGTATATATGGGGCTTCTTTAACATTTGCATTTGTGGTGGCTGTATTTGTTTAATGGTTGGTTACTTAGTATGGGGTCTCTCTAGTGGAATACTGACTGGTTATGTAAGTCCTTACAGATGCAAATAGGGTACATTGTTGTCTGACTGAAAAGCTATCATCCTGGAGCAGCTTTTGAAGGATTCCCCTTCTAACACTGTGCCTGTTCGGTTTTTTTTTCCTTTCTAGGACAAGAAGATTATGATAGATTACGACCCCTCAGCTATCCACAGACAGATGTGTTTCTGGTCTGTTTTTCAGTGGTTTCTCCCTCTTCATTTGAAAATGTGAAAGAAAAGGTTAGTTGCACATATTTGCCCCAAATGGGGCTAGTACGCAGCTTTGGCAATAACCGTGAAATCACGTCGGGTATTAACATTATAACCAATATGTTCTTTGTCTCCTTTAGTGGGTACCTGAAATTACTCATCATTGTCCAAAGACTCCTTTCCTGCTTGTTGGGACCCAGATTGATCTCAGAGATGATCCCTCAACAATTGAGAAACTTGCCAAGAACAAGCAGAAGCCTATAACTCCAGAGACTGCTGAAAAGTTGGCCCGGGACCTGAAAGCTGTCAAATATGTGGAGTGTTCTGCACTCACGCAGGTGAGAACTGTCCTCTAAATAGCTTTGCCTGTCTGTGTTTACAACTTTTTTTTCTTTTCACAGCCATGGAGAACAGCTAATTATAGAAGACAGCTCTTACCTCTTTAACGTGGTGGTATTGACACAATATGACCAGACAGATTTTCAGAAATGAGGGGTTAGATGTGGCATAAAGGGAAGTGCTAGCACAGGGAGTCAGCCCAGACATATGGTGACTAAGACTGTAGGGGTAGCTGAGGTATTGCCTACCGCTGTTCAGTGTTGGCAGATCTGTAGTTTCATTGCCTAATTAGGAAAAGGAGGATCTGAGCAGTGAGAGAGAGTGCAGCTCACCAGTGGGAAGAGTAGTCAAAGTGGAGGCATGTTTAAAGGTGAACGTATGCCCTTTTAAAAGGGCTAAATTAACACTTTGAAGGACTAGGAACCTTAGTTTGAAAGTCTACTTCCCTTTCCGTGTATTTTACGGAGCAGCATTCCTGCATCTTCCCTACAGAAGTGTTTAATTATCACAACATGATAGAATGGCAACTCTTAGGACAAGAGTTCTTCATAGCCATGGACACGATGATTAGCTATTCATATTGGTGGGGGGCTGTCTAAGTTTTTTGGATTCTGCAGAGACCTGCCTACTTCTTGTATGTCTCATATAAACCAGTTCCGTAAGCTTAGCTTAGTTGCATCTTGGTGTTTTTGGTGGCAATGTTCAGAGTACTTGCATTCACAGTATTGTGATAGAGACCATAGTCCACGGGACTAACCCCTGCTCAGAGGATGACTTAACTATGCTTCCTGTTGTACCTCTCTCAGTTGGCAATTTGAAAGCTATTCACATTTTAGATATAATTTTCCTAGGTGATGGTTAGCATTGGGACCAGAACTATGCTGGTTACAGTTACCTAAATCTTGTGGTAAACCAGATTCTACCACGTGCTACCTGGACAGCATACAGAGTGTATTTCTGGTCCTTTTGACCCCTCTTCCCCCCAGAACAATCTATTACTTTTATTTTATCTTGAATAGATGTAGACAAATTTTACATGGCAGTACTGACAATTCCTAGAGTAAGAACATGCATGTTAAAAGCCATTCTCTGTCAGTTTTTTACATGTTAAAACAGAGGAGAAACACAATAAATCTTTTTACAGGGGAAGAGGACTTCTTTATTTCTCAGTGTCCTCTCTTTCTTTTGACTACTATGTCTAAAATGTATAGATTTGTAAGAAAGCAAGCTAATTATGTTGGAGCTTTTTTTCACAGACTCCTTCCAAGATTCTGGTAGGACAGCTCTTTGCCCTTGGATCTCCAGAAAGCACAGTTCTGTATGATAGAGCTGACAGGTGTCTAATCTGGGAGACTCCACAGCATGACCAGTAGGTTCGCTGGTAATCCTGCCTACCCAGTGAAGTTTAAAAAATTGACTAGTGAGAGTCAGTGTTTCTTAATGACTACAGCTTTAGGCTGGGATTTGAAGGTCTTGGTTTCATTCGGTCTGACATGTCCCTTGAGGGGTGATCTTGGGCAGATTACTTCACCTCTTTGCCTTCATTTTCCCCATCTTGAGATAAAGATGCTGACACATTTTAATAAAGTGTTTTGAGATATCTAGGTGAAGAAAAGTTTTATATAAGTTTAAGAACTGTATTTTGAGAGAGATTTGGAAACCTCCTCTGTGCCATTTTGCAGCTGAACTATTTGCATACAGTTAGACTCATCAAGTGTTAATAAACACTAGTGGCTTTCTGTAGGACTTTGGGGGGGGGGGGGAAA
>NW_017729014.1:23374776-23385007 GCF_001723915.1 Gavialis gangeticus
GCTTTCTGTAGGACTTTGGGGGGGGGGGGGGAAATGATGTGTCCTAAATGTAGCACAATACCTTCTGTTCACCAAAATTAGTATCTTACTCCAGTTAAACTGTCTTCATAGTCTCTCATAACTATATTCACTTTTTAGTCTTCTCCCAATTCTCAAACGGATTCTGGATATTCACCTGAAGTCTGCCCACTGTTTCTGTTCTTTAGCATCTCTACGCTTTCTTACTTTCCTGCATCCTGTCTTGTAGCTGATCTAGCTAAACAGCTGCACAACAAAAGTAGTCACGCGGGAAGTCTGCAGGGCAGTGCCTGAGTTCCTAGTGAGTTTCCACCAGCGGAGTTAATGTGTATATTCTAAATACACAAGGAACTTGACTTTCCTAGGAAGGATGAAGGGTTTTTTCCCTTTAAAGGAAATTCACTGAAGCTTGAGTCGGGAGAAACATGGAGTTTTGGGCTGTAGGCAGATGTAACAACTTCATCAGTAACGGGGGATACAGTATTACCTGTTCCCATGTAACTGTTTCAACAGGGTGTTTCTGTAACAAGCAGTGTAACTTTAACTTTGTTACTCTCTAAGTTTACCGTGATTTAGCTACCTTGAATCACTAGAGGAGCATGCAGATGTTACATGGTAACAGCTGTCCCATCCTTGTTAGAGCAGGTGGAAGGTATGCTTGTCCAGAGCCTTTCTTTAGTTCCCTGCTGCAGTGGATTGCACGTGTAAAGTGCTTCTCCAGAGATCTTGTCTCTCCAGCACGTTGGCCTTTATTGGTGGCTAATGCTTTCACGCGTGGCCCTGGTGCTTTCATGTGACAGATGACTACAATGTGTATAGTTGATAGTCTTCTGTTGTGGGGTAGAAAATTTCCTTCTGTGCAGGGAAAAAATGTTCCTGTTAAAATTTTTGAATGAACTATAGGCAGGTAAGTTCTGGGACTTGCGTGAGGAATAAAATATGCCCATTCTTTATGCCCCCCCCCCTTCATATTTGCTGGATGATTCAGTGGCAGGAGGTCATGTAGTTTTTGACTAACCCACTTTCCCTCCCTCTGGAGATGGGCGACTTTGTTTGTTTAAAGCACCGGATTAAAGTAAGGCTGTTTCTGGTTCTGGCATAGAATCCCTTTGGTGACTCGGTGTCCCAGTCTGTCAGGGTAGTGGTGGGAACCGCTGGATAATACCGACCTGAATCATGAGGGGATTGAGAGTTGCTTGGATGCTGCTGTAATGAAAGTTGTAGAAAAGCTTGGGGGCAGGGGAGAGGGTGACTAAAGAGTTAGTGATTGTGAAGAAGCAGGTGGCCTCTTACGTTTTGATGCGGTTGCTGCCTTTATCACTTTTTTTAGTTAGACTTTAAGCTGGCCTAGACTCACGGAGCGCTCGGGGCTCTAGTTACTTAAGATAGTGGAGAGTTGAATGCTGTTTATAACTAGTCTCTCTTTTCTGCTTGTTAAGTTAGACTTCGTCATAATTAGCTGACAGTTTTGATGAAACCAGATTTGGAAAGTATTCATGTATATGAACGGGGTGAAAATGGCCTGAACAGGGTATCTAGTTTAGCCAGCCAGAGTAGATGGTTAGAGGGACAGAGCTGAACATCTTTTGAATCAAGATTTCACACTGCTCGCTTTGTTCGTGAACTACCTGTTCAGTCTGTCAGACATCTCTGGCACAATCTATTTCATAACAGGACTGTACTGTGCAGTCTTAGTCGCTTGCCTTCTCTTCTTTTTGCCTTCTCTGGTGCTTCTTAAAAATCTTTTTGAAGGTCCCCTGAACAAAAAGTGTAACTCTTCAGTAAAACAGAGAAATGCTGATGGATGAACCAAGCAAACTGAAAGTATCTTTGCCTATAGTATTTCAGCTGTAATAACTTTAGATGTAGCTTGTAACTTTTAGATTTACAAATTTTCAGGTAGAGATGGGTTTTTCAATCTCTTCATGATTCATGCACACTTTTAATAAAAGCATATTGAATTCTGGTTTCAGAGAGAGCTTTCCAGCAGAGTGCTTTTTCCCAGTCCAACCAGGAAGGGAGAAATGTTTTCCATCTTGGGTGACACAATTTCTTCCTATAAGCAGTGGTGGTCTCTGTGGAATGAGTATTTAACTTTTTATTTCCCTCTTCTATTTAAACTAGTTCCTCTGAAATTTCTGAAGGCCTCACGTTTTCTGAAGGTCACAGTAGATTTAGGCGAGTCCAGTTAGCATACACTGAGCCAGGTTCCGCTTCTGGCACCCACAAGTAACTTGCTAGACTTGTATGGGAATGGTAATGTATTGTAGAGTCCCTGTTCTTAGGTCAGACGCGATGCATGCTTTGTGCTCTGGTGTAACCCCTGCAAACTTAGCCTGTGACTGCTTGCTTTGGTGTTGGGTCCCACAGTGTCATAAAAGCATTCTAATTCTAACATCCTTTTTCTGTCTTCCTGTAAGCTGAGTGGTTATACCTGCTTTAGTAATGAGACTGAATAACTGAAATATGCCACTTCCACAGCATGTGGCCTCTCTACGCATTGTGTTAATAGCACTGGTAAGGCATTGCCTCTCTTTTTTTTAAAAGACTGGATGTTTATATTGGAAGACAGTGGTTTATGAGGCAAAAGTACTGCTTCCAGCTCTGTTTTTAATATGCCCAGCGGTCTGGAGATCTCAGTTATTCAGGGGCTGAATTCACAGTGCAATTCAGTAATTCTAAACTGGCATTTAAATTGCTGTGGCAGTGAGCAGGGACCACTAGCATGAACACAGTTCCATTTATCTGAAGCGTTCATGTATCCAGTATGAAACTGGAAACGTGTACCTGATGGTTCATTGTGTTGACATGGGATAAACCCATGCCTTTGCCCATTTTTGACATATAAGCATGTTGGAAATGTTCACTCTAATAGTTCAGATAAGTGGAAATGAAATTCTCTTAACAGCATTCTCACTAACTCCTGCTTTGTTTGTCGTTTTGCTTTCCTGGATGTACGTCTAACTGGTTGGACTTCTGTACTTTCCTGTGTCTCTCTAACCTGGTCTCCTGACTCTCTGGATCTTGGAGACCATAATTTTCACCACTTTTAATAACAAAACAGGGCAAACTTGCTTGTTACATTTGTGAATTCAGCCCAATTTTTGTCCTGAATGCTCTTTATATCTGCTTGTTTCTCTCTAATCCTCTAACCTGGCTGCTATTTTTTTCTCCTCCCCTCTGTCTTGTAGAGAGGTCTGAAGAATGTGTTTGATGAGGCTATCCTAGCTGCCCTCGAGCCTCCGGAAACTCAGCCCAAAAGGAAGTGCTGTATATTCTAAACTGTTTCTCCTTTCCCTCCATGCTGCTGCTTCCTCTGTCCCACTACTGTAGAAACCTGGTTAAAAATGAATAAAACCATCCTGATTTGAAAGCTTCTGTGTCTCTGCTTACCATCTTAGAGCAACCTCTGTATTAGCTTTTGGACTGAAAACAGTATACGCAGTTCCTCAGTAAAGCATTTGTGATAACGTGGAACGTGAACTGGACTCGCTTAACTCTCTGCTGCTTGGGTTGCCAGATGTGGATAGCTTTACAATTTAGGTTATTGGGGAAAGGGCCTAAATATATAATAAAATAAACCAACAAAAAAAACCCTACAACAAAAAACAAAACAAAAAACACCCTGATCATTTGACTTTCCTGAGAGCCAACTGGGAAGAAATAATGCACACTTCTCATTTCTACTTGTGACTATTGTTAACTGTATTTGCATGACAAACGTACATGAAACGGTGACCTGCAAGTAATGCTGTAATGTGAAGGATTTTCTGGTTCTCCTTTGTGCAGTGAGATTTTTGTTGCTTATTGCTTTGGCTGTCTGTGCTGTAGTGGAGTATGTCAATCCTCGGGGGAAGGAAATATCAGTGTACCTGCTACTGCTTCGAAAATATGTTAAATTCCTGCTTTCACCAACACTACTAGACTTCTTTGTTTTTAATAATAGATTCTTAAAAGCTTGTCAATGTAAGATGTAAAGCTGCTTCTTACTTTCATGCTTCTGACTTTTGTCATAAGGGGAAAAACTTCAATTGTAGTTTACCTTTAACTTTTGAAATTAAAAATTGGAGTTGTTTGTATAAATGACTGATGAGGCTTTATTCCTGTTTGCACTTGCTGGCTTCAGTTTAACATTTATACAGTGTACAGTATCCCATTCTGTAATTCTCTCATTTTGAAGTCTTTGACTGATACCATGCACAGCTTCTGAATTCGACTTGTCTGCTTCTAAGCATTTAATGTGGGGGCAGGAGCTTGATCACAACATAGCAGACTGCAATTCATCTTTGCATGCTTGCCTCCTATCTTATCTAAAACACGGGTGTCGCTGCGCCATGTTCAGGAATCATTACTCCAAGTATGTTCAGATCCAGCTGTTTCATTTGAATGAATGCAGTACCTTCTGCTTTGTCGTTAGCATGTGAAATGTGTTACCAGCAAACTAATCAAAACAAATCAGTATTTGTTTTGCTTCTTGTGAAATGTTGGTCTGCAGAGAGAAATTTTCAGAGGATTACGACATTGTTCTGAATATCGAATACTCAGATAAAGGACTGCTAGCCATAGCGACGCAACTTGGACAAGGCATAGTTAAGCAAAATAGGTTCCTGGAAATTCTAGATCGCAATACTTTTTTTATCCATCAGCCTTGGGGTTTAATTCTGCCTTTGGTTTTATTTTGGCTTTTGTTTTCATAATCCAGAAAATGAGACCGCCCCTTTTTCTCTTTGCCCCTTTTCAGAAAGGCCTAAAGAATGTATTTGACGAGGCGATATTGGCTGCCCTGGAGCCTCCGGAGCCGAAGAAGAGTCGCAGGTGTGTGCTGCTATGAACATCCCTCCGCAGTCCCTTCTGCAAAGCTGGTGTTTGATGTCATACTAAAAGCAATGTTTAAATCAGACTAAGGATACAAATTTTAAAACATGGTTATTTGGGGGGTTGTTTTTTGCGCAATAATGACAAATGCCCTGCACTCCCATCTCCCCCACACGTTCCCTGTGTGAGATGAGAATGTTAGTGTTCATTCCCGGTGCCCCTTCCAATTCAGTTAAAGACTAGTTAATTTTGAGTAATTATGTATTATCAGAAAACACTGATCAGTACTAGGTCTTTGTTTTGTTTTGTTTACTGTTTCTAATTTTTGTTTAAAGTCCAGGCATGCTTGTGACTTGTTCTGTAACAGACTAATTCTGGGCAGTCTTACTGAAGCCTTGTCCCTTACGCCAAGTTGGCAAGACTTCTTTGATTCTTTGAGCTTCTGAGGCTGTGCTGTGGTTGGTTGAGCATGGCAGCCTGGGTATGAGCATATTTTGGTCCTCCAAACTGGTTCGGGAAACTAAGAAGTCCCAAGCTGGTGCTTCTCTAAAGAGGGGTGTAGAGCACTTATCTGCATCTCCTCTCAAGTTGCCTTGTATCTCTTCCCTCACTCTTCTCTGAGAAGGTCAGAAGTTTCCACCCTGTCCTTTCTAGTTTGTGAAACCTTTGGAATAAATTAACTGCTGCTTTACTTCTGGATGCACCATTAGACTTCAAACCTGGTTTGCCACATGTGGCTCAATCTTCACATGTGGGATGTCATCACGATAAGAAATAATTGTACCTTTTTAAGCATGTCCAGCTGATTTTCAGTTGGTTTTTAACAAATGATCTTTTGCCAACCAGTACATTTTAAGAATGAGCTTACAGCTACCAGCATATATGGTGTTGCTGAGACACTTCCATACAGAGCCTCTGGGAGTTGGAGGTGGTGCTGATGGGTGCATACCTTACAGAATGATTAAGCATCCTTTTAGGAGGGGTGGAAAGAGAGACCTTTGGTAGGAAAGAATTGTGGGGGAGGGATCTCTAGTATTTAGTGTGGCACCATAGGGACCAGTTAAGGGAATCCCCTTTACCTGCATTGTGCTTGTAAGTAACCCTGGAGCCTGTAAAGAGCGTTCCAGTCTAATGATCACATGTCGGATCTTTATGTAGACGCCAATGTTCATAGGGATTTTACCAAAACTATATTTTGGCTTGCAGAAATCAAATTTTTTAATACTTGGGGAATCTTCTCCATCTTCCCCAAACTCCTAATTCTTGTAGACTCACTAGTGTTGAACCAATGCTTTTTCATGTCTAAGTTCTTTGTATATGCATTCTTTTCAGATGTATTAAACATAAAATATCTTCACAAGCCTGCCTGAGGATAGTTTATTTTTCCTGATGTTTATCTGTTAATTGTTACAGAGAATGCAAACGTGGCCAGTTCTCCCCCATTCAGCCCTGTTCTCCATTTGAGTAATCTCTGGTTCATTCTGAACACCTAGTTCCAATTATTTCCCCTTTGTCTCTGTTTCCACAATTACAGTGGTGACTGCAAATCTATTGGGCTTGCTACAGTGTTAAAAAATAGTGAGCTTTGCACCAGAAGTGACTGTCATGGTACTAGGCCCTGTAAAGAGATGTACACTTACTTGTCCTTGATACTGGGGGGATGTAACCTTTACTCATTATTGCACATGCCCCAAAATCGTTGGTGCAGGCTCCTCCAGGTCACTTGAATGCTACTTGTCCTGGAGCAAGAAATGCTAGTCTGTTTGCAGCAACTAAATCTGACTTCCTGCATGTAGCTGGATCTCAGGAAACCATTGTGGTGGTCACCTGTCTGTGTTTGGGTTTTGTTAAAATTCTGTCTTTTCCGTGGCGAAGCAGTGATGAAATCTTGCACTGTGGAAGCATTATTTGTGTTCACTATTAAAATGCATTCCAAAGAGCCTTGTTGAAGATCATAACTTTTTTGTTTTAGTTTGGATACCAGCCCTAGTAGTTCAGCTGAAAACATGTGCCTTCTGTCTTCATTTTTACTGTTTAGCACTGCTACTTTTTTTCTTTGTGGAGTTCAGCATTTTAATTGTGGCCAGCAGGGAAGGTGTTAAAGTGTCCATCTCAAGTTTGCATATGGAAGTATTGGTTCTGATGAGCAGTAAAAACTGGATGCGTGCAGTCTGCTGCCTACAGCAGGGACAAGTGGGCTGTTCTCTTCCAAGCTACTAAGATCCAAATTGGGCAGTTTCAGCATTGAATGTTCATGATGATGTGGGCTGCATAGGTAGAAAGAGACTAAGTGACTTACTGAAAAAAAGTCTGATCTGCAGAAGCAAGCATTATTTGACTTTTAAATATACCTCTCCATTTAAGTAGTAACTGTTACTCGAATGCTGTTGCTTTGACTAATAACCTTTCTTATTCTCCACCGGTGTACCACCCTGGAGGAGTTAAGTTTTGGATGAATGAGTACTGGTCCTTGAACTAGAGGACCCTCTCCCTTTGCATCTTGTCCGTTTCAGGGGGGTGGGGGATATGCCAGTTTTCTACACAGGCCACAGACTAGCTTGTCAAAGTGTATAATGCAAGGTATGTTAGTCTTCAGCTTTGACTCGGAAAAAGAATGCCAAGGGCATTTACTCCACAGAGGTGGGGTAGTCCCTGAGAAAACCAGGCAGCTTTTCTGCTCCGTCTCTAATTGCAAAGCTAGCTTAGCCTCCAGCAGCACTTCCTCATACATAATTTAAAAACAAGTGAGCAAATATTCCATCATCTTTACTGAAGAACTTATTTAAAGCTGAATGTAGTTTTAATACCCCAAGTATTTTATGTTCTTGGCAGTGTAAATAGTGTTATCAGATGTTACTGCCTTTTTGTGTTTAATGTAATTAAAAGAAAAAAGTCTCCAGTCTGTCACCTGTCTAAAATCCATGTATTTTCCTGCCCCCCCCCTCCCCCCGTATTTGGTGGGGGGAGTCGTAGCTTAAAGTGTGCATTGATGTTTTGTGCTTTATATGTACTTGGTTTATAGCAATAGCAGATATGTGATGCAAGAATGCTAGAGTATATTGCTCTGGACATGTCTGCTGAGTTTTTATTTCTGAATATTTTTGAGTATTTTAAAATTAGAATTGCTCCTCTGAGCACAAGAGCTGCTTCTGATCCTGACTAGTCTTCTGGGGCTCTGCTCCACGTTCACAGTACCTTCCAGCTTTCTGGCAGATTGGTGACCTGGACTGTTCTGTGCAAGGATACAGCGAGGTATGAAAGGGAGCAGGGTTGGCAAGCCTGTTTTGCCACCATAGCAGTGTGCAGGTATGTTGTGCTTGCTCAATTTGCTGCGAAACAGTCAAAGGGAGTCACCTCGAGTAACTTCTATGTTTGACTGATAAAATTCACATCAGGGAATGATGTCTTTTGTCCTTGGGGAGAGCTTCAGAAGGCAACAGCTTCTGCTCTGGTTTCTTGCTCTTTTGGGTCCAGGTCAACATCTCTCCTGGTGTTCAGAGCCCTGTGTATTAACTGTTTTTTTGTCTAAGAGCAGGTGTCTTAGTAATAAGGACGCTTGAGCAGTGTAATGCAGACCAGCCTTTTCCTGCAAATGGGCTAAAACCATCACATTTTCTGTTTGAAAATATAGAGGCTAGAGGTCTCACTGCTCTGAATGTAATGCAGAACTCTTCTGCTTACCCCTCTCTTCTGATTTCCCTTTCCTCTCTACCTAATCTTTTAAAAATATTATTGATTGACTATATTTTGCCTAAAGCTGTAAACTCATTTTAAGCTGTTTGTCTTGAAGACTGCTCGGGAAGGGGGTGGGAGGAGATCTTCTTTCTTATTCTTTTCTAAAAATGCATGGGAGAGACTTGGGCTGTATGACGAGGGGGACTGTAGGTGGACACTGAGGACTTGCTTCGTGTGCATTTGAAACCTTTTCTTGAAACAAACGTGGCACAACTGAAAATTGCTATCTAGCCTTTTCTGCTGGAATGGTCCAGGATGTATAGACCTAACAAAGATCCTCTGCTTCCCTTTCTTCAGCTCCTAGTATATGCTATGCCCCAGCTCCCCCCCACGTGTGGGCAAGGTCCCTGGAAGCTGCCGTAACTCACTCTGGAATAGACTCAGTGACAGTAAGCTATTGTTAATGCCTTCCTCCTCTTCCTGGAGGCTTTATGGGAGAAATGAGCCATCCTGTGTGCTCTGGGATTTAGCCGTGACTGGCTGAATTCTGTTCCTCCCATCCCTCCTTTTTGATGTAGCTGGGGGGCAGTGGGGTGCAGCTAGGGGCTTGCTTTCAGTTCAGAATTGTGTATTTGCCCCCACCGCTGCTGCCCCGAGGGCTACAAGTGCTGTCCCCCTGGCATAGTTTGAATCTTTTTCAGACTTTTAGAAATTGGTATCCTGGAATGAGAGTGGGTAAAAGCCAGAGTGATTGGTGTTGAGCTGCCATGCAGAAACGGCACCGTTCAGCTTCTGTTCTCCCAGCCCAACTCGAACCTCATTTCCCTGTCCTTTTGGTAAAGTTCCCATCCTTACTCACCACTTCCTCCGTAGCATGCTAGGCCTTGCTGTCAGCACTGTGCACTTAATAAAGCCCACACCCAGCTGAGTTAACGCAAGGGCAGGGTGTTGTGCAGAAAAAAATGAGCATATTGATTTCTGGCCATCAAGAAGGGGACTGTCTGGTACTACATCTCTCGCCAAGCATGGGTGGAGGGTTTCTTGGGAAAAATTTTATATCCTCTGGGCGTAGCAATTAATCGGATTGTATTTGGGAACTGTACACAGGGCAAATAATGCGTGTATGTGTACCTGCTGGAACTTGCTGAATAAACTCCGCAATGTGTCATTAGCTGAGAGAAGTGAATCTCATCCCATCTGAAGAGCTGTCATCCTGCAGAGGGAGAACAGTGATAGTTGTTGGCTTGAACCCCTGTAGCAGCCACTTCTTATCTTGCTCTCTGCTGCCGTGGCAAGGGAGGTGTTGGGGAGGGCTGATTGGGATTTGTGGGTGTTAGCATGACATATGCCCAAGGGCGCTGGATTAAAGCTGTATGGGAAACCTTAATGCTAGTGTTTCTTAACGCTTGAGTGCTTGACTCTGCAGCTTGGGTGTTCTTTTAATGTTGGATTTTGTGCATAGTATCCCTCAAATATCTGCAGTACGCTGTGCAGCATCTGCTCCAAACCAAAGCTAGCTAGTATGAACGCACTCAGTTAATACAGCTGGCACTGATGCAGTCCCAGTGACGAGATGCAATGATGAAGATGCAAAGGAATAAATAGGGCAAGGTAGCATTGGAGAGATGAGGAATCCAGTTCATGACTAGCCAGTTTTATAAGCAAAAAAGGCAGGGCTTCCTGAGCTAGTTGCTGCGTTTATGACCAACTTGCATACAGAAGC
>NW_017729014.1:23390007-23396969 GCF_001723915.1 Gavialis gangeticus
AGCTGGCACTGATGCAGTCCCAGTGACGAGATGCAATGATGAAGATGCAAAGGAATAAATAGGGCAAGGTAGCATTGGAGAGATGAGGAATCCAGTTCATGACTAGCCAGTTTTATAAGCAAAAAAGGCAGGGCTTCCTGAGCTAGTTGCTGCGTTTATGACCAACTTGCGTACAGAAGCCTAGTCTCTCTCCCTGCACACCATAGCTGCATCAGGCGGGTAGCTGGGTCCCAGTATTGTAGTAGACCATCTCTGGCCTAATGTTGCCATAGTATGGATGGGAAGCAGAGGCACAGACAAGCTAAGTGACCTGTTCACAGACACGTAAGTAGTCAAGGACAGAGCAGGAACTTGAGTTGAGGTTTCCCAAGTCTAAGCCTAGCACCCTACCCCCTGAATCATAAATGCAGCAATTGGCTCAGGAAGCCCTAACACTCTTTTCTTTATAAATCAAGCCAACCATAAATGGTTCCTCTTTCCAGTCCCCTGCTACCCTAGGACTAAGCCACTGGGCAGTATTGTCCCATTATTGCAAGTAGGATAAAAACAGCTGGGCTTCACAGCCTTCTTTTGTGGGACTGTCTGCTCCTGGCCTGGACAACAGCTGCCTAAGGGGAAAGATGCAAAAAGATTTCAGCCCTGGTAGAAGAGATTGTGTAGAGGTTAGTGTCTGGGTGGTGGGGTGATGAGTGAAGCGAATGGAAATTACAACCTTACTATCCATGTTCTGTAGCACACATACTTTCCCTGCATCAGATCCACAGGTTAGCCATTCCCACTCGCGTACACCAGCAGGGTTTGGGCCCAAAGCTGATTCGGGAGCACCAGCCTCTCCATCCCTTGTCCTGACTTCATGTGAAGACGCTTGGGTTGTCTAAGATAACAGAGCCAACTTTCGGTGAACAATCCTTGAAGCTGTTACTAGTTTTGTGATGCTTGGGGATCATGCTGAGCGCTCCACTTTGTTCTAGGCCCTTCCCAAAAGCCAATAATTCCTGGTCCTTGCCCAGTGGAGCTTTCAGTCCCAGTTTAGCTGTGGTAGGCCCTGTTCAGGAGCATAATGAAGCTACAGCCCCGCTTACAGGATGCAGGCGAGACACCAGCTCCCAGAACCACCCGAAGGCAAACGCTGTGCAATGCTCGTGAAGTCACGGCCAGGGCAGCGTGGAACAGGGAAAAGTTTATCTTTACATCTGAATCAGGGAGGGGCTGCACAGGACTGAGTCAGCAGCAGCTCTTTATTCCTTCATTTAGCAGGCTGGCACAAAGGAGGCAAGGTGTGAAATGGCTGCTGCAAGGTGGCAGTATCGAAGTCCCAGAAGGCCAGTTTCAACACAGAAACAAAATGTTACTTAGTTTCTCATCCCTCCCAACGATGTAGCTGGTCCGACAAACTCTTTCTCCCCTCCAAGCCTTGCTTCTCCACAGAACAGCTGCATTTCGGGATGCCCTCTAGTGGCTTTACGCACAGCGACCAGGATTTCCAGAGAATGTTTTTTTTTTCCTGCCTGCATCACTGACTTCATGAGTTTGAAGCAGCATCCACAATAAATCAGGCCAGAGCCCATCCTGTGTCACACCCAGGACTTCCAGAGCTGAGTAACTGGGGATGAGAGAGGGACCAGCTGGGTGGAACCTGTTCACACTCTTCCGGACACATCTGCTGCGGACCATGCAGGGGGAGGGGACGTTGTGTGCTCGTGGGCAATCTTATTCATGCTCTGCTGCAGAAGTATATGAAAGGCCACGCTTGGTCAGAACCTAGGCCCGATTAGCTCAGTATTGCGTCCATGACGAGGCCAGAACCAGATGGTTTGGAGCAAGGTGTAGGACACTGAAGTAGGCAGATGTAGGATAACATGCCGCCGTAGTAGATCTGATTTTAGTCTCCATAGGACAGAAGACTGGCTTGAGCTTTGAAACGCAAGTTTTTAAAATGACTTCCACTAGTGCTGTTACCATTAACTGCTACATGCATGTACAGGCTGGAGTAGAGCTATGCTGTGTACTTGGGTCCGAGTGTCTAATCTTGTTCTGAATGTTGTTAAATTCTTGGCCTCGGGGATTACCGGTGGCAGAGCTGCACAGTTTAATTATGTGTTGGTATTTTCTTCTGCTATTTCTGAACTTCCACCTCTTTGAATGAATGTCCACCTGCTTCTGTGTTACTGTACCTGGGCCTACCAGCTGGCAGGCTAGAAAGTAAGTAGCATACTTGCAGATGTGTTTGCATTACCAATATTTGGTCACTGTGCTTATATCGTGTAGCTGGTATTTCTTTGGCACTAAAAGCATACGCATAAAGTGTCTGCAGTTGCCATAACCATGCAAGCAAATTGGGTAAAAAAAGATCTAATTAGCTACATAAGTGCAGAGTCCTATTTGTGTGTACAGTCAGCATACGGGTAGGGACCGGTGGGTAATTTGCTTGTATCTGGACCAGGTGCAAGAACATGGGAGATGCCGTGCTGGGTCAGAGAGCAGGTTCAGCTAGCCCAGTACTCTGTACCTCCCAGTAGCGGGGAGCAGGTGCTGAGGGGAAGAGTACTCACACCAGGCCTATCCAGACTGATATGTCCCCTTTCAAAGCCCAGCAGTCAGGGGCACAGGAAGTTCTCAGTTGGAGCTTGCACCGTTACTATAACATATACTCCCCATTGCTGAATTGGTGGCTCCAAAAACCTGATCTCAGCTATTGATGCATGTAATTTGTTTGGCTGATATCACATTCGTGGAGGTGGTGTGAGTACTGACGGACAGTATAAAAGCGTGACATCTGTGGACACGAGGCCAAAGCCCCTCCGTACTCCTAGCCCAGATACTGCTGCTGTCATCCCTTCAGTTCACCTCCTGTCCTCTCTCAATGCAGATCACTTCCAGAAGGCCCATAACCCCTCTCAAATGCCAGAGAACTGACAGCATTTTCAGTTCAAACTGAATGGGAAAAGTCATCTGGGACTTTTTTAGATGATGACATTAAGCAGAGCCTCTCTGCATTTGGACAATACATGCAACTCCTACACGCACAGAGACAGCCACTTTGACAAATAGTAGGACTCAGTTAAGACACAGACCCAGCTGGAAGCTTTCAAGTGGCAATCTCATCACTGGCCATTTCTGGCACTTTAGCAAGCAGGCTCCCTGCACGTCCCACACTCCATGCTGTCCTCTCACCCCGGTGCTGTGACTGGCAGCCACCCAGTCCCTGCGTGGGAGCTGGTCCTTCACCTGAATCTGCCTCCTCCATCTCCTTCCACAAATGCACGTACTGCCCGGGTGGGGGGAACACGAGGGTGTCCACAGTGCAAACAATGCACTTCTCTCCCCCTTCAGAGGCCTCGGTACTGTGTCCTCCGCTGTTTCGTGCAGCACACATCCTGCTGATCCTCCAGGGCCTCTCCCGCAGGAGGCAGCTCTCTTTGGACCGGCACGGGTGAGGAGGCATGCAAAGTTGTTCATTCCATCTGAGGCTCTCTTCCTTCATTTGAGAAGGATGGAAGAAGTAGGGGTGCCTCTGTGCACAGAGGTAGTGGTACTGCCCTAGCCTTGGGACTGCCAGCATTTGTGCCATTCACCCGTGCAGCAGCGGCAGTCAAACCTCCATGGGGAACCCTGCTACGAGCAAGGCTCTGCTGGCTGAACTAGGGAACGGGGGAGCCAGGCCCTGGGCCTCGGTTCTTCAGCAAAGCAAATGTGTTTTCCTCTGATAGCATATCCTTGTCCTGCTTCTCAGTGTTGATCCAGCCAACAACTGCGGTGAGCTGTGCAGCTCTCTCCTCCCGCTCCTCCCCTCTGTGTGATGCTGCCACCTCTCAGAGGACAGACTGAGACATTCACCCAGCCCCTCTGGAGACAGACAGCCTGCATTTCACGCAGGATGGTATGGAGCCTCTGTTTTCCTTCGTCCCCATGCTGGCTGGCTCCGGGGGTGATGCATCTGCTGCGTTGCCCTGGAGCGAGTCCGCTGTGGTCAAAAAGCACCTCCCTTCGCTCCATCAGCCCCTGCCTTTATTGCAGTCCGGAGGTAACACAAGCAGGGAACAGCCTTGGTGCCAGCCTCCTAGCGAGGCCGTGGTAGCCTATCTTGGCAGGTGTGCCACAGGTTAAGCCTTGCCCTCTTCCCCTGAATGCCGCTCTAATCCCTGCCTCCCAGAGGCATGCCACACAGTTTGCAGCCCAGGATGGCGATGGGGCCCGAGCCTCAGCCGGGTGAGGCAGAGCAGGGGCAGGACACTGCTGTGGGAGGAAGCGTCTCTGCCAAGAGCCAGCTTAATCCTTCCCTGCCCTGCGCCTGCCATGGCAAGGGAGGATCCGTCACCAGTGCTACAAAGCTCAGCGGTGTAGTCAGGCAGGTCTGTGCCTGGGGTGACCGTGTGATGCCCAGGACAGTGTCAGCCGCTGCGGTGGCAGTCATAGGTATTTGTGCACTCCCCCACCAAGGCAGCGCCTGGGGGTACTACCCTAGCGTTGTTGCCTCCTTCTCTCCAGTTATCTTACTGGTAAAACTCAATGGCTGCAGCAGTGAGGAGCTTCCCCCTGTCTACAAGGCAGCTGGCCTAATGTTAATCACTGTAGCTAGTTGTGCTCTAACTGGAGCAGGTACCAACAGCAGTGATGATGCAGTGGCCTGAGCTTCAGCAGAGGCTGTATGAGCCTCCTACCCATGCTAGAAGATGAAAGCTCTGGTGTGTATGCCTACCTGGGCAGCTGTCTGTCCTCTGCTCGCCGTGCCCACACTGCTAAAATGGCTAAGGGATAAAGAAAGACTAAGGCCAGATGCTCATCTACTATTCATCACCTTTATGATGCCTGAGTGGTGCTTCCTGTGCTCAGCCAGCTGAGAAATCCCCTGGCAGGGGGCACATCCAGCTGTTGTGCCAACCATCATCTCTGCCCCAGCGTATGGGATGTCAGCGGAAGAACAGGTTGGAGCACAGCAGGGTGCTGCCCCAGGTCTCTGCTGGGAGCGCGGCCTGCTGGCAGGCGCTGCGGCCAGTGCCAGATCCTGGCGAGTCCAGGCGCTGTAGCTGGGCCTGGCTCGCCCTCTCTCTGCCCCTGCGCAGAACTAGTTCTAACCTTTCCATGTCTGAGTCGGGTTCACACAGAGTTGAGGGGAAGTGGAGCAAGTGGAATAAATGTAATGAAAGTAAATCATCTCTCGAATTTTTGTAATAGCCTGGAAACTTGCTGCACACCAGAACTGGCAGTGCCTCAGCTTGGCATGGTTCCCGTAGCATGTACAGGAGAGCTGATTCTTCGCTCTCTCACTGACCACGTAAGAAAACAAGCTGTAGTGGCAATAACTTTGCTTATCTTGCAAAAAAAGAAGAAGAAAATAGGTTCCTGTTACTCTGGGTCTGTAACAGCTGAGCTAGAGGAGTGCAGAAGCCCCACATGGATCAGTTTGTAATGCTTTCTTGCAAGACACTCTGAAATGGTTTGTCAAATGTATTTCCCCCTTCTGTTTGATGAAAGCCGATCACCCTGACTCAATACACGGGCGAATACCTGAGATATCGATCTGTCGCATGCTTAGCAGAGTGGTGGCATGAAGGAAAGGAACTGGCTGTGAGGAAGGCTCCCAGATTTAATCGTTGCTGTTCAGCACATCTAGTGATTAAAACCCTTGTCATTAATCTGGCCGCGGAGTCATTTCAAACTGGATAGGGTCCCTTCCAGCGAGCTTATGCCAGTTTTCCATGGGATCAAGTCCAAATCCTGCATCTGACGCTGCAGGTGCTTTGTTTAACGTTCTGCTTGATTGTTGCAGTGAACAGTGATTTTTTTTAAAAGCTAATAAGCCTTTTACTCAAGGATGGGACGGGGTGTGGGTGGAGGCAGCATGCAGCGATTTTGTTGCTTAGGGTGCAGAAGTGGGCAGTGACCAGCAGGCGGCACTGGTCACCTTCGTACGGCCGCTCTCCAGGACACCTGGGCCCAGGGAAGCCTGCCCCCGGGTTTCTGGACGCAGAAGTCACCGCCATTCCCAAACCAGCGCCAATGCAGGAGCCGTGGCAGCATGGTCTGTAGGGATGCCACAGGCAAATCCCCGCTCCTCGCCCCGTGCAAGGCTGCAGGGGAATTCTCTCTCTCTGGCAGAAGGCAGCATAGACATGCACCTTATAGACTAACTGAATTGGAGATGCACAAGCTTTCCGGAGCAAGAGCTCACTCTCCCCTCTGCCTGAGCTCGGACTGACATAGCTAAGTACCTCTCTCTGTGACTACCTGGGAATGTTGAACTGAGATAAGCAGTTAAACTGGTGCAGACTGCTACATGTGGACACTCCTATCCTGAGATAAGGTAGGGTACTGCCGTTTCCCTTTGAGGCTAAACTGAAATGAGCTGTTTCACACCTAAATCACAGGGTTCACACGGTGTTGCTCCTCTTTCAGCTGAGCTGGGGCAAGGCCATGCTTTGCCCGGCCCCTCTGTCACCGGGACAGCTGGCGCTGGAGCAGGAATGAGCCAGCACGCTGCTGAGCACAGGCAGGGCAAGAGTGGGCATGGGTCTCACCTGTATTTCCTTCCTGTCTGCCTTTCCTGCTCCCACTCCATGGTCTTCCTGCTCTTTCTCTTCTCCGGGCCACCCCCTTGTCTCTGCTGGTGTCCCTTGACCCTCTGTCCTCTGCCCACTTCTCCAGCTCCTTTTGTAAGATCTATTCGTGCAGCTCTTAGGACCGTGAAAAGCAAACCCACTGTGACGCATCTGCCGAAGCATGGAGGGAGGGCAGGGTGGGCAGGGGAAGGCTGGCAGCCACACAGGCAGAGTTGGGGCTGCTTGGGTGACCTTGCCCGTGTTTTGCAGCGCTTGAAACTGGGTTAGTTCGCTGTAAGCGGAGCCTTCTCTTAGGACTTTTCAGGCTTCCAAAAGGTTAGTCGTTGTTACTGTTATTTTTTATTTTTTCAACCCCACTGTTGTTGTTAAGGCATTTTCCCAAAAAAAAAAAAAAAAAAAAAA
>NW_017729014.1:23397077-23402587 GCF_001723915.1 Gavialis gangeticus
AAGGATTTTCCCAAAAAAAAAAAAAAAAAAAAAAGATCGGTGTCATGTTTTCTCAACCTTAAGTGCAGCTGAACAAACTTCTTTCCTTCCCTGGGAATTATTATTTTTAGGGTGTAAATTAAAGCAGTTTACTTGTTATGGCAATTATGTGGTATAATTTGTTTTTCTTTCTTTTGTTATGCTCCTTGCTTTCCAGTCAAAAAGACACTGTAACTAGATAACAATCAGCAATAGGGACACAGGTCAGCAAAGCTTTGCATCGTCGTAATTTGCCAAAAAATATGGCCCAAAATGAGTATTAATTTACACAGCATCCAAATGGGCTGGGCACACTGTGGCGATGACATCCCTCCCCTGTGTAGCGGATGATCTACATACACTGACAAACTCAGTAAAATATTCCTTGCAAAAATAACACTGAATAATTAGCATCTTCCACAAATAAACAAAGCTCCTTCCCCACATGATAGGGGTGTTATTCTCATTTTAGAAATGGGGAAGCTTGAGGTGGAGGTGTGACCTGCCCCGGGCCTGTCTCGTAAAGGTAAAGGTCCAGAAATCTGGCGATTGAATGCAGTTAACTGCATCTCCCGGTTGCAGGTTTGACTCAGGGAACAGGATTGTGGTATCCTGAGTGTTCACCGGAGTCCGGCATCCGCCCTCTTTGCAGTTGGTGCTGATCTTGACAAAGCGTGTGGGTTTCAGAGCACTTCAATGTATTGCTCTCCAACCAGACATTTTAGTCTCCAGGCAAAACTTCCAGCAGGAAAATGCACGGAGCAGGTACAACCCACACCCCCCCATCCGCCGCCAAGGGTGCGTCTGAGCCCTGGAGTGCACGGGCGCATGGCAGGTTCGTGGGTGACAGTTTATTAGCAGGAGCTCCCCAGTTACCCTGACTGTAACCTGACTGCAAACCCTCTTGCTCCAACAAAGGCCTGGGCTTCCTGCACACCTGCGTTTCACTCTCTTGGACGCGTCGGCTTAACCTGCAGCGGTCTGGAGCACCGGGCTTTCCCTTAATAACTGTTTCGAGAGTGCTTCCACTAAGGAGCAGCAGGTGCTGTGCACCAGCTGAGACAAATCCCCAGCATCTGCAGTCAGTCTGGGGAGGTTCAGGCAGACCCCCTGGATGTGCCCATGTGGGGATGTTTCAGACTGGTTGCGGGGGGAGGAATTACAGGCAAAAAACATCCTAATCTGTGTAAATAAAGGGATCCAAAGCTGCCTTCCGTCCTGCCCCTGCTAGGAAGAGCAGAGTTCGATCCCTCCAGGTTTTCTAGCCCTGGGGCTTAGATGGGTCCAGGTTATCACAACAGAGGATTTGCCAAGCAAATCAGACCCGGCTCTGGCAGTGGAGAGCGCCGGCTCAGACACAGGGGAAATCTGGTCCCTTGTCAGGTTGGGCTGGGATGTCTCCGGCAGGAAGTTCGCCGATCGTAAAGCCGTAAAGGACCGCTGTGACCCCTCACCTAGCACGGGGTGTTGGGCTTCCCCAAATGAATTATTGCTTCAGTTGTGTCCCTGGTGGAAAAATAACTCTGCATCCACCAGTGCTCTCACGGGCCTGCCAGCGATACCCACCCACGGCTGTCCACAGGGCTCTGGGCCAAGAGCGAAGCCCACAGAAACCACTGTGGCCTCGTCTAGACTAGGTAAAAGGTGCTTTTCCAATGAATTGTCTCGACAACGCTGGTTTCACTGAGCTGACCCCCTCCCTCCCCCAGCACTTTTCCCCTCGTCTAGACAGGACAGCCCCATCGCTGGCCTGCCTGGGGGCACTCTCCTGCTGGGATCTGACAGCTTTGTGTCTGTCGGTGGTTCTGCCTCATCCTGGGAATGTTTTTCCTGCGCCTCCTGTTGTGGGACCACCACCTCCTCGGCCTGGCGCTCAAGGGATGCCGGCTCTGGAAGCACGGGCTGTAACAGCCAGCGCCTCACAGCTGGGGCTGTAACAGCTCAAATGCCCTGTGGACTGGCGCGGCAGGGCACCTGCAACACAGGCTCGCTGCTGGGATGCAGTCCTCAGCGTCGCTTGCTGCAGCGCGCAGCGCAGTGGACTTGTTGCTCAGGCTGCGGCTGGCTCCAGCTCCGTCTCTGGCGACTGTCTGGGTGGCTCTGATGGCTCTTTGGGGCACTACCCTGGACTGAGCGGAGGGCTCTAGCCAGGTTGCAGCACCTGGAGCTGGCTGGGACATCTGGGTGCTTCGTGCCCGCAGCTGGAGGATGCTCTGGCCGGGTGCCGGTCCCTAGCTGCATGCCTGACTCCCGGTATTCTCTGATCTGTGGCTATTTTTGCTGTTCGTACCCTGTGGTTGGAGCACTCTCACCACACGGCTCCCCACGGCACCAGGCTGGTTCCTTGTGGACTCCGGGAGGAAGTACAACTTCCCGCCCCTTCCTCGGGTTTCCGCTGGAGGCCGCAGGCCAGGCACCGAACCAACCCAGCATTTTGCAGCGAGCGAGCAATGGCCCTGGCCGAGATGGAGCTGCAGGTGTGGAGCAAGACCAGCCAGGCTCTCCCTGTGATGCTTGAACTGGGCATTCACCCAGAAGGAAGCGATGGAGCCTGCTCGCTGCTGTGGCGGCGAGGGCGCACAGTCAGAGGGGTGCGTGCCCTGCCTGGGAGAGGAAGCCACGCCGCAGGTCTCATCTCAGGCGCTCGTCTGGGTGTCTCTGCGGTGTCAGGGCGTGCACGCCCCAGCGTGTCCCAGCTCACGGGCTGGAATTTCCCTGGTTAAGCCTGGTCAAGGAGCCCCCCGCAAATACACCCTCGTGGTCAAGAAGCGCTAGGACTGCCGTGCTGAGACAAGGTGCAGCAAAATAGCCCCAGCAGTGCCTCCCACCGCAGCCTGGCACCGCAGCGCTGTCCCTGGGAGCAGCTGCTCCCGCACAGCTTCTTGAGAAACCGCTAGACGGCCAGTGCATGACGGCTTCGCTTCCCCCCGCGGCACTGCCTGGGGAGAGCGGGGCCCTGGCCTGGATGCCAAGCAGAGAGCTGGGCTTCCAGCCTGGGGCTGCCAGCGGCCACCGGCTGTCGCTGCCTCGCAGTCATTTACATTCCCAGCTCCTTTGTATAACATGGATACTGGAGAGCGTACGAACGGCTGGGCTGTTTACAGTGCGCTGCTGTTGTGAAGTCAACAGAGAGGCTCCCTGACTGCGCGGCGCCCAGCTGGGTCCAGGCACGCCCAGACCGTCTGCTGCACAGCGGCGGGTGACAGCGTTTGTTTTGGTTTCCTCCCTCCCGAGAAGTCAGCCCACGTGCAGAGCAGATCTGGGGGAGAGGGTGGCATCGATGAAGCGGACGGGGTAACTCCTATGACAAAATGCTGAGCGCCCGGGCGTGCCCTCCCTGCCCCACACTGTGGCAGACTCATCCAGGGCCACGGGCTGAAGACCTTGTCCCCAGCTCTGACCGCCTCATGAGCCAGGAGCCCAAGTGCCCCTGCGACACCGTGTTTTACTGAAACCCGTGACCCCAGGCGAGGGGCATGTCCAGGGGCAGCGGGCACAGAGCTCTCTCTCTTCCTCCCACATCTCTCAGTTGCGTGTCTGCAAGAGCTTTTGCCATTGCTGCCAGCATCAGGCCATTGCCCGCGCCCCCCTCTTCCGGTCGTGGCTTATAACCATTTCTGCTTCTCTCCCTTAATTTATTCAGTGAGTTCTAGAGAGCGACGCGGTGGGACTGCGCTGCCCTCCCGTTGTTGCCTTCTTGGGAGGAAGGAGGCCAAGAAAGCCAGAGCTTCCTATTTTTATTTCATAAATCTGCAGTTCCAGCACGCTAAATGAGCTTTCAAGGGGGGACGGGGTTAACCTGCTGCTGCCTTCCAGAGGCAAGAAGGTTTCGGAAAACAGCAATGGCTGAAAAGAGCCAGACACCCAGGACCTGCCTGCCTGGATTGGGCTCCCGGCCTCCCCAGCCAAGGCCAGCGAGATGCTTTTCGTGCAGGTGTAGGAGCCCTGGGCGAACCTGCCTCTGGACACATAACCTCATTACGGTCCCTAATTGCTGGAGACGGGCTGCAGCGCTGGAGAAGGAGGGTGGCCGCCCGAGCCAGCAAGGTCCTCACGCCTTTACACTCGAACTGCTGAGACAGAGACTCAGACCAGTCATGTAGGCCCCTCACTCCCACCCGAGCCCCTTCTGCAATACAAATCAATGCTGGGCGGTACCTGCTCTCTACCTATACTCCCCAGGTCCTTAGTTGGGGTCGAAGAATGCCCGTTGCCTGTTTGATACGAAGAATTTCACATAATCACAAGACTCTTGGATGCAGCTTTAGGAGAAGCACCAAATATTGGGAAGGTGGGGGTGAAATCAGAGATGTCGGCATCATCTTGGTGGTCGCTGGTCTCGGAGAGCCCTTCCTGTCAGGCTAAGGATGGAGGGTAGGGTGGCACCTGGGAGGCTAGCTGGTGCCCAGAGACATAAACAGGTCCCTGCTTCGTCAGACGCTAGGCCTGGGCTTGCAGAGAGGACGTGAGCGTGACGTTATAGCTGCGGTGGGCCAGGATTACTTTGGGTGATATCTTTTATTGGACCAACTGTCTAAAACCTCTCCCACCTATGCAGCTGGTCCAATAAAAGATATCTCCCACATGAATCCTTGCCTCCAGGAGAACGAAACACGTTTGTAGCGGGGAAAGGTACAAGCAGCTGCTGGAGGCCGACTAGGTCAACAGGGCAGTTGGCACTTGGAGGGACACTAGAAAGCAGCTGCCCAGGTGATGAGGCTGAGGTAGGGATTGTCCCGTCTTGCCCGTACAGACGGCAGCGAGGCACTGCGAGCGAGCGATGGCGTGGGTGAGGCTGGTGGAAGGGCAGGTGAATGAGCCCTGGATATTGTCATTTGTGCTGTTGGATCCGGGGGCTGGTGTTGATGAGGGGGCACAACTGGCAGTGGGTCTGTACCAGGATCTGCCGTGGACTGGAGTTAGGTCACCTGTTGCTGGAGAGCTGTGGCCACAGCTCCAAACCTTTACGCTGCTTGCAAGCTCCCACCCGGCCGCCGCTCCCCCCATCGCCCCCTCAGGCAACATTAACGTGCACCAGATCACCGGCGCCTGGCAGTCGTGGTGTTGCAGCTGGGCCTGAAAGCAGCACTGCTGGCTTGGCTGAGCAGAGACCCTTGCTCCGGGGCCTGTGCAGACACCAGCAAGAGAGACGTCCAGCCCGAACAACTCACGGCCTCAACAGGCAAGGCAGACCCAGGGAGGAGCAAGGCAGCACTTCCAGCCCCGGCGTACAGCAGGGCAGCGCGGGGCCGAGCATGCGGTGAGGGTTTCAGAATTGCTCAGTTCCCATCAAGGCTCCTAAACGCATGGACTCAGAGGCAGGGCTGGGCCGGCTAAGCCACTCACTCCTCTCCGGATGGGGCTTGTTGGCACTATGCCCTGGCACTTGTGAAGAGCGCGTCTGTGATGCAGACAGCCTCTGTACGGCTGCCCGCGGTAGCCTGGGAGGGGGTGACAGGGCAGGTCCCTTCCACTCTGCTCCTCAGCTACGG
>NW_017729014.1:23407587-23409447 GCF_001723915.1 Gavialis gangeticus
ACTATGCCCTGGCACTTGTGAAGAGCGCGTCTGTGATGCAGACAGCCTCTGTACGGCTGCCCGCGGTAGCCTGGGAGGGGGTGACAGGGCAGGTCCCTTCCACTCTGCTCCTCAGCTATGGTTGCCTGTGAGTCAGGGGTGCAGCCAAGGCTCCCCTCATGCCCTTCACCTCCAGGAGAGGGGAGAAAGGGGCGTATTCCTGCCGATTCCTGCATGCCCAGCATTGCTAGGGCTGCTGCATCCTCAGAGCGCATGCACAGCTCGAGGCACAATGTTTCCCAAAGCTCTTGGAGGAAGAGACCGGATGAAGCCAGGCTGTTGCATGCACCCGGATGCGACCAGAGGAATTTGGTGCCGAGCCCTAGCAGACAACTCACGCAGCCAGAGGTCCCTTCCAAGTTGCCAGATGGCAAAATGCACTGACCCGGGCAGACACCTCCTCCCCGCTTCATCACAGAAGAGTTAATTTTCTGCCCAGCACCGAAGGAGAAGATCTAATCGCTTACAGATAAATAAGCCTGCCTGGCAGCTACAGACATATTATAAATGAGTTGTGCCAGACACACTTTATTACTTTCTTCAGCAGAGTTATAAAATGCCTGGGTGGATGGAGTGCAGCGCACCTCGCGTGGAGGAGGAAAAGGAAATACCGAGTCAGGCTACACAGTAATGCCTGGAGGGGTGGGACAGGAGTCCAGTTCGCTGTTGATGGGTGCTCTGTAAGCACCGATGTGCCGAGGACATCTCCAAAGGCACCCCCGTGAGTTAGAAATGCGAGTCTCGCGAGCAGTAGTGATAGGAGCCATTGGGAGGCCACGTCTTATTCAAAATGATAGGCTTTGGGCTCCTAAGACACAGAAAATATTTGCGCTAGTTCTTTCCAGAGGAGGAAGAGCATGCCTCCGGCCCCAGGGAGCTTAGGTCTCTCTGCAGCATCCAGCATGCTCCAGGAAGGGAGGGGGAAGGACAGGGTGGTCACACTGCAGAGGATGCTCAACGGGGAGACGAGTGGGAATTGACACGGAGCATGGTTGCTTGTCTGTGGCCGCCAAGGGCTCCTCCCATCCGTCTGCCTCACCTGCCTGGCGCTCAAGGACGCTGCACGTCCAAGCAGGTTTGGGCGGGCAGAGCCCAAGGGGGACGGGGCAGACACAGGGGCCTGGGAGGGGGGTGGCCCAGCGGGGAAGTGCACCCTCGCGAAGGTGCAGCCAGCCCTCGCAGAGAGCAGTGCAGCAGCTGTGTCCCCTGACAATACCCGTCTCGGAGCCAGGCTCTCCGTACCAGGGGAACTCCTCTCCTTTCCCAGCGGCAGCGCTGGCTCTGGTACTCGTGCCCGCCTCGCTGTCTCCCCAGCGGCACCCCAAGAACTGGGCTCTCGGGGGCAGAGGGTGACTTCCTAGCTTGCGGCTCCTTCACCTCGCAGAGCTGGCAGCTCCATGGTCACTCCACCCCCTTGCGCAGGCCAAGGGCCACCGCAGCCCTGGTGACAGGAGGCCGTGAGCACGTCCGTCTGCTCACGTCTCTGGCGGTGCACGCTGCAGGGCCAGGCCGCGTCGTTCGGTTGCTTTCATTTCCTCTGGATCGTGGTGGCAGAGGCAGGGAGAGCCAAGGCATACGCACCACACGTTGGCCCAACACCATCGTGCCAGCCCAGCCCCGATCAGTACTGCTGCTTTTTAAGCTCCCCCGGCTGTTCCAGTAACATTATCAAGGATACGGTCCATCAGGAATAGGAAAGACAAAGATGCCGGGGGCTTATCCTCAGGAGCCCACCAGAGAGCACGCGCCCAGTGCTTTCCTCTGCGCTGGCCTCACCTGCAAGGCTGTTCCCTGGGGTGAGCTTCGCCCTCCCTCCACCTC
>NW_017729014.1:23414447-23415217 GCF_001723915.1 Gavialis gangeticus
GGCTTATCCTCAGGAGCCCACCAGAGAGCACGCGCCCAGTGCTTTCCTCTGCGCTGGCCTCACCTGCAAGGCTGTTCCCTGGGGTGAGCTTCCCCCTCCCTACACCTCCCTGCGCCAGGCATTGCCCTCTGGAGAAGCACCACTCCCCCTCGGCTCCTCGGAGCAGGCTGCCCGGGCTCTGCGTGTCCTGTGTCCTGGTGACAGCGCTGGTGGCAGAGGTAGGCAGTGCTGTGCCCGGGGATCTCTTAGGGGCTACTTCGCTGCTCCTTTCCAGTCGCTCACCCCCTGCCCCTGCCCCTTACTCCCACCGGGCCCACGGAGCCCGCGGGTCATTTCAGCTCCGCTGGAACAGGCTGCGGTTACTGGGGTGGACACCGTATGTTGGAAGGAAAATACAAGCACTCAGGAAAACTGTTCAGAAACATTACACAAAACATCCCCCACCCCAGCTCCAGCTGACAGGGGAATGCATGGGAATAATCGCTGGACAACTGAACGATTTCCAGAGATACAAGGCTTAATAGGCTTGTCCCTGTGAACTCCGGCCCTTGCGCTAGCACGGCCCAGCGTGGCGGCTGGGTCCGGAGCAGCCAGAGGCTCCTGCCTCTGCATGAGGATACAGCAGCAAAGAGGCGAGAGCGTCAGGCTTGTGCCTGCCACAGGGTCGTACCTGGCCCCACCGGCCCTGAACGCTTCTCAGGCTCCGCAGTGAGATTTGGCCGAGCCGCCGTCCCCCAAATGCAGGTGGAAACTAAGGCTGGGGGGCAAGC
>NW_017729014.1:23420217-23429307 GCF_001723915.1 Gavialis gangeticus
GCGAGAGCGTCAGGCTTGTGCCTGCCACAGGGTCGTACCTGGCCCCACCGGCCCTGAACGCTTCTCAGGCTCCGCAGTGACATTTGGCCGAGCCGCCGTCCCCCAGATGCAGGTGGAAACTAAGGCTGGGGGGCAGGCGGTTTGCCCGGGGTGCCAGAGAGGCTGGGGCAGAGCAGACCTGGGAATGCGCAGGGAAGTCCTCTATGGGGGGTGTCAGGATGTACGTGCGCCTTGGGGAGGCTGCTTGTCTGATCTCTGGGCCTGCTGGTAGCACCTCAGGCCAGCACCAGACCCCTCGCCCTCCAGCTCTTCCAACTGACTGGAAATGGTGCTGCCATTTGGAGTGGATGCACATGCCCCCCGTGGCATCGTCTCCCTCGGGCACGGCCTGGAGCACGGCTCCCGGGGCAGGCGTCCGCTGGACCCGTGCCGTCTCAGACGCTGGCTCGCCCGGCACTAGCAGGGCTCTGCTTGCAGAGCTCTCGCAAAGCCAAGCGCACCTCGTAACGCCTCTGGAGCTGGCCTGAGGCTGGTGCAGGCGAGGGAGCCAATGCCAGGGCAGCACGGAGCGATGCACATGGGATCAGGAGCCTTTCTCCCCTGTCCGGAGGCGGTCATGCCGAAGCGGGCTACCCGCTGGAGACTTCTGCAGAGACGTGCAACGTTCATGGCATGACCAGGCACAGGCAGGGGAAGGAGCGCAGCCTGCATGCCCTCCTAGCACAGGGCATGTGGGACCGAGCAGACAGTGTAGTCACCCAGCAGCCATCCCGTGCCCCCTAGCTCCGCTGTGCTGTGGCCCTGGCAGGAGCCGGAGAGCTGTCCGCCTCCCAAGCGCCCCCTCTCTGGCCCTGCTTCCTGGCCGCGCGTCTCAGGAGCTAGCCTTCGTCCGCGCGGCCCACGCCTGCAGGCTGGGAACAGACCCCAGGGGCACAGAAGGGCCCCGCAGCCCCTTTCCCCACCTCGTTGTTATTTCAGCTGTGGGAGCCGTGGCCGTGCCGGCTGGGCGCGTGCGCGGGGCCCTCGCAAACGCCGCACAGGTGCTGTTTGGAAAGGATTTATATCATCTCGACAGAGCCGGGCGAAGGCTGCGGTGCTTGCAACGGCGCAGAGGCCACGAGCTACAACTTCTTCGCCGGCTACCCGTGTCTCCATCCCCCATATCTCTTCCCCCGGCCCCTCCTGCCTGCTCCGTGTAGGACTCCTTGTTGCATGCCTTTCCCATCCTTCTCTTTGACCCGGGCCCGAACAGAGGCAGCCTTTCTGCCGGCCGCGGGCTGCTGAGCGGACCCCAGTGTGCGCGCTCCGGCCACCTAGCTCCCAGCCTCCGGGGCTGCCTCTTAACCTGAAGAAGCCGTGGGTTATTTGTGTTGTTTTTGGCAGGGTCGGGCCAGCCCTCTGAAACACAGAGGTGAGTGTGCGCGGAGGTGCGAGTGCGAGCCAGCGCGGGCTGTTTGCCTTGGAGCTGCTGCAGGGGGAATTAGTTCAACTCTGCTGCTAATTGCTTCTGAAGTGCAGGGCACGGCGAGAGACACGGTCGCAGGCCGGGGACCCGGCTGCCGCTTGCGCGGGTCTTGTGCAGCGTCCAGCGCCTGCGGCCCGGACCAGCCACGTGCTGCATGCTCGCCTCTCCCCCCCTTTCACACGAGTGGCGGCCGGCAGGGCCCAAAGCGGGGAGGCTCACGAGTGTTAGCGTCCCTCTGCCCGGTCCACGTCTGCTGGGCTCTGCTCTCGCTTAGCCGGCGGGAAGCAGGGGCCGGCCAGCAAAAAACACGCCCTTGTCCATCACCGCGATGTCAGAACCGGTCCCGAAACAGGACACTCGTTCGCAGCTGGGGGTGATGGCCGAGGCAGAGGGCATCACACCTACCTCCTAACCCAGTGCAAGCAGGGAGACTTGCTATGGGAGCGCTCCACCTTTTTAGCTGGGCCTGACCCCTGCTGAGGGGCCCTGACCTTCCCACACGGCCGCCATGCAGGGCAGACAGGAGCCCGTCTCCCTGTCGCACTTGTGTTTGCACACCCGTGGCCCCAGTGCTGATCACCCTGGGTGTAGGGACAAATCCCACAGGGGCAGAGCCAGGCCCCAGGCTGCTCAGACACCAGGGGAGAGACCCCCCCATGGGGCTGGTGACCCGGCCCCTCTCCTTGCTTCTCCAGCCCTCAGTCTCAGCTGTCCTGCCTCCCCACCCTGCTGCAGTGCCCGAGCTGCTGCGCAAAGCCCGAGTGCCTGGTGTCCAAAGGGGGATTAAACACCATCTGTGAAAACCTTGAGGGCCATAAAGTAACTGGGAGGAAACGGATGAGTCACAAGACGGTTGCGACACAAATCAGCTGTGACCCCAGGACAACACCAGGCATCTCTGTACAGAGGCTTTGCTAACACGACCGTGTGCCAGCAGCGTTGCTGAGCCCGGAGAGCATCGGGCCACCAGGTCGTCTGCGGCAGAAGCGCTGGGTGTTACAGGCCAGGAAGGTAGTGCAGGCCCGCAGGACGAGAGGGCAGGGGGGAGACCTAGCAGGTATCGTGGGGCTGCCAGCCCTGCGCAGCACCTCCTGCTCCGGGGCCGGAACAAGATCCCAGGGCTGCTGTTGCTCCTCGGTTGTTTAAATGGGACAGAGGCGGGGAACGGCTGCACAAGCCCATTGCACTTACTTGCTGCCTTTCAATGGGAGAGATACCTACGTCTCCCTTTCTTCCCGACTCCTGTTGCATGAGCCTCTTGCGGGGCGTTAACGAGGCAGCTAATAGGACACGGACATGCACACTCGGGACCTGAGCAAAAGCAGAGACGGGGACTTCTAGCGAGGCAGTCTAACCTGCTCTGTTGACTCGGGCATTACAGCCGGAGGCAGTCTGATGTCTCATCCTGCTTACTGGTCTTCTAGGGGAGGCACTAGTGGCCTGGGCCTCAAGAGACCAGGGTTTTAATCCCAGCTGTACCACTGACTTGCTGCATGACCTTAGGTGAGCCTCTTTGCTACCTCTGGCTTTAGACCATGAATGCTTGGACCCAGGGCCTCCCTCTTACTACACATCATAACGGTCAAGGATCCCAGCTCTTCAGCGGCCGCTTTACGCTGACCTTCAAGCACAAGTGCTTGGTGCTGAATGGCAAGCAGGAGTCAAGGGTCTGGCTGGAGTGATGCGTCCTCACCGGCCAGGCCTTTCCACCCCGGTGCCTGGGTCACCTCCCTGCTCTCTCCTGCCACGACCTGGGAGGCAAGCCCAAGAAGACCAGGCGCTGCTGCCCCAAAGCCCTGGGAGCTGAGCATGGAAAGACGTCCTGTAAGACAGAGGCCCAAGGTGCAGCTCGGTGACCAGCTGGAGACACCTTGCACAAGGAGCTCCATCTACTGGCAAACCCCGGGCTGGACGTTTCGTTTGGGGCCACTGCCGTGGCTTGGCCGTGCCCTGCAACTGGCTTCCTGAAGAGCCCTGTCCTCCGAGTCCCACGTGTCCTGCCCTGGACTAGACTTGGCGCTGCACGGGGAGCCCGTCCAGGGAGGCGCGATGGCAGCCCCCGGGGCCACGGTGGTGGCTGGGTGTTTTCTACTGTGCAGAGTTTCTTAGGAGCTGACGGGCCCACCGCCCGGGGTACCACACTGCCGTACCCCACGCAGGAGGTGCTGATGCCGAATCGCCACCCACGCAGGTGGAGAGGGACTCCCACAAGCCAACCAAGGATGACCAAGGGCTTTGAAGGCCTCACTTCTACTCTGCCGGATCCCCTTTTAAATCTCACTCCCACCAAGACCAGTTTTCCCAGCTTTCCCTGCTGCCTGCGCGTCTGCCAGCAGCCGTCAGCCTGGGGGGAGTTATCGTTCAGCTCCTGAGACTGGAGGATGATTTGATGCTCTGGATCCTTGGATTTCTTTGCCTGGCTAGCCTTGTTTTTTTGGTTTGACCTTCCAAATTCCTTCCTACAGTGATCACAATCCTTCCTGTTCAAGAGTCGGAGACTGGGAAAGTTTTTTTCTTTGCCTATTAAAAATGGGATTTTTCAACAATGCCAAACTAGCCTAACTCCACATCCATTGACTCCAGCGCTCGCTCAGCACGTGCCCATCTGAATGAGGCTTCATGTGACCTGTGCATATGCTCCTGCGTGGAGGAGGCATCCGAGTGGCGAAATCCAAGCTCGCCCATTGCAACGTGCACTCTTGTCAGCCTGAGACCGGCCCAGAAACCAGAAGGCAAAGGACATGCCCCCAGCATGGGTTGTTGTGGAAAGACTCATATCTCTGTCATGGTCTTGGCAAGGCAGAGCTGGTGGTTTGGGGGTGCTGGTTGGAGTGGGCAAACCTGCGTTCATGCCTAGATTTCCGGCTAGGAGGGAGGGCAGGGCAGTTATCTCTGCGGCAGCCACGGTGCAGGGCGAAGGCAGCGCAGCGCGGGGTGCAGCCCACTGGGCAGACGAGGGGCAACTACAGCACCTGTGGCAGCAAGCCCGCCTGGTCCAGACCCGGGGGCACGAGGAGGGCGACGGGATAGAGGGTAGTGCAGCCTCAGGGGCCCGTGGGACCATCTTTATGCTGGGCAGGGCCGTGCGACCGGGGCAGGCACTGCCGTCCCTCCCACACCACACGTGCCCTGCACAGAAGCGAGGCAGCGCAGCCTCCTCGAGCCGGCTCAGAGCCAGCCCCGTGGTGCTGCTTCGGCCTGGGCCTGCTTATTGCCACGTGCGCTGGGTGACTCGAAGGTGCTTCTGTCGTCTCCGTGCAGAGCTGCACGCGAGGGGCGGGCGGGACGCACAGCTCAGGCCCCGAGAGCGTACACAGGCTGGGGCGAGCACCGGGAAAGTGCGTCCATCTTGCCTTCATTGTTCTCGTACCCCTGTGGCCTTCCTTCCTGCTTAGCTTCCCTTCCCACCGGGAAGGGCTCGGAGCAGAGAACGGAGATAGCCCCGCACTCGTAGGAGAATGAGGCAGGGACACGGTACTGCAAGGCACCAGCTGGCTGCAGCCCCGGGAGACAGGACAGCCTCCTTCCCTAGGGAGGCAGCAGCACTAGTGCCAGGATGGCAGAAGAGGTCCCACCTACCCTTCGTCTGACCCAGGCAAACCACTTTTACCATTAAGTCCCTGCCCAGCGAATGCGTCGTCCCTGCAGCTCAGATACGGAGCCACAGCTCGGTGCGTGGTGCCGTAAAGAAACAAAAGTCTAATATTGGGAGAGGAACAGAGAGCTGGAGCAGAAACCAGTAGACTCAGGGAAACAAAACTAAAGAAACGAGTCAAGGAGTTGCTCACAAAGACAGCTGCACACAGGGAGCAGTCTGCGCTGGACGGTCGGAGCCCCCCGAGGCGGAAAGGGTATTCGGGACAACTCAAGTACATCGATGCGACGCCGGGGGGAGGTGGGTGACGCTGGTCGGCTGAATCTGCACGGAGGAGACGAGCAAAAGCTTTTCCACGTGGGTCCTGGCTGGTGCAGCCAAAGAGTTAAAGCAATGTGCAGGGAGCTATGAGTGTTTATCCAGAAGCCAAGGGCAGGTGAAAGGGATAAAGCAGCAGAGTCCTTCGAGCGATGCAATATGTGAGAATGATCCTCGGATCAGGAGTGGAATTTGGGAGGTAATATTGGAAAGGCAGAAATGTTAGATGCGAGGCAGAAAGGGGACGGGGAAAGCACCGGATGGCTTTCCTATCGATTCTCGTAGAAACGGTTGCGATGATTAGGATCACTGCTGAGACCGTCCCCTTATTAAAGGGGATTCTTTCCCCGGTGCTTTAGGGGAGGGATTTTTATTGTATTTATAGAACTAAACCAAGACCTTCTGGGCTGCCCGGCATACAGCACAGCCTGTGTACCGTAGCCACATTTTGAAGAAAAAAATCTTGGCACAGATTTTTGTCTCTTCTAAGAATATCTTTGAAATGGTCTTTGTACTGGACGAGCTACAAGCTCGCGTGGGGCCCTCTCCCGCGCCGTGCTGGGCCCCTGCGATGCTCTTACTTCGCTGACAGAATTAGCCTCCTGTTTTGCTTCCACCTCCCCATTACGCTTGAGCGTTAGGACGGCGAGAAGGCTGTTACTTCACCTCCACGCCCCATTGCCTTGCGTGGCGTTTTCTTCGCTGTCATTGTGGATGGTGGCTCCTGCAGGGGATAAACACGCTGACGGGCTGGGACTAGTGAAGGCAGGTCCTGCACGCAGCGTGAGAGCTGGCTTCCCCCCCTGACACTGCGTGCCCCTTGCCCTTGCCCCTGCCCCTGCGCAGCGGGTCTGAGCCCCGCTCGCACGGCCTGTCTTTCTTTCTTTGGATAAATACAGGAGCAACCCTGTGCTCGGCACTCCCCAGCGATACGCAGGGCTGATGGCTGCTGCGAGGGAAGCAGGAGCGGTACGGCACGCGGGTGCCAGCAACTCCAAACCACACAGAACAAGAGGGTGTTCTTTGCACCTGGACGCCCAAGAAAGAGGCTCCAGATGGCTGCTCGAAGACAGCCAGGCTGACTCGTACAGACATAACGCTATCTATGTTCCATGCACGACCCTTTTTTACTGATTATATAGATGCTGCACTTTGCCCCACTGTCCTCCTTCTCCGGATGAACTGTCTTTTATGAGCAGAGATTCATCTGCTTTCAGGCCTTTGCAACTGCCTTTGCTTCTAGCTCGAAGTCTCACTGCAGGGTCAGAGGAGGCTAGTCCGCCTCGCGGCCGTCTTCCCCTTCTCTCTCAGGGGTTTGTCATTGTTTCTGCCACTGGCAGCAAGGCACTAGCGTCACTGTCCCTTGGAAAGGACCTTGTGCCTCGTGTCATCTGCTCAGTCTTTCTGCAGAGCACTCTTCTGTGCTCAGCACCGGTTCCTTCTCCCCCCACAAAGCTCCTGGACATTTCATTTGCCGCTACAGGCCCCGTCCCTTACTTCCTTGGAGGCATCTCTGTGAGCCGTCACAGCCGTCGACTCCTCGTTGCTTTCTGACGTGAACCCATCCCTGCACCACCAACTCCTGCACCAGCTAGCCGAGCTGGGGCCCTTTGTGCCCAGGCGCGCAGCCATCTGGGACAGTCTGTCTGTCCTGAAACCTGCCAGTGCCCTTCTGGTGCCGAGCTCTCCGTAACCAAACACGATATCCCAGAGCTGCACAGCCGGTGCCCTCGCTCGCCCTGCCCCGCGCCAGGCTGCGTGTGCAGCACAGAGGCTCATCCCAGGCCTTGCTCTTTACCCTCCTGGCTCTGATGCAGCTGGGAAAAGGGCGTCATCAGCGCCGCAGCTCCTTTGTGCGCTGGACGCAGCCCTGCCGCTGTCGCGCCTTCTCGCATTGATTCCCCCCTGCGCGCGTTCTTGCAATTCAATTCAGATGCAAAAACACAGCATTACTTGGACGAGAACTGCGTGTTCAGCTCCCAGACATGGTGAGCCAGTGTGACGCAGGCCAGGCTCATTGTTAACAAAGCAACGAGAGCAGCTGATCGTGACCTGCCGCAGGCAGGACACACACCTGCACGGTGGCGATTTTGTGCAGCGTTTCCGGCACACACTGCTTGACCACGGGGGCGATCCCTGCGTCATTTAAATGGGCCTGAGACGGTCATTGTTCCCCCCCTGGGCCCTCACCAGTCTGGGGCTTGAGCGGAGCAGCTCCCCGGAGAGCGGGACCAAATTGCAGACAGTGGCATTATATGTGTGCTGCTTGCCTTACGTGTGCTGAAGAGGCAGCAGCACCCTCTAGGTAGCCTGTGCCGATGCTCGACCCTGCCTCATCAAGAGAATTGTCCCCCTAATATCCAACCAGAAATTCCCTTGCTGCTCTGTAAAACCATTGCTCCTTGTCCTGTCCACTGCAGCCACAGAAAAGAGTATCTTCAACCCCCAGCTAACCACCCTTCAGGTATGTGAAGACTTATCAAATCCCCCTTCAGTTTTCTCTTCTTTACACTAAATCACCCCAGTTCCTTCAGCCCGTCCTCATAAGTCATGTTTCCCAGATCTGTAATCATTTTTGTCGTTCTCCACTGGACTTTCTAGTCTGGACACATCTTTCTCAAAGTGCCAGGCCTAAAACCGGACACAGGAGTCTAGCTGAGGCCTCACCTGTGCTGAATAGAGCACCAGGGTCACTTCCCTTCCCTTTCTAGCGATGCTTTTATCAAGTCCAGTGTGCTACCGGGCCTTTTTGCAAGAGGAGCACATTGTTGGCTCATAGCTTACGATCCACTATGACCCCCCTCCCTTTTCTGCAGCATGCTAGCCTAGCCCAGCTTTCTGCGGTCTATGCCTATATGCATATGCCTGGTTTAACCCAAGCCCAGACCTTGCAGTGCTCCTTGTTGCATGTCATAGGGTTGATCTCAGATTATTTCTCCAGGTTTTCAAGGTCATTTTGCATCTTAGCCCTACCCTGCACAGTGTCTGCAACTCCACCCAACCGGGTGCCAGCCACACATTTGCTAAGTGTGGAGCTGACCTCTTCATCCAAATCATGATAAGTTATCATTTAGACAAGCTGGGATTTGGAGATAGTCCCTCAGTTGTGGAGTCGCTGTTGGACAGAGAGAGTAAAGGGCTTCAGCTGCTTGCTTCCTGCTCGGCTTGCTTATGGCACGGCCGGGACACGTGAGACTTGGCTGTAGCACGAGTGGCTCGAGGGGTGTGTGGAAGGTGACGCTTGGCTTGTAAAGGGACAGGAGGAGCAGGACGATGTGGTGGGGGAGGTAGCAGAGGAATGTGGCGCTCTGCTCTGCCACCGTATCCCCACACGAGACCGAGCAAACATCTTGACGCCAGATTTTAAAGGTGTTGAGTCAATAAATCTGGCCCCTTGTTCTTTGTGCCTCTGCTCTGCCCAGTGCAGACAACATCTGCCCCCTGCTTCATTGGGCTGCTCTGCGGGTAAATGCATTAAAGATGCCAAGCTGGTCAGATCGGAGAAGGAACAGGGACAGATCGGCACGGCAGAGAGAGCGGGGAGACAGGGCCGCGGGGGAGGGCTGGCGCGAGAGACAGGAGGTGGAGGGGGAGAACCAGGGGCGACCGGGGAAAGAGACGGCAGGGGGGAAATCAAGCTGCTTCAAGGGGGCAGAGGTAACGGGGAGTAGGGGGTGTTCGTGGCTCGTGAGAACTGTGCGTGCCAGGCTGC
>NW_017729014.1:23434307-23449915 GCF_001723915.1 Gavialis gangeticus
AAATCAAGCTGCTTCAAGGGGGCAGAGGTAACGGGGAGTAGGGGGTGTTCGTGGCTCGTGAGAACTGTGTGTGCCAGGCTGCAGAATCAGCATTTGTTGGACATTTCCATTTATACAACAATGGACAAACTTAAAAAAACCCCACACAGATGCCAGAGTGAAAGGAGCAATTGTTTTTATAGCGAACACCACGAAAGCGTGAGTCAAGCTATGTCATGGAAACATTACGCTGGCTGCCGAATATCAAAATAGGACACTGGACTTCAAAAATAATAGTCAGAATACCACAAAGTTTGGGAGAGCAGCATCCGATATCGGAGACCGGCCCCGCTTCCCAGCTGGGACACGAGGTCCCAGGGGACGCGCGGAGGAAGGGAGCGGTAGACACGGTGCCATCCAAACCTCCCCCGTCACGTGGGACAGGCTGTCCAGAAATACCAAGTAGGTGAAGAGCCAGTGACCAGGTTTTGCTCTGTTTGTAACCGTCCTCCCGCGTCTCCTGCCCCAGCGTTGCGTCGATGGGCCCAGTACGCAACCTGTCTCCTGAAGGGGAAGGAGCTGAGCCAGGAGGCCTGGGAGGAGCAGTGGCTCTCTGGTCTGTTCCCCTGTTTCAAGGGAAACCTCTCTCTTCCCACCCCGCCAAGCCCTGGCATCCCCGGTCTCAGGCCTCAGCGCAGCTGGGACGTCGTTCCCCTGGGAGCGAGTAGGTGCCCGGCGTGGGAAGCGTTTCCAAGCGTTTGGAGCCAGGCTTTGAAGTGGCCAGTGACCAACGTGCTGAGCGCATGGGGACAGCCCTTTGGCCTCACTTGAGTGCGACGGGAAACGCTTGGGGCTGGTGCTTAGTTTCAGCTGGTGTGTGGCCCTTGGGGTCCAAGGCATTACTTCCCTCAGAGTGATTCTTCCCTCCATTCAGCACTGGGGAGGCCACATCTGGAGTCCTGTGTCCAGCTGTGGGCCCCGCTGCAGAAAGGATGTGGATACCGAGAGTCCAGCGGAGGGCAATGCAGATGGTTTGGGGGCTGGGGGAACTGGGCTGGAGGAACTGGGCTGATTTAGGCTGCAGAAGAGAAGACCGAGGGGGATTGAATAGCAGCCTCCACCTCCCTGCAGGGGGGCTGCAAAGAGGATGGAGCTGGGCTGTCTTCAGTGGGGGCAGATGGCAGGACAAGGAGCAATGGGCACAAGCTGCAGCGAGGGAAGTTGAGGTTGGATATTAGGGAAAACTTGCTCATGAGGAGGGTAGTAAAGCACGGGGACAGGCTGCCCAGAGAGGTGGTGCAGTCTCCATCCGCGGAGGTGTTTAAAGACAAAGCCTTGTCTGGGATGATGTAGTTGGGGCTGGTCCTGCTCTGAGCAGGGGTGGACTAGGAGTGACCTCCTGGGGTCCCTTCCAGCCTCCTTGTCAGTGATCCTGTGCTTCTGTGAAAGGGGCATTTGGTCCTGAACTGAGCGCAAGTCCCTGAGCCACAGCCTGCAACCACCAGCCACGTGTTTGGCTCAGCCCTGGCACTGCAGGGAGTGGGGAGGGCAGCTCCCAGAGACCACCAGCTCCTCTGAGGCTCCAGGAGCAGCTCTGGGGGCATCGGGAGCCTCGGGAGCAGCTGCCACCCTCTCGTGCTGCAGGTGGTCAGTGCTGCCGCACGGTGGGAGCGGGGGAAGAAGAGGCCAGGCCAGGCTGCTCTGTGGCCCGTGTCCCTGCCAGGCTGCGGAGGCGCAGTCAAAGCACGGCTGGCTCTCGAGAGCCCGAATACAGGATGGCTCTGGGCCCCCCAGAGCAGCCCCAAGGAGGGAGAGGAGAAATCGGGAACCAGCCGCCAGCTACAGCTCTGCTCCTCTGCTCCATCGCAAATGAGAGCAGCCTCCAGGCTACTGTCCCTTGCACTAGTCGGAGAGACCCAGAGCACTGTGGACTGTAGCTAATACCCCTGGCTTTCCCCTCCATACCCACTGTCCCTTGCATCACAGGCTGGAGGAAGGGCAAGTGAGTCCCACCAAATCCACTGTCCCTGCTCCCACTGGTGACTTTCCCACCTGGGGACCCCCAAGCAGGAAACTAGCAGGGGCGTCTGCTCCCCTTGCATGGCCTAAGCCGCTCCGCGGCCACGGACCTGCCCCACGGTGCACCCTGCAGGCTCTGACCACAGGCTGGGCAGATGGACAACCCTGCTCCAGACCGCCGTCTCTCAGCAGGCAGCTGCCGGCCCGCCGAGACCAAAGCTACGTGGTCCTTTGATCAGGCAGCCCCAGAGCTAGGGGTCGAGCAGATCAGTGCTCAGGCTCCAGGCTCTCCTCCAAGCCCCAGCAACACCTGCTGTTTAATGCCGGACAAGCTGCTTCATCTCTGCGCTCAGCCTCTGCCGCCTGGACTCAGGACCGTGGTAGGGCTGGTGGGGTCTACAGGTGACAGGATGGTGAGAGCAGTGATCAGTCACCAGCAAAATGGAGACACAACCCTCAGGCCGTGCCTCGGCCCCCGGTACGTTTGTGAGGTGAGAATCAGGCAGGTCCAAGCCAGGAGCGCTCAGAGGAGCGTCTGGATGAAGGGCACCAAAATCCCAAGCATCCTGCTGCCTGGGCGCTTCCCCTGCAGGCAGGAACGGGCAGGAAGGGGTGTTTTCAGCACTCGCGGATTTTAAATAGAACAAAGTTGCCTCATTACTAGGGAAAAAAAATGCTAGGCTAATTTAGCACAAAATCATTATTTAATGCAAAGTAAATAGGAAAAAGGCTTTTTTTTCCTTTTTTTTCTGGTGCTGAAATTTACAGTTGTGAGAAGAGCCAGAGCGCTGCGGAGCGGGGCATCGCGGGGTGACATTTACAGGGATCAGCTTTCATTGCAGCTTGAAAAAATCCCATGCACAGAGATTATCTCCGCACTGATCTGGATTGTCTTGTTCAGCTTTGGCCCTCATCCTAGATGGACAATGAGCAGAGAACTTGGCCAACGTCCTGAGGTCGGCGGCCCCCACTGCATGAGCTGGGAAATAGGAGAAGGGATCTTCAAGGCACTTGAGAACGCGCAGCTTTAACGCGCTGGGGTCCAGAGACGGGAGGCGGCAGCTTGACGTGGGGTTTGAGCCCGGATGCCTGAGGCAGGACCAGGGCCGAGGTGACCCGAAGCAGGGAGAGACAGAAATCAGCAGTCCCTCCACGCTGGGACTGCTCGCGATTACAGCTTGTGCTGAGGCCAGAAAGAATAAACTGGTGCAAGAAGAGTCGTGGCCCACGGGGACATGGGCTCAGCCCAGCAGCTGAGGGTCCTTCTGCATTTGCAAGTGCTGGTGCACAGCGGGATGGATGTGGGTCACTGGCGCTCAGCAAAGCTGGGCCACACCGCTGGTGCGAGGCAGGGCAAGAGGCCGCGGGGGAGGCGCGTTCTTCTGCCCCACTCGGTCGCCCGGCTCCAGGCAGCGTTTCTGCCCCGTGCAATGCAGCGGGGAACGTGGCAGTCTAACCCGCGTGAGCAGAGGCCCGCTCGGGGCACGCAGCTCAGCCCCCGGGAAGCAGCCGCGGCTGCATCATCGACTCTGCCGTCAGAGAAGTTCCAGCCGGACGCTGTCTGGAGACCTTCCAACGACCACGGGCTCTCCCCCGGCCCATCACTGCCACGGCACAGACGGGATTTAATGTATGTCTGCATGTTCGCCTAACCTTTCCCCTCGCCTCTCGTTTGAAAAGGAAGAAGGGGAGAAACCAGGCCTAGGGTCCGTGCACGTGCAGCTGTGATAGAAACCTCTATCCCAAGCCTAAGGGGAGCGGATCCAAGGGCACGCGGGAGAGGAGAGGATCTTCCTGGGCAGAGACAAATGCTGTCTGTGTCTGGCCACGGTTAAGATGGAGGGGTGGCACCGTCGGTGCCCGAGCTGCCGCCGAGCCAGCAGGAGAGGGGCTGCTAGCGAGCGACGGGCCCCAGTCCCTCCCGCCCGGAGCTATGGTTTTTGGGGACAAGCCTCCCCTGGGGGTCTTCTTCAGCCTCGTCACCGTGCAGGTGACCGGGTGAGGCAGAGAAACAGCTCCACTTCCACTTCCTCTCCCCGCGCCTCGGTGCTCATTAGCTCTCGCAACACCAGCACCACTTGGCCGGCCAGGGCCCGGCAGGAGGGTTTTGGCAGCTGAGTGCGACCTCCCAGCATCGTTTGCAGCATGCACATGCGGCAGAGGCAGGGGGGAGCGGGGGCATTCAGGTCACTGCCGGGAGAGCCGAGCCACACGGCCTGTTTGGGATCTGAATTTCCTTACGGTGGCTGTGCAGGAGCCATTGCCAGTGAAAAGGCCCCGGTGCCTTTCCCTTTCCTCCCGCCGCAGCTCCAGCTTCCCGCGCGCAGGACGGCAGCAGTGGGGGCGCACGGACAAGTATCTGGCACTTGTGCCTCACGGCTGCTTCTTGCTCCCCCCGTGAAATGTCACCGCGCTCCCCAGGGGCAGAGAACAGCTGGGGTTTCGGACACATCAGCGGCACCGGGTTTCTCTTCCCACAGATTGTGTGTCGGAGGCGCAGGGCCGGCGGTGGGGAACCAGCCCCTCGGGAAGCACAGACAGGCAGGGCAAAGGGACAGGTCCGGTCTCCAGGCCACTGGGGTCGGAGGTGGGGGGACGGTTGCTTACGATAATAGCTCGTGTTCAGGCTAGAGCATCAATGGGTGCAAAAGGTCTTGTGTCCCGGGGGGCTGGGAAATGGAAAAAGCAGAAGAGATCTTTTGTGAAAGCTTGTCCAAGGGCTGGAGTCTGATTCCTTCTTCAGCGAAGGCCCCGTGATGATGCCGCGGTGTCAGAGATGGGAAGGGCAGCAGAGCAGACCCACAGCGCAGCACTGGCAGGGGTGGGATGGGGAGAGGTCCTGGCTTGGGGAGATGCTGGAGAAACCATCCAGGGACCGGGCCCTTGCGGGGCGAGGGGGGCAGCGCTGCAGGGACGCACTGTCCGTTCTCTTGCTGGAAACACCTGTGAATTCTGGCTGCCCTGAACTTGCTCCAAACTTTGGGGCAGCAGCCCAGAGACACGAAGGTGCCTACGAACCACCTCTGCAGACAACGGGGCTCAGAAACGCCACCTGCCCTGCGCTCCCTACGAGGTCCCAGGGACTGGGGGCGAGGAGGAATTAGCTCCTGCAGCCGATGCGGAGGGGAGACCAGCAGTGCTAAGGACACTGCCCCCCCCAAGCTGAAGGTGGGTGGGGAGAAGAAGCAGACCGTGCAGGATGAGGCCAGAGCCCAGTGCTAGCCGAAGGTGCAGGAGGGGCCGGGGTAGTGCATGCCAGGGTGGCGTGGGCCACGGTGGGCTGCTAGGGAAAGCAAGGAATAGACCTGCTGAAGGACACCGTGACCTTTTCTTCTCCTAATTCAACAGTAGGAAGACGGCCATCCCGCAGGGCCTGGGCCCCAGAGCTCTCTCAGCATCACGCAAGCCCCCCGGAGAGCAGACCTGGCTGGAGATCGACTGCACAAGCCAGCAGAGGCCATCAGGCAGCGGGCAGAGGGTCAAGGGCGCAGCCCCGTTGCGGAGAAGGCGTTTTGCAAAGGCTGGGCACAGGCCTCCTTCCTGCTTCTTGCAGACAGCAGCAGTAGGCCGGGGGGAGCAGGGGCCCCGGGGGCAGGCGGTCGCACAGGCAGGTCTAATTGTTTCCCCGCGTGACGGACGGCCTGCGCTGCCCTCCCGGCTCAGACCCCGAGAGAGAATCCTACCCGAGGGCAAAGGGAGGAGACTCAGGGAACGCCGAGCCACGCAGCTTTGTCCCTTCACCCAACATTTTGACTTCTCCACACCTCTCTGGTATGCGCGAGCTGGCCCCAGCGGCCAGCCTCCGGAGATGGTTCGACACCCAGGGCTGGCTGGGGCCTTCTGCGGATGTGGCTGTGCCCCCAGAGGCACGCAGGGCAGACCGAGCCCGTCTCCAGCGAGGACTTGGAGGGCTCGGGCTGGAACAAGCGGAAGTAGCTGCCGTGTACAACGCCAGGATACAAAGTGCCTAACACTAGGTGTGCTTTCCATGTCAGAGAGAGGCAGGTCGAAGCGCTCTGCGGCCAGCCGGTGGGAACTCGTCTGACGAGACACAGAGTCGGGGACAGGTGCCGTGAGGGTCCCTGTCCTGTCCCCAGCCCAGCAGCAGCATCCAGAGCACACATGTCCCTTGCAGCACGCGCCATCTAGAAGGACAGGCTCTGGCTTCAGCAATAAATAAAGCAGACAAACAAAAATACAACAAGGACTTTTTGGAAACTTTAAATATTTTTTTCTTTAAAAATCTGTTTTTCCTCTTGCGCTCTGTCTCTCTGAACGGCAGCCCTCTCCTGGCAGTCTCTGCATCCCTTTTCCCAGTCCGGAGGCAACAGGCAGGGGAGAGCGGGCGAGTGGCGGAGGGCGGCCGGGCGGGTCACCGGCACGTGTGCATTTCTACCACCCGGTGGCACTGTTTGCATTTCACAAAGCAGCACCAGTGGAACTTGCAGCTGCACCTCTCCACCACCTCCACCTCGTCCGTGTGGAAGCCCCTGCCGCAGCACATCAGCTCGCAGCCGTCAATGGCCTTGGAAGTCTTGTTGCACTGGCGGCCACTGGTGCCCAGGACCCCGTTCTTCAGGTCGTGGTCACAGAAGTCGGGGCTGGAGTCCAGGTAAACGAGATCCTCGTCAGTGTGCGGTTTGAACTGGGAGTTCTTCGGGACCAGGACCTTGGTGGAGCCGATCTCGCTCTGCTCCACTTCGGTGGCCCCGTCGAATTTCTCCTTCAGCACGTTGCCCACTTTGCGGAAGGGAGGCATCGCTTTCCAGCACGTCTTGAACTCGCAAGAGCCGGAGACGCCGTGACACTTGCACTCCACCCGCATGTTGTTCAGGATCGCCTGGAAGAGCGGACGCAAACAGAACAGACCGCCGTCAGCTCCGGAGCGTGCAACCCGCTGCACTAACGCACGCGACCGCGGCGGCCGGCGAGATCAGGAAGAGCGAGGCTGCTCCTGGCTACGAGGGGTATGGTTTTCACGGGAGCAGATGTCCCAGCAAAGGGTGCAGGGGCCATCGATCCTCGCGGGTAACGGGAGGAGCAGGGGGAGCGATCGCAAGCCAAGCCCGACAGCACGTGTGGACGCACTATTACCTTCCTCCCAGCCTCGTTGTTGTGCAGGTTCATGAGAGCTCGGTTGGAGGAGGCCCCTTTGCTCCTCTCCCTGACGTCGACAAAGGACTGCGAGAAGGCCACTCCGTAGGCAATGTTATCAGAGCAGCCCGACCACTGGAAGCCTAAAGCACAGCATGGGCGAGAAAGACTCGTTTGCAGCATCCGCGGGGGGAGAGGCAGAGGTGGGAGATGTGCGGGGAGGACTTCTACCTGAACGGCAGGTTTCTAGCTGTCCTCGTGGCCCATGCTGGAGCTGAGCCACTGCCCTTTGCATGTAATAGTCGCTGGAAAAACAGGGCAGGGCACTGCAGAAGTGCCAGCCGCACGGGGGGTGAGCGCGTGGGCAAGAAGAGCAGACCTGCCCCTCCCAGGGCAGCAGCCGTCCCATTGAGCTGCACACCCCTGCCCTGTTGCTTCCCTGGCCCCACATACCCTTCCCTCTCTTGGCTGCGCAGGGGGCCGGCTTCAGGAGGGGGCTGGAGGAGCTGCGGGGCAAGACCTGACCTGCAGTGCACTGGCTTGAGCACTGCATTAGGAAGTCAGTGAGATGCAGGCTTGGACCCCCCTGCATGGGGGCCCCTAAAACCCAGGTGTCTAGCATCTTGGGCAAACCCATAACCACTCAGCTACTGGGACCAAAACACGGCAGGCCCCCATATTCCTCCACCAGAGCCCAAGAGCTGCCCATCGAGGGTCTCTGGTTGCCCGTGCCTCCAGGGCTTGGACACAGGCAAGCGCCTGCAAGGAGGGTGCGTATGTCACCCAGTCACTGCCTGGTTGCTTCCATGCCCACCCTGAAGCAAGAGCCAGGGGAACGACCTTGGGCAGGCCGCACTGCATCCTCGCGCACGCTAGCCAGGCACCCGCGGGCACGGCCGCGCAGCTGGAGCTCTTCGCTCAGACGCACCCGGAGCCCCTGGCCGCGGGGCAGGGCACTGTAAAGAGGAAAGCACCCGGGGTGCTTCGGTCATAGGAGGACCTCTCAGGCAGGGCATGGCCCGGTACAAGGTCGGTTAATGCATCTCATGTCGTGTGACTGGAGGGGACAGGCAGCGGGGGACTGGAGAAGGGCATTTGTCTTTGCTCTTCCTCTCTTTCCTCTAACAAGCGGCAGGAACCCGAGGGCTGTCGTGGGGCACGGGACTCAGCCCAGGGAAGGCCTAGGCAATGCCGCGCTGTCTCTGCCCTCCCCTCCCCTCTCTCGTCTTGCTGCTGCACGTACGTACCCTGGGCACTGCCGCCATGCACAGTCCGGTCACAGCCGCACTTGTCCAGCTCTCCACTGCTGCAAGCCCGAGTCACCGCGAAGGCCACGCCTGCGGAGGAGATGGCATACACAAAAGCTGCTTCCCGCGTCCCTGCAAGGACAAAAGCAGGGGAATCACCGGCATGTCCCCATGCACAGCCCGGGCCTCCAGGCACCAGACTGCACCCCCTGTATCAGAGCAATAGCGCTGCCCGGTTCAGAGCAACGGGACATTTGTGGGGCACGCCGGAGCCCCGCACGCTACCTCCCCAACACAGGTCCAGGCAACCAGCTTCAGAGCAAGCCCCACGCTGAACCTTGCATCTGCACCCTGCCTACAGCTCACCGGGTAGGAGATAGCCTCTGCCTCCACCAAAACACCATGAGGTTTCCAGGCAAATTCCCCAGCGCAGCACGCAGCACAGAGACCCCCAGAGCCTGGCAAGACCTGAAATCCCAGGGCAGGAAACTCCTTGGAAAACTTTCCTGGAAACCGCATTCACAAGAGCTCTCAGTCGGGCCCGGCACATCCAGAGCCCTTCCCTTGCACTCCAGCTCACCTCGAGCTCTCCTCGTACCCACTGACACTTCCCAGATAGGATAGGACTCAACCTGGCAGGGCTCTCAAAGGCTCCCTTCCCTTTTCCAATCCCGTAGCATCAACGTCCAGAGCGCCCGGTGCACAATCCTCCTGGCACCGCCCCGCTCCTGAACCACAGCGCTGCCCAGCGCGGGGAGCCCCTCGCACGCTTTCCCCTCGGGGGTTGCGGCATGTTTAGAAAGCCACGGTTTGGCCATGTCAGGGCGCTGCAAGGGAGAGATCCCCGTGCACACAGACAACACAGCCAGGTGCCAGCAGACTGCCCTGCTTGAAAGCAGAGCCCCAGCAAAGCTGCAAGCAAGGGGGATAATCTTCCCTCTCTCTGGAGAGGTTCCTCTAAGGGGTGAGCGTGTCCACGTCTGCATGCACTTCCCTTTCACCGAGTGTCTGTCTGCATGCAGCGAGGATCGCTGGCTTGGGGGTTGTCAATTAAATCTTGCAACACCCGATTCCCCGGCTCTGCTCTCCCATGAAGCAGAGGTGGTTAGGACATGACAAGCCCTTCTGCCCGGAGCGAGATATTCTGCAAGAACAGGGCCGAGCGTTTGCTTTGTGCTGTTTGGAAGCTCAGGGTTGAGAGGCTCCACGTCCCTTCCCGTGGCAGCCGGCGTGTAGCGCCGAGAGCAGAGATCTGCCCTTCACCTTCCAGGCCCGCGCTCACAAAGGACCGGTCAGATGACGGGGAGCAACTTTGGTGGTCGCAGCTCAGACTCTGGTGGCCAAGGCTGTAATCTGGCCTGGGCAGCAGTGGCTGGGCAGGACCCAGGCCGCGCGGGGACTGAATCACCTCCAAGTTAATCGAGGTTAATAGTAGGATCATGTTGGTCGGTTTGTGCTGTGGCTGCCTAAAAAAGAGACTACTTCAGTTTCTGGTATTTCTGGTATTTCCAGTCCTGAACCTTCACAAGCACAAATCTTCACCCCTACGACAAGGGAAGGAAAGTTAAATAAGGAGCTGAGGCTGAGCTGGGGAAGGCTGGGGCCTGCGAGCCCTGGCGCTTCGGGGGAGAGCAAGGGTCACGTCAGGGAGCTGCTCTGCTTCACTACAAGAGGAGGAACGGGCCAGAACGGAGACGCCTCCACTTGTACCTCGCTTCTCCTCAGCCTCTTCTGCTCAGCCCCCTCGCAGGCACGAGCAGAGACCCACCAAGCAAGGGGGGAAGGCGCCGATGGGACGCCTACCGCCCGCCACTGCAGAACCCGCCCGCTTCACGCCAGAACAACGGGGCCTGGAAACCCACGCCAGGCGGGCAGCCGCCGGGAGAGCCTCCCGCAGCCCTGGACCGTCGCCACCTCCGGCGCGGCCGTCTGGTTCGCGTAGAGCCCGCGGGCAGCCGGGACGCAGGCAGCCGAGGGCAGCTCGAGCCATGCAGCATTTCACAAGGCCTAATGATGGGGCTGTAGCTGGGCGGAGGGAAGTGGCCCTGGCACGGGAGCGCGGGGAGCGACAGTGTCCTACTGCGTCTGGGCGGCAGAGGGCACGCGGACGGCTCCCTCGCTCCCCGCCAGGCCCTGCCTGCAGCTGCTCCCTGGCTTGCTGGGTACGAGACCAGAGAGATAACGCGCCCTGCTGCCTCTGCAGCCTCGGGAGGCACGAGGGGAAGCCTGAGGGCGTAGCCCGATGCAGGCTGGACCACGAGGCTCCGCGAGCAGCTTTATGAGTCCAATGCAAAAGCAACACACCCCAAAACAGCGCTCTGCCCAGAGCATGCCCAGCCCTCTCCACCATGCCCAGGTGCAGAGGGCCCCACGGGAAGTGGCCGCAGGCCGGGCCCCGTGGCGTGGACTAGTGAGACAAGGGTTCAGCACAAACGGACGTGGCAGGAGCCCAGGAACAACCCCAGGGAGCCCCTGGTTCAGAGCAGGGGAGGCGCTGCAGGCGCTCAGCCCCCACCGCTGTGGGCCCTGGCTGCCAGCAGGCACAGACCGAGCTCCTCAGTCGTGTGTCCAACCCGCACCGCCTCACCACAGACCCCAGGAAAGCAGCCTTTCCTTTTGCACCTTTCCTTTGGGACATGTCAGAGCTCCTGTTCTACAAGACGGGGAGCAGCAGGGCTCGCGGCTGGGCTGGGGGGGCAGCGCCATGCACTCGCCTCGCTCACGGAGCCGCTCTGACTGCCCCCCATGCAGGCAGGTAGGCACAGGCAGGAGACAGCTTCTTGCCTAAAGATCGGACTCCTAACCTGCGTTTCTGCGGTGGCCCAAGCTTGTGACCTCCCGCAGACCAACGGCTGCAAGTTGCAGCAAAGGACGTTTAGGCTGGAGATCAGGAAACACTTCTTCACTGTCAGTGCAGGGAGGTCGTGGGAGAGACGCCAGGGAAGGGGGGACTCTCCATCGCTGGAGGGCCCAAGGAGAGGCTGGATGGGCACTGGTGGGCGATGATCTGGATGCGGCAATGCCTGTGCTCTGCTATGGGGATGTCCCAGGCTTGTGGGTGGTGCTGGTTGCCCCCTCCCCATTTCTGCTCCATGTGTCAGGAGGGTTTTAAGCCTCCCCCAGAGGCGCTGGTGCTGCTGCAGCCCAGGCTGGGGATGGGGCTGGGCTGTGCCAGTGCTCCTGCTGCGCCCACCCCGCAGGGTCCTGGCTGGAGGGTCTCGCCCCTGCACTCAAGCTCAGACCTATGCTACATTTGGGGTCAGGAAGGGATTTTCCCCTCCACGTCAGATTGGTATGGACTTGTGGGGGTTTTGCATTTTGGAGCAGGGGCACGGGCTCTGCCTGGGATCTCGAGCGTACGTTTGACAACACTGCAGAGAAGCAGGACGCTGGCTGCCGTGGGCCCCCTGCTTCCCTGTGCCAGTCAGGTGTGATGCCCGCGTCGTGTCAGGGCTGAGGGCAGAGTTGAGACGACGGATCGTGTAGGAGGGTTTGGACAGGGCTGACCCTGCCTCAGGCAGGGGCTGGGCAAGCTGTGACCCCTGGAGCTCCCGCCCAGCCCCGCTGCTCTAGGATTCAATGACTTGGCAGGGTGATGCCTCCCTTCAGCAGGGCCGGCGTCTCTCACCTTGCGTGACCACCTTGCCGAAGACGGGCAGGGCGTCCAGCGTGGAGCAGTTCCAGCGCCGGTTGCGGAACTGGAACTGGCACTCCTCGATGGCCAGCTGCGCGCCCCGGCGCACCGAGTCCATCACCTCCAGGTTCCTCTTGCACATCTGCACCTGGCGCTGGATCAACCCTTTCAGCTTTTCACAGGTCTCTTCCTCCGAAATACTCCCCACGGAAGACAGCTTGGCCAGGTACCTGTGAGGACACCCACCAAAATCTGTTAGCATGTTTTGCTGGGGAACTGGATGGGAGCGGGGGGGACACCTGTCCCAGCCTTTCCACGGGTCACGCCAGGACAGTGGCAGGGGTCCCGGGGATAACTGTTTCGAGCCCTGGGATTTGGAGCGCACATTACTATGGCAGTCGCACCCCCCCAGCCCTCTTCAGCAGCAGGAAGAGAGGGAGACGTCCCTCCTCCTGGCTGCGGCTCAGGCCCTGGCCATCCCTGACTGGCCTAACGTGGCTGCAAAAGGTTTTTGGACCTCCGAGGGCCTGGGCACGGCACGGTTCCCAGGGAGACCTGTGCCCCGTGCACGATGGAGAGCTTGGTCCACGCTCACCCGGCACCCAGGGAGGCTGCTAACTGCCCTTGCTGCCTCCGTCGCGCGGAGGAGCAGACTCGGCGTGTCGAATATGCCCCGTCAGGCCTCCCGAGCGCCAGCATGTCCAAGTGCTACTAGGAACAGCCAGAGGTCTCTGAAGTCAGCCAAAGTAAGCAAGGCAGCAGCTTGGCTGCCAGCTCCAGCTGCCACACGGCTCCCTCAGCGCCGCTGTGTTCGAATCGCCAGAAAACATCTCCCTCAAAACCACTTCCCTCCCCAGGCCTGCTTTTAGCTCCCCCAGCCACCCTTGCACCGGGACCGGCCCTGGCTGGCGGCGAGAGGGAGCTCCAGCTGGGAGCCTGGAGCCAGGAGCCGGTCGTGAGCAAAACCACTCGAGACTGGCACCTTCTCCAGGGTCTCCGCTCACAAACACGGACTCCAGGTCTCGCCGCCCTGAAAAATGCTGCCTTTGCTTCCCTCTGCACCCTGGCGACCACACGCCGAACTGTCTGGATGCCGCGCCAGCTCCCCGCCCGGGCAGGGAATATGCTGAGCCGGGCTCGGGGGGGTCTCTCTTGACCATGGCATGGGCACGGGCATTTCTCTCCCCACAGCTGGGGCTTCCGGCAAGCTGTCCTCCGGCCAAGCTGCCCGCTCAACCCGCTTCCCAACTCAGGGCAGGGACCGGCGTTGCTCCCAGGCGCCACGCGGGACAGGAGGGATGCCTTGCATCCCCATCTGACCACGGGGCTTCAGCTGCCCTCTAAGCAGACCTGCCAGGGGGTCTCCCCACGGGGCGGCAGGACTGATCCAAAGCCAGGAGTCTGCCCTCTGCCTCCAGCGTGGCACCTGCCCATCCCCGCCAAGGTCACGTCTGCCAGGGGGATGCTACGCCCTCTTCCCATGACCCCGTCCTCCCTCCGCCAGGCTCTTTCAGAGGCACCGGTACAACATTTACGCAGGTCCCTGGATCATCCCAGGCCCTCGACACCTGTCTGAGCTGGTAACATCCCAGCCGACCCTCCCTCGGGCAGCACAAGACGGAGTTCAACACCCTCCGCCCTGCTGCGGCATGACGCGGGGGAGATGCTCAGCCAGCAGAGCCACGAGCTGCCTCCGAGGGCTGGGAGTCCCCGCAGGCTGGTCGAGTCCCAAACACGTCCCACACCAAGCTGGCATGACAGCGGCTGCCATCACCCCCGAGCAGCGCAGCCCAAAGCTCCACCACGCGGCACCACATCGCCTAAAAATCTGCAGAAAGGGCGGGCACGGTCTAGGCAGGGGCCCACTGGGAGCCAGCGATGCAACCCCCCCCAGCAATTCAAGGGCTGAGCTGAGGATGCCCGGCACCCCTCGCCCCTGAATTTCCTAATGATCAGAATCCAAAAGCTTCTTTTTTTCCTTTTGTTCTCCGGGGACGACTGCTTGTGGAGGATTTCTCTCTCAAAGTGCAGCCTGGCTCTCCTCCCACGGGCTAAGGAGTCGAACTTGCCACCTTCAGCTAAACCCCCCCCCAAAAAGCAGTTTTTGCCGCTTCCCACAGCCATCAGCCCTGCACAACCCACCCAGCACAGAGGAAGGGATTTGTTCTCTCCTGGGCATCGGGACTCCAGACAGCAGCGCTCGTGCAAAGTCCCGGCTGTGACAGGGATGCATGCGTGCCCCCAGAGGCAGACGATGACCCATCGAACCCCAGGGCTCGATATGCAGCCGCTCGGGTACACGTGCCACGTATTCAGAACGGGTTTACAGCAAGTACTCGCGTGTCTAGAGCAGCTCCAGGACTCCTGGACACGCACTGGGAGCTGCACAGAGGCCAAGCCCCAGGTTGCCATCTTTCAGTCAGGGGAAAAGCAAAGCGAGCGCCACCAAAGCCCCGCGCCCGTCAGACCGGGGTCCTCGGGGATCTCAGTTACTGGCAGGGAGAGTAATGCCCATGCAGTGCTGTTCTGTGCTCCTCTGTGATGCAGGCAGCAAAAACAGATCAACATCTGGGTAGTATTTTATCACAAAAGCCTCTGGAGAGATGCTTTACTGATGCACCTTGCCAGCCCTGCCCTCATCCAGGTTCAATAATTGCCACCCGTTTTACAGGGGGGGCGGAAATCGAAGCACAGTAAAGTCAAGACACGTGCACATTCCCTTATGTGATGGGACCAAGAGTCGGGAAAACTGGGCACTAACCCCAGCTCCGGCTCTTGAAACGGAGATGGCAGGATTCACAACCTTAAGGCGGAGAAGGACACCGCCGGGGGCACTGAAGGGCAGGGGGAACGCGGGCAACTTCAACCGTGCCCATGAAAACAGCATTTGAGGCATCTCTTGCTGGCTCAGAGGAAGTCCCTTAATTTACAGTTCCCAGAACTGCGCAGCCAGCCCCGGTGCTGAGCGAGGAGATAGTCTGAGAAAGCCGCGTTGGCCGGGAAGACGATGCCGCAGGTGAAGCAGCTGCGAGAGGCAGCCGGGCATTCGGCGTGTGGGGAAACGTCTTGGCAAGGGGGTGCCTGAGCAGTTTTCTCCATTCCAGGACGCTTTCCAGCCCTGCACAATACTCCAGGCAACGGGGCTCAGACAGTCCAAGAAGTACATGAAAAGAAGCGTGACGGGGCCCTTTCAAACCTTTCCAAGCAGATGCTCCAGATAAGAGGGTTCCCAAATAAACGTTTATTGCTCTTTAAGAAGATGAAATGAAGATAGTGTTTCAGCGGTGGGGACAGTTCTCCGGTAACTGGCTGCGCAGCGTACATGGCCAGAGGAAGCTGTCCAGAAAGCTTGTAGCGACTCCGTCCCATGGAGCAGGCAAGCCGTGCGCCTCTTCTCCACCTCCACCTGCCCCCGCACCGAGACCTTGCACTGTTCACACTTGGCCTCCCCACGGCCCTCGCCCCTCGCCCCAGCAAGAGCACATCATAAGCATGAATGCATGCTGCTAATGGCCCAGGTAGGCTGCTCCCATCAGCTAGGCTTGGGGTTTTGGGGGGCAGAGGTAGGAGAGGGGGTGCGGGCTTGGAAGGGGGTGGGACGGGGGAAGTAGGCCGAGCTTTCTTATATCTGGATG
>NW_017729014.1:23450024-23459265 GCF_001723915.1 Gavialis gangeticus
GGGGGGCTTGGAAGGGGGTGGGACGGGGGAAGTAGGCCGAGCTTTCTTATATCTGGATGTGACTGGGGGCTGGGAGCAGGGCCGGGCGTGGGCTGAGGTCGATCTGTGCTGGAGTTCAGGCAGAGAAGTGGCAGCTGTGGGGAGGGCAGGCTTGGAGCGCTGTTTTTGGGGCACTGCTTGGGAAATCCTCTCTGTGGGCTGTTTCGTGTCAGCTGCTCGGAGCCTTTTGGCCGAGGCGGGATATAAATCCAGCATATACATAAATAACACAAATAAATAGATGCCTCGACAAACACTCCTGCTCGGAGCAAGGGGCTGGACTCTGCGACCGCCAGCCCTGCTGGTCTGTGCTTCTGTGAAACTACAGACGAGTCGCCAAGACGCGGGAAGGCGAGGAAGGAAACCAGGCAGGGCACGCGTGCACGCGCACAAACGGCCGCCCTCTGCAAGGGTGGCACGTGTTAACGTGCTATCTTAGGCTAGGGATGGACGTTGTGTTTGTCTCAGCACAAGCTGTGCCTCTGTTTATCCTGGAACAGAAACGCCCCGGGGGTGGCGAGTGCACACATCGCCCTTCCACCCCGGGGACAGCGAGCGGCTGAACACACTGCTGCTCTCCTGCCGCGCGCTCAGCGCCGAGACAGCCGCTCGGAGGTGCCTTGCCGTGTCCCAGGGCAAACCCTCAGCACTTCTCTTCTCCCAGGCATTTCCAAAACACTTTGGGGGTTGGCCCATGGCACAGTTGCCCCCTCGCCTCCCCGTGCGGCAGCGTCTACTTAGCACAGGAACTTCGGGCTCCTCCAGCCTTGGCTCTGGCCCTCGAAGAGGCTGCTGCCCCTAAAGGTTTCCCCCTAGAATAAAACCAGTGAGAGCCAGGAGACGGCGACGCAGACACAGGAGGACCAGAAGGGCAGGAACAAACCATCCCAGAGCACTGCACGAGAGCCCGTTCCTCACTCCCTTGCCCCCCACCTCGTCTCTCATTGCCACAGCGCTGATGCGATGTCTGGGCAACTTGCCTTGCAGCCTGCGCCGTGGCAGCGCTGCTTTTACTGCCGGGGCTATCACAGACCTACGTCAAGATTTCTGCCCCTTCCCCCAGCCATAGCTCCTCGGCCCCTCTCATCCATCTCAGCTCCAGCCGCAATGCACTGCGGTCCGCAGCCCTGCGTGGAGACAGTCGGACCCTGGGCTCTTACGCTGGATGTGCGGTTTGTATTCAAAGCCGCTGTGCCAGGAACTACAGGCATCGCATCCTCACGGGCAGGAGGAGCAGCCCGTGGTCATCTCAGCCCTTTGCAAAGTGACAAATGAAGGCAGACGCCGGACGCCGGCAGAGAGCCCCCGAGGGCAAGGCCACACCGGCTGCGCGAGTCCCACCAGGAACCCACCCTGGGGAAACCCGGCAGAGAGGGAGCGACTGGATCACCCCAAGAGGCCTCTAGGATCGGAGTGAGCAAATGGACGCTGGAGAGGTCGGGAAGTGCGATGCCCACGGGGGAGCCGGCCCAAGGACGGAGGAGCACGACCTCTGTGCACCTTTCAGAGGCTCCACCAGTTGTCTCCAAAGGAAGGGGTCTTCCAGGTCCTTTCTTCCCCTGGAATTAGGCCTCTAGAAACAAGACGATGTTCACTTTCCATTTTCACACACGCCGGGGTCACAAGCTGATAACATAACGCTCCACTTAGTGCCACTAAATGCATCCACCTTGTCCTGCTGCAGTGCACAACCAGGGGTCAGGGCCAGTCCCTCAAGCGTCTCCTGAAGCTGCCTTCATCTACACTTGGACCGTTTCCTTTGGGATTACTGCCGGGCAGACCCTCAGCACAAGAAGCGGACAGCCCAGCACCACCCAGAGAGCAGCAGATCCTCCCTGGGGATCGTTTCCTTCGTTTCCCATTACTGGCGCTGAACACAGCGAGGAGCCAACTGGTTTTCTGGAGGGAGCTTGCTTTTCTGTGCTGTCTCCCTTGTTCAGTCGCATCTGTTACTCCTCTTTCTTTCCATCTTTACAGCTTGGAAATGTGCCCACAGTTGTAGCTCTGCTTTGGAAAAGAAAATCCAAGCAGGTCTCCTCTGCCATAGAAGATGCTCTGGTTTAAATAAACTGGGATGAAGCCACCTCCATAGTGATACCGTTGCATGTCAATAAGGGCCCAAGCCTCAGCACTAAAAGTGCCTCTACAGGACTGCAAAGACAACTGTGAGACCCCATCTAGCCCCGATATCAAGACTCTTGGAGAGTACTCAAGGGGAGCAACCATCTGAAAGGAAGAAATTAGGACAAGATGCAGCGAAAGCCATGTGTGGGGGGATGTCTAATTTGGCTTAGCCACCTGGGGAAGGAAAGGGGTGTCTAGAGTTGGAAGGAAAACTGAGGCTGAAAACATCCCTGTTGGGAGACTGGTTGAGCTGGGGAACCAGTTGCCTAGGGCAGGGCAGGGAGGCCAGTTGCCCCGGTCTATTCGAGACAGACCGGGCTAAGCACACGCGTAAGTGCACCTTTGCCTGGCTGGGGTTAGATGGGCTCTGCGAGGCTTTCTCCTTGTCCAGGGGCTGTCTCCCTAGATCACGGTGCCGGCTCTACTCCCCCCAACCTCATGCACCTGCCCAACTCTGGTTTCAGCTTCAGCTTGCTCCAGCCACCACATACCCCCTGGCCTCCTCTATTTAGCTGCTGGCCTCTGCTCTGCCAAGGATGGGTCCTTCTTCCTAATTCATCCTCTGCAGCACAAGCACGGCAGGGAGCTGCTCGTTCTCCTGGACAGCTGCAATCTGCACGCGCGGAGGCAGATTTCCACCCGACCTGCTGCTCCAAAAGACCAGCCATCAAGAGGCAGAAGGGAGCGTGGGTGTTTTCACCCAGCATCTCCCGTGCCACATCCTGATTTTAAGCCTTCACGTGTTAGAGACGCTTCAGATTCCAGTCACTGCATCTTACATTGCCTTTGCCACCTGGGTCCACGGGCTGTCTGTCTCCTGTCAAAAGCGTTCTCGCCCCGCGGATGCTTACCGACTGACCGTGTCACCTCTCATCTGGCCCCGAGGCCTCGGCTCCAGGGAAACAGGAGGATAACCGGAGCAGCCAGCCTTCTTGCTCCTCGAGAGCGGGGAAGGATGCAGGAGGAGCGCGTCTGAGGTGCCCGTTTCTGCCACAAGCCCGTTCTGCACCTGCTGCCGGCAGCCACGGCTCTCACCAATGCAGCGACGAGGTGAGCGGCCACTATAGCCAGCCACGCAGCATCGTGCTCTGACACAACTTGTCAGGTCTTCCACCAGCGCCGCAAGCCGTGCATGTTGGCAGGGTGCAGAGGGCAAAACCTGGGGTGCAAACAACGCCTGCAGAGTGCCTGGGACTGCCGCTCGTGTCTGTTCATCATGCGTCCAGGCACTCTCCCCCACCACCCTGCAGTTAGACGTTGGTTTCCCTCCCTGGAAAACTATTTCCCCAAATCGAGCATTTTAATTCCTTTCCATTTTGTGCACTGGGACCAGGAAGCATCTTTCTATGGCCGCCGCTCCCATCACATTAGCTGCGTGCTCGCTCTTCTCCTGGCTTGTACACTGCCCACACGGCCCTATTTCCACCTCCAGGTGGTCACCGAGTCAGTCTCGCAACAGGACTTCCCAGGTGACACAAGCTAGTGTCACACTAGGCACTGCACACCATTGCCCAGGCGCCATTCACCATCCCCGGGCCCCACACAAAGATGCCATTGGGTAATCGCACAGAGTCGTGGTGCGATACTCTCTGATTGTCCTTACAGCTGGGGAGGGCTTGTCCATGCCCCACACACCCCTGAGCCATCTCCTGCAACAGACTCAGCTGCTTCGTCTTGCTGCAGTGGGTTGCAAGCAACACTCCCATGCACGTGCACGTGCACGTGCACTGCCGCCGCCTCGTGAACAGGACTCGGGTCAGACACTCCCTGAAGGGGCCTGTCCACCTCCGCTGCCCCCGCGCTGCCCGTCACGTCCTGCCCCTCTGCCCGCTCCGGCGCTGCAGCGTGGCGTGCCTGTCACGCAGCGCTGGGCACCGGTCATGCAGCGCTGGGCCCTGCCTGCTGGCCAGCGTTTGGAAAGGGAGGCTCTGGGCACCGGGACGATCCCAGCACGTGGCTCAGCCGTTAGGTCTGGGACCACAGGCAGCCGGGTCCAAACTTCACGGCCTCCACGGACAGGTTAGCAGGACCCTTCGGGCAGCACCTAGTTTGCTGGAGCTCACAAGTCTCTCTCCAGGGGGCAACTTCTACTGCAGTTTTATCAACTCCAGATGTTCAAAAGCTGCGAGTCAAACCCTCCAAAATCCCAAGATTTTTATTTGAAAAGAAACACACTTTGGGTTCTTTTTTTGCTTGCCTTTTGAGCCGTGAGCATTTAGGAACACTCTGGTCACACTGCCGGGGGGCCTTTGCGTTCCCGTTTTCAAGTGAATGCAGGAGCTCTCGTGCAGCCACACGACTCCTGAACCTGGGGCCTGAGGAAGATGCCCAGGATTTGGAAAGCTGGTTGTACTGCGTTACTCCTGAAATCAAAATGTTCTGGATTGAGGTTACTTAGCAATCTCCTGCGGTTTAAGCAAGTCCCACAGCATTGCTTTAATGTGTCCTCTCTCTCCCCATCGAGAGGAGGTGCTGACAAAGAGGGGGACTGACATTTGGCAAGTGACATAAATAGTGATAGCCGTTATGCCGAAGCCCGGTGCTGACCCGAATAGTGGGGCCACGTGCCATTTTGGGAAAGAAATCCCTTTTTCTTGCTATAAAATTTGATGTTGGAATTCATCAGAACCTCGTTTGTCACCCCCGGGGGACAAAGCACGGTTTATTTTAGCTTTGTTTCTCAAACTCCCTTCTTCACACGAGCTTCAGGAGCGCTGCTGCTAAACGCTGGGGTATCGCTTTACCACCTGCTGAAGAAGTCCCGGAGAAGGATGCTCCCCACCGCCAGCTCCTCTAATGCTACCCAGCGAGTCACCGCTCCTGTCCCGACACTCAGCTTCCCTGCCGGCTCGGGCCAGCTTATTGCTCGCTTCTAAGAGGGGCTCGAGGTCAGGGCTTGCCTGCTTCAGTTAACCCCAAGCTCAGGAAGGTTTCTTCTCCCAGCAGGATCTGATCTTTACAGCCACTTGCTGTTTTTATTGGGTAACTAAAATTAGCTGGGCTTGTCCAAAGCTGCTTCAGGATTTTTTTTTATAAACAAAAATTTCCAGCGGAATATGTTGTAGCTTTTAGCTCTTCCTCCCCACGCCCTCCTGGGAACGGGTGTCGCTTGCTGGAGCGGTTGCTGCCCTGACCGCGCAGGGAGCTACGGGAGTGAACCACTAAAGGATGAAACTTTGCCGGGTTAGAAAGGGATCCCTGGAGCAGCACAAAGGAGCGCCCTGCCACGGCACTTGTCCTCACAGCGAGGTCCCTGGGGGCTGGGGGAGGAAGGAGAGACGTAATCAGCTCTTCATTCTGCCCCCAGAGCAGTGGCCGCAGCAGCGGGATGCTCGATACGGTTTGTGGATCCACTTTTAGTGCCGTTCTTCCGGCCGTGTGCTGCCCGGGGCACGGCTCCCTGCGAGCGTCCTCTACAGGAGGTCTGTGGGGCCAGAGGGAAGGACTCGGATAAAAAGCCTTGACGACCCAGTTCACCTCGCCTGCAAAATCAGCCCCTCCAGGCTGCTGAAACATGTTGGCAAAAGCTGGACCAGTTCCCACCCGAGCTGAAAAGCCCGGGGCTGGAGAGAGGATCTTGCACCGCGTGGAATTTACCCCGGCCAAGCCCCATAATAATACGGTGAAAATGGTGAAGACTCTGGCTGAGGACAAGGCCCTGCCCTGAGCTCATGGTAGCTGTAAGGCTGGCATTCAACCGCACAAAGCTCAGGCGGGGAAGGGAGATGCAGGCTCCGGCCAGCGTTACCGGACATCTCGTGCATCTGTTCATGCCAGCGTGAAGCAAGCACCGAGCGCTCTCAGACTCGGGTCTGCGCTCTACCTGCAGCAGGAATTGGCCCCTGGTTTCTAAGGTCCAAACGATGACGAGATGCCAGGCAGCGGGGAACCAGGACCCAGGCCTGCAAAGCCCTTTGAGCTCTCCGGATGAAAGGGCCCCCAAGCATGCACAGCTCTTTGCTTTCTCCCCATGCGTCCCCAAAGCACCACTGCTCAGCCTGCCTCGGTTTGCATGCATTCATGTCCAGCTCCATCCATTTCTTTGAGGCCTTTTAAAAAACAACTCTGCTTTTGGCCCTTTAAGCCAAGTCTCAGCCCAGAGGGAAGTGTTGCTGCCACATTTGAAACCCCTGTAAATAGGGGGTAGAAGGAGCTGTTGGCGGCACACCCTTCTGTGCAGCGGCATAACCACATCTCAGAGTATTTGCAGCACATGGCATTGGCCAGCCTCCTGCAGAGCTCGCAGGGCCCAGCGCAGTCTTGGCTGGAAATGGAGCGGTTCTCCCACGGCCTAGACAAAGGGGCTCTCGGCATCCTCTACGAGGGACCCTCCTGTCCTCAGTTTCCACACTGCACAGCAAAACTCTGGAGGAGGCGGTGGGCGCAATAACCCCAACCACCCAAAATCTCTAGTGCTGGAGGGTTCACCAGTGTAAGACAGACAGTCAGAGGAAACCTGCGCCCGCTGCCCCCATTACCCAGCTCACTGCAGAACTGTCTGAGCCTGCTTCATCTGCACTTTGGGATCAGGGCTCTGCCCACCCTCTCCGCCTTTCTGAGAGGTGCCGCACCAGTCTGAACGGCCCGATGTGAATTGCCGCATGCTCGTGCACCCCCCAGAAAACGAAGCTGCGTGTTTCTGGGTGTATGCACATCGTGGAGGGGGTGCAATGCATTAGTCCAGTATAGCAACTAGTTCAAGAACTGAATTCAGTCCCATGTGCAAGTCACAGCACCCCCAGCACACGATGTTTTGGAAACTATTGCAAACCATGTGCAATGTTGGAGTACAAGTCCTACACTGGAGGCAAACCTCTGTGCTCCTCTGGAAATAAAGCCTGACCAGCTGTGAGATACAAGGTGAGTCCAAAGGGGTGGTGGTGCATGTGCACGCACACATACAGAGACACTCACTGGTGTACACATCGGTCCTGGACTCAGACGTACTGGACACTGACTTTTAATTTCAAGGAAGCAGCTTAATACAAGGCTCCCACTGAGTCTGGAAAGGGAGGAAGAAAAGCAAAAAGCTACAGCTTTCATCCAAAGGGGAAACAGAGGATCTCGCTCCAGATTTGGAAACAGCTTAAGAACAGAGATTTTTGGGATGGGCAGCAGCGATTCTCAAAATCCAGTATGCCTGAGGCTCACTTGCTAGCCAGATATTAAGTATCTGAGTTTGTTTAATGAGCAGATTTTGCAGACTCCCTCCCAGCTCTGAACGGCTCTGGAGCAGAGCAGTCCTGCAGGGGAACCGCAGGTTAGTAATGCCACAAGATCCTTGTATGCTTTTCTCTACAAATACTGTCATGCAAACCCGTCGAAATGCTCTCTCCAACGACCTCCTCAAAGCTCTTCTGCACAAAGCAGGGAGTTTGGGAAAATGTGCGATTCGACTGCTACAATCGCGCCGCTCTGAAGCGGCTGCAGCATGCGAGTTCAGACAGGTTACAAGCAGCTTTAGAAAAACTCTCGTCTTGTGAAACGCTCACGGAGCTAAATCACTAATCTGGCAGGTTTCTGGAAAAGCAAACTCTACAGATCTTTGCCACTGAACACACACACCTACACACTGCAGAAGAAATATGTGCACAAGGCAGGTAGACACCAGACCACCGCCTGCTCGGGCCGAACGGCCTGCCGCAAGGCACCCGCACAGCTCTGCAAAGCCACGCGCACGGCCCCCAGGTACACGCATGCTGGTAGCCCCTGGGGTCCTTCTCGCTCTGCTCCCTGCTTCTCTGTCTGCAGCAAGGGGGTAAGGGGTAGGAATGGCCTTCAGCCCACAGACAAAGACCCAAATCCACTCACTCGAGGATGGTCCTCGTGTTGGACGCGACACATCTGTCATGTCAAAAACCAACTCGTCTCTTCACATGCAGTAAATCAACGTGCTTTTCCTCCACCGGCAGGAATTGGTGCCTGGAAGCGAGTGCTGGGGAGCTGCAGCCCCACACGTGCACCCCTTACACAGACCCCTCATAACCCCAGCACCCAGGGCTTCGCAAAGAGGCACCGTGCCTGCAGCACGCTCTCTCCAGGGCATGGCGAGCGAGCTGCCGTGTGCCAGCGCACTGCACTGCTATCAGAGAAGGGTTTCAGCCTTCCTGTAAGACAAGGATGCACCTTTATGCATGATCCCACCTGGGTGGTGGACATCCTCCTCGCTCCAATCTGCCCTTACCTAGAAGAAACCCCAACCTCTCCCTCAGCAGGGCAGCTTTTCGCACGGCTGCGTTCATTAGTTACAACACGGCCTCTCCAGCCCGCAGCTGCTGGAGCCAAACCCTCTCTTTCTAGAGGGCAGCACTGGCGCGACGCGGTCCGTCCCTGCTCGCTTGGCTGCACCTGCACGCTCCCGCCTGCTGCTGGACCAGGCCAGGCGGCACCTGCTGACAGGTGGGCATCTCCCCTCGGGCTGCGGCACAAGTGGCGGAGCGGACGTGGGCAGCCACAACCGCAGGAGACTGCAGCGAAGCAAGGTGGGAACCCGGGCGTGCTAGACAGCTCCCCGGCTAGATGGTGCTGCTTCCAGGGGCTTCCCAGCGCCCGACTGGAAGATGTCCCAGCTCCTCTCCAAAGGCCCAGTGAAGCTGTAATTCTCTTCTTCCAGTGCTTTCTTCCTAGCAATGACCCGGTGCAGAAAACACACCGCCACCGATCACGAGCCACCCTTGCCAGAAGCCTCAGTAGCCTAACACGCACCTTGCTCTCTGCTCCAGTCCACCCGCGGCTCGCTAGACGCAGGCTACGCCAGCCTTCCTGTCTGGTGAGGGAAGAGAGAGGAGGGCAGCCAAAGAGGAAGGGAGAGTTTATCCTGCTCTCCCCGGGCAGGCTGCTTTCGAGCACCCTCCTCTGGGGCTGGGCGGTGCAGGGGGGCGGTGGCAGCCCGGGGCACACACGTCTCCCTGGCACCGAACAGCATCCTCCAGCCGCGGTCGCTGGGCGCAGAAACAAAGCGAAGCGCCCCAGCCCTTTGTCCCAGGAGCTCCGCGCGGCGCGGGGCACGGGCCGGGGCACGGGCCGGGGCACGGGCCGGGGCACGGGCGGGACGAGCGGCAACGCCGCCACCCTGCCA
>NW_017729014.1:23459710-23494760 GCF_001723915.1 Gavialis gangeticus
CCGCGCGGTGCCGCGTTGCGCGGGGCAGCCCAGCTGCGGCGCGGCCGCTACAGACCGCGCGCCACATGCAGGTCCCGCGGGGCCGGGGCCGCCTGGCTGCGCCCTCCTGCCAGGGCCAAACTCCGTCGCCAGCTTTAGGCTTCTTAAAACGAGGGCGCGCCATGAAAGCAGTGACACCCCCCACCCGAGCGGCAAAGGCATCTCCTGGCAGGAGCGAGGCGCAGCGAGCGCGAGGCCACAGGCCTGGCAAGGTGGCTCCCACGCTTGCACACTTCCAGAAGAGAAAGGGCCGATGTCACTGCGCAGGGGCGATAGCCCCGGCTTCTGGGATTCGCAGCCAGGGCAGCAGCCCGGCGAACGCCTGCCTTTTGGTTTCTGCATTTAAGCAATCTCAGAGCATTCGCTGACAACTGGAGATGGGTAATCCTTAGCTAAACTTAGGGGATTTCCGTGAACGGGGAGAAGATCCCAGCGGCCAGTCCAAATGGTACCGTTGCGTCTCTACAGCAGCCGGTCACAGCTTCACAGGCCGTGTTAGGAGGGTACTTTTGGAGGCAAATTTCAACCGAGTATCAAGAACTCAACGCAAGTCTGAGCCCACCAGACGGGATCCCTGGCACCTTGGGCTGTCTCGCCCGCACGGGGAGGAGAGCTGCACCCGTGCGGGCAAGGCGCAGGGTAGAGATCCCCGACGGCACAGATAGGAACGGCCTCGTCGTAGCTGTGCTCAAGGTTACCTCACCACGAAGGACAGTGTGAAACCCAAGTCTCAACATGGTACCATGTAGCTGGAGACCGAGAGTCCAAAACGATTCAGAAAGCGTTTAATGCGCAGGTCCATTTCTACAGCCTGGTTTTTTTGCCCCCTGTGCAAACTTGCCAGGCTGGTTTGCAACTGTTCACAACCTCTTTTCAGCTCCATTTCCCAGAGCCACTGCTGGCTGTGGAGCCAGGACGCACTTACTCAAGTACAGCAACCCACATCCCTCCAGCACATGCTTGTCTGAACATATTACTCCTGTTTAAAGTCTTCGCAGTAGTTCCCTGTCAAATCAAGTATTTGATTTCAACATTCCTGGACTTCTATGCCGAGTCCTGAAAGGCCGTCGCCGTCTACCCAGCCGCTCGGCTCAGTCTTTCCGTCCCTGCGGATGACTCAGCCCTGGGCGAGCAGGTTGGTCGATGGGCTCTGCTAATACCTCGGCACTGAGGGAAAGCGGGACGGCTCGCGACCGTGCATCTCAGCTATGCCATTCAGCATGATCAGAGACGCTTAATCTGCCTCCTCGTTCGGGACAAGGCTGCAGAAACGTAGGGTTACTGTGGCCTGCACGTGCTTCTGTGTGCTGAGTGATGCCATTCTGAAGGCGAGAGCTATTTTAAAGGACAAAGGCCAGAAAAAGGGTGGAGGTACATGGCTGGCCATAGAGGCCAGTTAGGACTCGTGCGGGTCACTGTGCCCACAGTTGCTGTGCTGAGGGAAAGCCCCAGTGGCTCTGTCAAAGGCATGGGAGTAAGTGCAGCTCACCGCAAGGTGCTTAGCTGTCAGGGCTGGCTTTCTTCCTCCTCGGCTATGCTTTTCTGCTGGGAAACAAGTTGGTGAGAGGTGATGGCTGGTGTCTGTTCACGCGGGGATTATGGCACAGAAGTCAGTCCGTGAGGGCAGGGCACAGTGACACGTGTGGCCACCACTTGGCCTTCTCAGGAAGCCCCGGGGTAGGAGGAAGCGGAGGAGAGACACTTAGAAAGCATCGGGCGCAGAACTCTGTGCCATTGCGGAGATGATGCCTGGGGCCCGGCCGGGCAGGGCTGGGCCGGAAAGTTTTCCAAGGAAAGGTCCGCAGGCAGTAAGTATACAACCCAGTCCCCTCTCCGACATGGGCATGCCAGCAAAACCCACCGGTGCAGATACCTCTTATACCAGCACGGGGCATTTTGCAGGAGCAGCTGGTGTGGCTGGGGCGGTGGGGCTGTGCCGGCCTCGGCTCCGTCCCCACTAGAGGGCTCTACCGGTAAAGCGGAGACGGAGCAGCGATAGCAGCAAAGCCTTGTCGCTTCCACGGCAATTCCCCCGATCTATTGTACCGAGCTGCCAGGGGAGCCGCCCTGGCCAGGGGGGCGATCTGGGACCGGCTGTTGTGTCACCCACTCTGCTGCTGCAGGTGTAGTTCAGCTAGCCTACGCTTGTAGCAGCATGGCCTTGTTCACCCCAGAAAGGGTGAATGGGGTCAGCTGCATTGGCAAATGTGCTGTTGTGTCAGGACAGCCTGCGTCCGTGCTAGCAGGGTTTTCCCAGTCTTGCACTGGTGAAGACAGACCGGCCCTGTGCCCCTAGGACAGACGTGGCCCTAGGGGCCTTCCACTGCCCCTGGGATGTGCCGCACCACCACGAGTGGACAGGGAGAGGTGGGTTAGTGAAGGTATTCGAGAAGCACGGCGAGCCCCCACCTCACCACTCCTCCTTCCTTGTTAAAATGCAGCCAGCCTCTGTGCAGAGCATCTGGAGTTGCCTTCGCCTGAAATTGGTGCTTCTGCTGCATTAAGTGGCACTTGGTTTCTCCTCCCTGCTGGGCCAGGGTTGCGGTCCCAGGAAAAATGAGGAGCAACACAGCGCATTCCCTCTGTGCCGGAGCGACAGCGCAGCATCTCAGCCTCCCCAAGCCAGCAGCCGCAGCCCGGGAGAGCTCTGGGATGGTCGCCTCTCTCCCCACCCCTGATCTGTGGTAACAAGCAGCACCAGATACCACCTTCCCCACTCTCCAACCTCCATACGCCCGGAGGGGCCGGAGCGGGCTGGGACGAGGCACAGCTCTGAGATCGAGGAGCAGCACACTTCGCTTGCATTCCTCTCTCTGGACAACTGGGAAATAGGCAGCAGGAGTATTTCCCACTCCGCACGTTAATAGGTTCAGCTGTCCATCAACATGTGGAGCAGCCCTAAGGGTCTGCTCTGCCCCAGGAGATGGGGAAGGGGAGGAAAGCCAATCAAGCAGGGGTTTCTCCATAAACTAGGAGTTTTCCCCATAGGCTCCTAAGGGGTGGAAAACCCCACAGACTTTGGGGCAACCCACATGAGCTGAGCAGTCTGTGACTGCCTGACCGGGCAGAAGGAGAATCTGGGTTTCTGTCTGCACGCCTTAAGGCATAAGCATTTATGCACCCACAGAAACTGCAGCTGTGACTGCTATAGCCAGTCATAATGTGTGCTGCTGTTTTGGACTGTCTGCACATTCACAAGATCACTCAGGGGCTAGAAATCCTGGATGTCTGCGCTATGAGGAAGTCGGGCATCAGTTTGCAGAAGGGAAGTGCACAACAGACGCACAAATTCTGAATGAAAGCATCCCTGAGAGGAAGCAGAGGAGCGTGAGCTGTCTCAGAAGATGGTAACGGTGATTCAGAGCAACAGAGGTTTATTTACTATGCAAACGCAGACATATGAGTGACTGGGAGAGTTACGGGCTGAAATACGGACATGGCAATTTATCGGTGGGGAAAGAAACCTTCTTAACTGTGCTATCCTTACAAAGTTGGTTTTCCATGAAATGCCGGTATGCCACTATTTAGGAAGCAGTGATTCTTGTGTACACACAGAAAATACCAGTATGTCGCATGGGCTATTTCAATGCACAGATTACTTGGAAATCGCAAGGCCCCAATTCAGCAAAGTATTTAAGCACATGTTTGACTTTATTGACCGCATTCAGATTGTAAGCTTTGTGATAAGGCCTGTCCTTTATTCAACATGTACAAGTGTACTGGGCCATTTATACATTTCAACATTTATATATGGCTTATCCTTTGCTGACCTAATTGTAGGAACTACTGTAATAAAGGTGACAAATAATAGCAACAGTAAACTTGTGAGTAGTCTCACTGACAGGAAGCTAAATGCTGCTTATGCAATTCACGGTTTCAGGGCATCAGGATATGATGTAGCCTTTATGTTACTGAAGGGAACAGAAAACCCCCATTTGGTCAGAAAACCAGCTTTGGTGCACAGATATTTGCAGAGGAAGGGACTCAAGTAGCAAATCCCAGAGGTGAGTTTGAGAGGTTTGTCCAGGTTTATGATTCTTTATTCAAAGGCTTTGTGGACTTTCACAGAAGATGACAAAGTCACAGCAGTCGTTCAGTGGCCGATGCATCCCTCACTCCATGACAGGACAACTGGATACGGTGCGAGGAGATGACATGATCAAAGGGTCAGTGTAGATACCAAATTGATGGTGCCAAAAAGGCGGCGTCGATCCAAGAGGAACGGTGGCAGGAGAACTTCTTCACCCCACGCCTGCAATTGGTAGGTTCATAGACATACAGAAGAGCAGCACTGGAAGAGGCCTTGGGAGGCTATCCAGTCCAGCCCCCTCCTTAAGGCTAGCTAAACCATTAGTACAGCCTGTAATGATCGATGCGCACGACTGCCAGACCCAACGCCCGAGCATGCTGAAGCACCAACCCTGCTGCCACGGGTGTAGCTGGGGGAAGAGAGCACTTTGTCAGGCTTGAACCTTCATCCCCGAGGATACGTGGCCGGCACGAGCACTATGGCTTGATTTCTGGGCTCTGGCAATCTCTGCTATGCATGATGGCTGCTCTGGAGTTTCTTTTGGCCTGAACGGTGCTTCCCACAATTATCAAAGGTCTGGGATTCACGGCTCTGTAGTTCACCTGGAGTTGTTTGCAAGTATGGATGATGGTAAGAGCAGCTACAGGAAAGGGTGAGGAACTCTTCTGATCCATTTCAAGGCAGGCTGAATAGAAATAAATATTGTTTTGAACTCAATGAAACATAAATATTGGACACTCAGTAACAGCAGATGCATTAAGCTTGTCCTGAAGAAAGAGGAAGCTGTTCTTGAAGCCTCAAAACCAGAGAACATAGGACAATTGCACTCCTTCATAGAAACCTGTGGTTTTCTGCTGAAATTTATTTCAAACTATCCAAACATTTCAGAACCGCTGTGATGACTGGTCAGAAAAGGTGCTGTATGGAGAGGAATTCACCACCAGAAACCGCCTTGCAAAAGTTAAAAATGCTTTAACAAAAGAACTGTGTCCAGGGCATTATAAGAGGAGTGCGATCCCCATTTGCTGTGACCGGTGTCGGCCTTGTTGGCTGGGGGCTGTTCGTCAGCTAAACGCCGGTCCCAAGAAACCTGTGGCCTGCACCAGTCGCTTATTAAGAGACACATGGACTTGTTCTTTTTTTTGGATGAAACAGGAAGCCCTTGGCCCTGCGTGGGTCAGCGGACTCCTTAACATGCGTGCTTGGGCAGGTAAATTTGTTTTCATGACTCATCACAAACCACTAATTCAAATGTCAAACACTAGCAAATCTATCATGTTACCAGCTAACCTCCGGCACCCGGGTTGCATAAGTCACTCACAGGAACTTAGTATTGAACGCGTCGTAGAGAAAAGCAACACTGCTGATGAGCTGAGACGTCGACTTCTGGGGCGGTACCTCGGACCCGATAGCAAAAAGCTGGGTGTGAAAGAGAACTTGTGTTTGAAAAGCAGACATGTAAGCATGAACGCATTGCATCAAGATGAACTATACAGAAACTTTGTCACCTTGCACAAATGGCAAAATGGCCAGATTTGATACTGGACAATTTTTTCCCCACTTCACAGAGCTGTCCCTGGATTGCCCACCCTGGACACTCTTGTATTAACAGGGGCCGTATCATGGTTCCACCCTCTAAAGTTTAAATTAAATTAAAGCGGACTTGGGAGACTCACTTAGACGTTGTCTGAACTAAACAGGTGTCAAGTAACAAGCTTTTATTTATGCATTTACTGGATCTATATGCCACCCTTCCTAATAAAGGCTCTGGGTGGCTTATGTTGAGAGACAGAAAAAAAAAAGCAAATGGACTGGAAAATGAAGCAAAAGCTCCTCCAACAGTGTCCCAGCCTAGCCTGGCATCCTAAAGCCTGCCCAAGTAGGAAGACAGGCTTTAGCAGAAAATGCCCAGGCTCCGGCTCTGGCAGGCCTCGAGAAAGGGAGTGCCAAAGCTGAGGAACAGCTCCCAAAAATGTCTTTGCCTGAACGACCGATCATAAATTATAATGCATCAGTAACGAACCAGCTTCAGCCCAATGACCAGTCCCTGCACTTTTTGCCTTGCTCATACGGTCCACTGATGAAATGGGATCTGAGACTGGCTGGCTTCATTGCACATTAACTATTATTGACTATTGTTTAGTTATGGTCCATACACCGAATTCACCAAGTGCAGGTGCGAGAGTCGGGGCACCGGCTGAACCCGTCGTACTCCATAAAGCCCAAACAAATCAGTCGCAGCATCTTCATGGGGCACTATCCTCCTCTCCTCCAAGCAATATTGCACTGCCTTGGAGGCTGGCAGCCTGTTGGCTTGCAGTCTAGTAGCAGCTCTCAATATAATAACGTTCCCCTGAACGTCGTCAGATTATGGGTCGTGTGTTGTGAAACCGAAACAATGGGAATACAGTGGGTTGGTTTATGCACCTGAGAGCGTGTAGGAACACATACGTTGCCGTTTGGGTTGATTGTAAATCAAGATTTATTATCCTACGTGGTAAATATTGATCTCAGCTTTTCCTCCACAGTCAATAGTTACTTCTCAGGTTAATAAATCAGCATTCAATGCAACAGAAGTCAGCAGCTGCTTATTGGCATTGCAGCTTTAGATATGCAAAGTTTCCTGATTCATCTCACACAGGGGCATCAAAACACCCAGTTCTCCAGCACATGTGTACAGAGTCCTGAGACAGAGACAGGTAAGGGAGAAGGACACTGGCTGCACAGTACACAGGGACAGAGACCCTGTGCTTTAGAGGAGAGGCCATATGCGCGGGGACAGGGTGGGGAGCTGGCAGGGTCGGGCTGGGGTCCTAGGCTGAGTTCAAAGGAGCTCAGGAAATACTCCAGAGTGGTGAAAAAACCTTGGCAGGAAAAATGTGTGTAGGTGTTTCTGGGTTTGTCTGGATGCCTGTAGTTCTTGTGCTAGCTAAAGTCAAGAGCAGCTGGTTTGGGAGCACCTACAAAGCCAGCGTGTCTGCTCCCAACCTCCGGAGAGGTGAGCCGAGCTGCCCGGAGAGCACCCAGCAGGGGGAGCTCCGGGAAAGGCCGTGCTCCCGCCGGGGCACCCGGACAGCCGTGGCCCTGGGTCTAGGGCAAGTGGACCATGTGGTCCCATTTCTCCATGCCCTGGATGAGCACCAAGGAAAGAGCCAGTGCTGCGGCCTGGACCTCATAGCCGCTGGTTTGTTCTGCCCCATCTCTGAATTCAGATGTGCCCCCAGCCGTCACAGGACCCGGGATTTCTCAAATGCAGCGGGGGGAGAGTAGCACTGGTGAGCTGCAGCCTGTGCCTTTACCCAACTCGCCGGTGCGTAGGGCAGTTCGCCCAGTTGCCCGTGACTCTGAACGGTTCTGGCTTTGATCTGCGCATGCACGGCACTGGCTGCACCTCCGAAAGTGCAAACAAATAAAAGCTTTCTCCTTTTATACCATAAGAGGACTCTCATGGACCCCGAGGGAGACAGCCTTCCATCTTCTGCTCCCTCTGTGCAAAAATGAAGTTTATTTCCTACCTATTGAGACTTTTTACCATCTTGTACCAACTATACTTTTTCCAGAGCCTGATGAAGAGACTTGGATCCCCGAAGCTTGCAGAAAAGGACTGTTTTCCTGCGATTCCCCAGTTGGTCTAACGAAAGGTCTCATTTTGGAACCGAGAGTTCTAGTTTTTTGCATGCAAACACATAAAAGCCCTTTGGAACCGAAACCCAGTCTCTTCAGTAGTGGAGTTGCATCGGTCAGGAAGCACAAATAAGTCTGGTCTTGATAGATGAAGCCGGTTAAGGTAGTGAGAGCAGGTTATTTCTACTGACTGGAGAGGAACCGATTGAGCATAACAACTGTCATGAGTATAAAAGCTATTTACTTCTCAGGTACGATCCAGGTTAATGCTGCGTGGGCTCTTCTGGGTGCAGCACAGTTCATACTTCGTTATCCAGGCCCTCGCTTGGCTGTTGAGTGATGCATGGACACCGCTGCGCTTTGAGGGTTAGAGGAAGGCAGCTGCCCTAGCACCAAAGACGGGGCAGGTCCCACGCCCGCCTTCCTCGGGGCTCACCCTGGGGCGTACGGAGCAGGCGGAGTGGGAAGGAGCGCAGTGGAAGGAAACCCGTGCGTGGCCCTGCTAAATGACTTGTGCCATAGAGTCGCCACGTGACTCAGCTGGGAAAACTAGAACGACTGATGCCAATCCATGCAAGAGGCAAGGGCTGCTTGGCGTGATACCTTCTGTTTGGACCAGCTGTGTACTCAGAATAAAGTTAGACAGCGTTGGACTGCAAGACGCTCTGCGTCAGGATGGCAACGTACTGAGCACCTCGAAAGCGCTTTACAGGTGTTACGGCCGGGCCCAGACACGCGCTGGCCTTTTCCCCGTGGACATTCATTCTTTGTCATTCAGCAGTTTGTTTTGCTGATTTGCTTCTCCCTCATTGCACTGTTGATCTTTCTAGCTCGAGGTGGCAGAGACGTGGCTATTACTTCCCTCCCCTCCCCAGCCTGAAAGACCCAGGACATGATGCCTTGTTGCAGCCAGTTGCCAAGACAGTGACAGAGGGAAGTTGCTTGCTCCTCCATACCGTAAGAGAAGCCAGGTAGACTTAGCTAACCTTGATCTGCTCAAAACCTTGCATTTGAAATATTTACGGACAAAAATGCCTGTTTTGTCTGATGTGGATATTTTTATAGGAAGGTTTTTGACCCTTTTCAGTTTTTGATTACACAAACAAACATTTCTTCATTTGGGGACTTTCAGGATTAATTTCTTATGAAAACTCAAGAATACATAGAGAATATTTTTAATGAATATAAAACTCATTTTTCCATTTTTAGCAATTTTTTTTCACAGGAATGAAACCTTTTCCCCAGACAAACCAACTTCGGCTTGTCTTCCACTTTGAAAATCCTATTCCATTTTGAAGCCTAAACAGAATCTTCTCTGCTCCTAGGGCAACACTTGTCTCAAATCTTTGTGGAAGTTTCCAGTTCCTTAATTACTTTTGTTTTCTTACAGTGACCACTTCCTTAAATCAGTTGGCTGGAATTAATTCACTAATGGCTGATTTCATCCTCTGGTCATGTTCTGCTCATAATTTTCTCTCTTGGCACTGATGGGACTTTGCGTAGCGCGTACCCTTTTGCTAGCACTCTGGGATGTGTATCTGTGCGATGTTTAATATCCTAAATCCATCCCAGCCTGTTAAACCCTGTGTTTGTTCATCAACCCAAACACACATGAACTTTCTGCTCCACTATTTTGGACTCTGAATGGTATCTGTCCTTATACAGACATGTCGGGGGAAGAGAAACTTTACTGGCTCATAGTGTCTGCTCTAGAAAATGAGCTCAGATTTTGCTTTCGCTCTTGGCGACGGCTAGCCTTTTGAAGGTGCTTGCTGTGATCACACTGCGCTCTGCTCTAGCAGACTTGTAGTCATACAAACACGACACAGAGGAATATAAGGTTAAGACCAAAAAAAAAATCAAGTATGGGAAATCAATGGTAAAGTTTGACAGAGTGCGCGCACGCTGCAAGCCGCTCCCAACTCCAGTCCTTAGCCATATGTATAATTTATGTGAGATGAACATCACTTGGAAGCATCTGCACCCTTAACTCTGCTCGGATGAGAGGAAAAGGAGAAAATACACAGCCCACACCATTAAAAAAGCATAAGATGACACTAGTACGATGTATTGGATGACTCCAGGTGATTCAAGTAGCACTGAACAGACAAATGATGCACACCCATGTGCTGAGAAGCCATTGCTCTCACAACAACGTAGATACAGGATCATACACCCTCACTCGGTGCAGGCACCATCCATTCATCATCGACAAGAAACTAGGTCCTAGTTCACTCTTCCCATCCCGATACGATTCCTGATAACTTCTCTCATGGGCGGTAGGAGTTTTACAGCTGTTGTAACCCAGGGGTCACTGAGTTCTGGTCCATGGGCTGCCTTCGGCTCTGGCTCGCGGGGCTCCCCACGGGTCCAGGAAGTCGGCAGTGGGTAAGGGAGGGCAGCGGGACTTGCCACGGCTCCCACAATTGAGCAGGAACATTAGGAAACACCAAGAATCTGGTTCAGCTGTATTTCTGGCTCACGATCTCTTCTTTGCTTTGAATGGCTGGTTTCCTCACGGGCTTTTCCGCAGCTTTGTTCATCCTTTCATGTCTGAGTGCCTCGCAGACACTTATGAATTTGCTTTCGCAGCTCTCCGGTGAGATGCTTCCACATTCATGTGCCAGCTTTGCTGAGAGATCTGTGCAGTACAAAGGGATAAGGGACAAAATCCCCCCTAACTTACACTGCTGCCATGACAGGACACCAACGGCGAAATACAGCTGCTCAGAGCACTTGTCATTTTTTTTGCATTGGTGACTGATTGACTGCGTTGTCTAATTAGACCTTGCAGTGCCCCTGTGACATTGGTGGACAAGTCTCATTGCTCTCGTTTTACGGGAAATAAAGGAGAGACCGACGGGTAGCGCAGGCAAGGCCACGGTGTGGCTGCCCGGGCTCCGCAGCGGCCTCCAGGCCGTGTTTCCAGAGATGCTCCCTCCTCCTTTCTCTGTCTTGGGTTGCAGGCGTGACTGTGCTGTCTGCCCTCCTAAACGTGGAGCCTTTGGCGCCTCATGTTGGGCAGTCAGTAGACGAAGAAGGTCCAACTAGTGATCACCAGCAGTGACGGACTTTGGCACTAAAATCAGGAAGCAGACCGACTTCAGTGATGTAAATCCAGAACAGCAGCCCAAAAACTTCTGCTGTCTAGCCCTGGAGGAGCCGAAAGCCCCTTGGTGCCTCCTTTTGGCCTTGACAGCTCTCTCGGTACCTGCAATTCTGTCTTCTGCGTGTGCGTGCCCAGAATCGCCCCCGTCTGAGCAGCTCTGGGAGCGATTCTGCTCCCTCCTGAGCATCTCGATGGCAGCTTTTGCCTCCCTGCTTCCTGCGTTGGTGCATAAGCCTGTGCACAGAGACTGAGGACGTGCAGTGTGGCTCTGCAGAGCCCAGGCACATTTGTGTGTACCTGAGCGTAAGTCCTGGGAAAGGCGATGGGGGTGGAGGCATCGGCCAATGTGGGCACTAAGTGAGGCCGAGTCCTGCGAAACGGTTCATACGTGTTCATTTAATTCAAGACTGTATCACATGCACAGGGGAGTTCAATGACGGTCGTTTGGGAAACAACCGTCCTTCCTAACTTTCGAGGGTGTGACCAGACATGCCGAATACTGTTTTCGAAGTAGTTTGCTAACATCACGACTTGGCTTTTTTTAAAAGCGATTCTGTTACGTCCAGTTGTAACACGCTTGCTGCACCAACGCCTCTCAATGCTCAGCCTCCAGCACACAGGGAGAAGCACACAGATTGGGCCCGGCAGCCGCAACCTGGGAGAAGTCAATGTGCTCCCCTGAAGCGTGGTCACTGGAGACCTTCAAAGTCAAGGTTGGAGCCAGTGTCCTAACTCGAAGCATCAGGAGACCTGCGCCCCAGCACCCTGCATGCTTTCCTGCTGAGCTCTGCAGTGTAGGGAGTTATACAGCTGGCCGAGGTATCCCTATTTTAAGACATTACTTCGGCATAATGAAAGAATTGGCTCACGCATGGGGAGAGTGATAACATTTAGTAATCCATGTGTTTGCTCAGCTTGCTCGCCACACACAGCCCTGGAAGGAAGTGGGTGAAGAGGGGTGGAGGCTCCTCTCGCTCCCCTCTACTCCTTCCCTGCCCACTCGCAGGGCGAAGGATTTGGAGAACATCTGGCTGGGACCAGCGACCCAGTAGGCCTGGGAGATGCAGCCTAATGACAGTACTTGTAACAATCTAGGAACAACTAGGAGTCACTACAGTCTCTCCCCTGCCCTAGGAAATACCAGCAACTAGGTTAAATGCTGGTCAAGTACAGGGAAGCGCGTGCAGGAAGGGGAAGGCTGTGTCCATACCATGCCTCACAAATCAGGCCGTCGGTTTTCATGAGAAACAAAGATCACGAATGACTGGAAAGCTCTGCTGCAGTTTGGCAAGAGCTGGCGAGCGTAGGAAGGTCTGTGGTGCTGCTCTTTTGCCACAGAAAGGAAGTTTCCGTTTCCCCCAGTACTCTCTCCGGCTGGGAACCCGTACAAGCCATGGCGCAAACCCTCCCACGTCACCGAGGGGCGGCTCAGAGCACGGATGCTCTTGACCGGCCGCAGGTGTACGAAATGAAGGGCAGGCACACGAAGACTAGTTTTTTACCAGGACCCCTGAGAACGTGGCTTTATCAGATGGGAACTAAATCTTGGCAAACGCAGCCCAGCAAACCTTGTGCCAGTTCTCACGTCTACCAAGCAGGACTCTGCTGATTCACATCCCAGCGGCAGCCAAAACCAAGGAGCAGTCGAGTCTACCAGGTCACGCTACTGCCAAAACCCTAATGGGAGCCGTGCTAGGAATCAGCTGAGCAGGGCAGAGCTAAGCTTTCTTGGGAATCTTTCCTTGGAGTTTCCAGGCTTTGGGATTGACTGCTGCAACATGTGCCATTAACTATTTAACTTTCCACTGGAATTTCCTGCTGGTTGAATGCAGGGATTTGTCAAAAACCATTTGGGTCACAATTCCCCCAGTGCAAGTCATTGTGACTGTCTCCTCTTCAGGTCTGGTTTAACAACTTCTTTTGGTTTGGGATTACTGGAAAGTACAGCAGTGGTAGAGGAAAATGTCAGTAGCAGCAGCTTGATGGGTAATAAGGATCTTTCCTGCATTGCAGCATCCATTGCAAGAAACACTACACATGGGAAATGGAAACCTCTTCATTGAAAGCATCCTCATTTGCACCTCAGCTGTGGCCTGCAGCCCCCGCCACTCCAGTGCATCCTCTCCCGCTCAGCCCAGCCAACACACTCCAGGGCTACTGCTCAAAGCATCAAATGTGTGTGCTGACACGCGTGTCAGTGTGAGTCTGTCTGTGAAGTATACCTGGAGGAGCCATGTGCAGCTGGAAACATCCTGGCGGAGAGGGCAGGGAGACCAGCTTTGTGTGTAGAGCAACACAACTGTTTGCACACGCATGCAACCCGGCTGAGCGTGGCGCCTGCAGGACAGCAGTGTGAAAGGTGCAGCTCGGGGCATGGCTCTCCCTGCACGTGAACTGCGTATGCCTATTTGTCCTTGTCAAACAAGAGTGAAATATTGTACGTGCGTGGGAGGGGGAGGAATGTCAAGTATGCGAGTCTGTAGGACTACAAGAGTGCAGTGTGCGTAGGAGTGTGAACACGGGGTGTGCAGAGTGGAGGATGAAAGCGCGTAGCCAGGCAAGTCTGTGTGTGTGTATCCGTGTGCAGGGCTTAGGGAGAGTTGTGGTGTGGAAGGACAGGCCTACAGGTTGTGCGTTTGTTAGCAGGGGAGGTGCGAGTCTATGCGTATGGATATGTTCGTGCATCTTTTTTAGGTGTATAAGGTGGTCCCTGCAAATGCTGATACATGTGTGGGATGGATGTGTGCGCGCGTGTGACTTCGTTGGGACTCAGCACATGCTGAAAGCTGCACTGGGGCCTGTGTCCGGCCCTGGCGGTTCTTGGCGGCTCCCAGCACTTACCTGCACTTGGCAGGAGGGAGCCCTCAAGGGCTGAGTCTAACCTGGCTGGAGCCAGCCGGGACTCTGACTCGCCTGGTTCTGGATCAAATTAGCTAATCGGAACGGGACGGTGGACAAACACTGTCCTCAGTGTCACGCGATTGCCCCACTGCTCTGAAGTGTCGTCACGTCGTTGTAGCTGTGAAGGGCAGGCAGTATGGGAGAAGCAGGATTCATTTGGCATCATGGTTTATGGACCCAGGTATTTTGCTGTGAGAGCCGTGAAACAAGCTGTAGGGCACAAAGTGCCTTCCCCTGGTCTCCAGAAGGGCCTTTTATGCCTGCAAGTTTGTCCAGCATCTCTCATAACTGTGCAATTGGTTCAGTGAAAGTTATTCCCAAATACACCCTGCTTCTGCTGCTCGTAAGTAATTTTGCATGTCTTGCCAGAATGCTATAATTAGCTGCTATAATACATGCTATTAATAGCTGTTAATTAGCTGTTATTTATAGCTGTTATTCTGGTGGGCTGAAGCAGGACCGTGGATGCTCATAGGCCCTGTAGGCCAAGTGAAGCCTAGTTGCTGTGCACAGGCGGGCAGGCAGCGGCACCTCGCTCCTCGGTGCACGGCTGATCTTCACCATCTGAAGTCGGTGGGATGAGTGTGTCTAGACTGTCTCAGAAGACACCCGGAGGTGGTTTGCTATAACACTCAAACATATGGAGACGCAGCCAAAGATGTTTCTAGAGATAGTTGGAAGCGTTTCATGAACACTTTTTTTTTTGGAATGAAAAATGATTTTTGGTCAAATGGAAATGTTCATCAGAATAAATTCGTGTTGGTTGAAAGCGTTCATGCTTTTATTGAAAAACTGTAAAAATAAAAGAAAGAAAACCAATTTCCTGATGGGAAATTGAGGCTTTTCATCTGAACATAAATGACTTCAAATTCAAAACTCAAAGAGAATGAGAGAATTTGTGGCGATGCTACATAATTATACACCCAAGGAAGATAAGTACTTTGCATTGTTTTGATTAAATTACTGACTCACTCAGTAATTTCTTCCACTCGGATTAGAAGCACTTTAATTACTAAATAGAGCCCCTGAGAAGCAGCTCCCTCGCTCAGTATTTCTTTCCTATAAAGGATTGTGGTTTTCTAAATATTACGACAAATGACTTGCAGAATGCACAGCTATTTCCCCCCTTCCTTAGAAATGCAGATGGGATGGCACAGTGAGTGTGGAGAGCTCATACCATTAATTTTATTGGGAATTAGGTGTCCAAATCCCTGAGGGAGCTTTGAAAATCTCAGCCTTGACTCTCATTTTCGGCGATCATCAAGAATGTTATTTCTTTGGGTGCGGCTCTGAGCTGAGAGCGAGTCAGATGTTACTCCTTTATAAACCCTGCCAAAGGCAGGAACCCTCTGGGTTTATTTTATAATCATTAATTACAAGGAGAGACTCGGGCTGCCATGTACAGAGCAGTTCTAGTATCTACATCTCTGCAGCATCACTAGCTGTGCCTGTACCCTGCAGCGTGCGTCCGGCTGGGACCTGACATCCTGTTAATATTTCACCCTGGGAGACTTCACCCACTCCCTGGTGTGCGCGAGCTCTCTCCTGGGCTCGTCGTCTAGGATCTCTGGGAGAAGCGGTGACACCAGATTACGTGGCCCTGCTCCATGCTCCATACGTGGCCTGGCTCGAGGTGGCATCTGTCCCTTTGCACAGGCTGGATCCTGGTTTCTGGTGACATTTCCGTGCTGCACAGCCCTGCACCTTTCTGCAGCTCTGCTGCTGGCCCCCTTCCACCGTTCACCATCGGCCCAGCGTCTAGACCGCTCTGCTGGACTTATCCCAGCTGCCGTCAGCCGTCAGGGATGGGGATCCACACGCAGTACCAGGCTAGCATTCGTCCCAGTTCATCCCATAGCTCTCCAGTGAATCTCTGTAGCACAGACGGGTGGTTTGGGGCAAATCTGCCCCTGATACTAGTACGATCCTGGCTGCTGTGGCCAGCCCTTCTCCAGTGGGTTTCTTTCTAATAATGCAGCCACTCAGAAACTACCTGAAGGTGTCCAATCTGCACATTTGCCAGGTCCTTTCTTTCTCCGAGTCATTCTCTGGTGCTGCTCGGGACCTTCTTGCAGTTCCCCAGTTGCCACTGCCTTCTCCTGAAAGGGCGTCCAGTAGATCTCAGCCAGCCATGACCTCGCCGTCCCTCCGCTCTGCGCGTGGAGGCGGCTTGCGTGCGCACCAGCCTGGCACCTTCTCCAGCACTTGGCGTCGGTCGCACAAGCATCCCACAGAGCCGCCAGCCTCTTGGGGGGCTCCTGCCTGTCAGGTGAGCCGTTGTTTGTGCAGTTGTTCGATGCACGCAGCGTATTTATAGCTGTTGTTAAACCATCGCTGTGCAGCTGAGAGACTGGGCCGGTTCCAAGGACTCCGTGCGCCGTGCTGGCGGGGGATGGAGGCAGGTTACATATTTACACATTAGTTTAAAATGTGGACTCTCGCCTCAGGGGACCAGCACGGCTCCGAGGCAGCTGCTCCAGCCATCAGCCCAGAGTGCAGTCATTTGTGATTTCAAGCATTTACTCCGTATTTACACGATAGATGCAACGCTGGTATTATTTGTAACAATTTATATAACACCAAGTGGGATTTCTCCTGGCTAATCCGTTTGGATGCCAAGTTGGCCACACTTTTCCGTTCAAAGCTTTAAAAAGTACAAATGGAGAAGCCACAAAATGGACGATTAATAAAAGTACAGGGGAAAGGGTCCAATTTTGCAAGGAAGGAAGGCAACGGAGGCCAGTCAGCACCGCTGCTGGGCCAGGCCTAAGACACCCCTTGATTGATGCTAGAGGTCAAATTCTTCCTGCTGCAATACAGGCGTCAAGCCGGATAAAGCTGGTGGCTCCGTGTTTCAAGCAATTTAAACAGGATCAGACTCGGGCCCTGGTGGCTCGGCTCCGTGTGGGGCTGAGGGTCATTCCTGGCCCCAGTGGGTGCAGGAAGGCGGCAGCCTGACGGCAGTGAACCCGGGTTGCACAGAGCTGTCATGGGGCTGGCACCAAAGCAGCCAAGGGGGACAAGGAGCATTTCAAAGTCATGGCATGACGCAGGCCTCCGGGGCTGCTGGAGACGGTAAACTTTTTGGAGGGGGCATCTCTCCTTTAAGGAAGGATTGAGCCCCCCCGCCCCACTCCTTATTTCCCCCTAAAAGCTAGAAAGTGAAGACTTTGGAGTTGATATTTTCTCTATTTTCTGTTTGCATTAACCCTTTTCTTCGCCTCCATTGATTTTGTTTTCTGGTTTCATTAATTCAATAAAAGAACCAAGGTACTTGTTTGGGTTTTTTGCCAGAAATTCTGATATCCCGTCCCCCCCACCCCGCACATTTCCTCAAAAAAAGGATCCAGTTTTGATCAGCTCTGCTGGCCACTTCTGCCAGATCCCAGGGCTACCTGTGCTGGTCCTGCCCAATGTAGCATCAAACTGCTTCCTAACCGAGCATCCCAGCTCCACGCAGGAGCCACGGGCTGCCCGCACTTGTGACGCTGGATGACCAGTATAGTCACCCGGGGCCACTCCTAGGTCTGTTATCCTACATGGAACCAATGGGTGAGAGGATAATTGGATGGGAAACCCCTGAGAGAGCAGGGGCCGCTCCCAACCCCCTGGTACAGACTTGCTGATCTCTCCAAACCGCTCCCAGGAGCTGTTCTGCCCCCAGGGATTCCCACCAAGCGCTCTTTCCCCCATGATACCACTATGGATGCTGGTGGCCTTGCACTCAGGATGTCAATAGTTTTTGCAGACTAGTCTATCTTTGGACTCTGGTGCCTCTGGGCTCATCGGCAGGTGGTGCTCAACCGCGAGCTCCCAAACTCTCGGTTCACTGCAGACCCCGGCAGTCCTTGCTCGCTCTTCCCCAGGAGACGTGGCGAACAGCGGAGTCAAGAGCGTGGAAATACAGCACAGGGGCAGGAAGAAACCCGCTGCGGTCTCTTCTTCATCATCACCCATCACCTTCCTCCTGGGGGTGAAGGCCCCACCCGTGTCAGTCTGGCTGGACTCCTTGTGGTACGAGCCCCCGGGTCGGGTCCTAACAATAACGAGCTGAGTCAGGAGGAGGATCTGTTTGATCTGCTAATCTTTCTTTGGGGTTCCCCGCCATGGCCAGTCTCGGGGCAGCTTGCAAAGTGATTTTTTCTGTCCTGGGTGAGGATGTGAGGCTGGCTTAGCGCTGCCGGGAAAGGAGGCCGGGGGGATCGAGGCGGGACTGCCACACAGTGCACCTCTCCAATGGTCATGTGGCACATGGGGCCTTGACAAAAGTAAGTCGTATGTTGTATTTCAAACCGCTCCACAGTGCCGCTGACTCCCCGGTCCCTTACCGTATCCAAACCAGATGCAATATCCGCTTGTCAGCAGCGCAGAGCACGTGGGGGGATTTCGCTCATATGCTCTGGCCCTATCCCAAGCCAAACAAATGATGGAAAGGAATAATTAACCCAATATCAAATATAATCCTCGTGGAGTGCCTCTCTGTCCCAGGCTCTGCCTACTACGGGCTAGGGCGACTCGCCCCGAGGTTAGTGCCGGGGAACATTGCACTTGGCCAAAAGCAGTGGGCGAGATGATCTGAGACGTTCCCAGGCCCGGGCTCCTAAACAGACCAGCCCTTGGCCATCGGGAGAGGATGCTCCCAGCTTTCACACACGCTCCTAGCTTTGATGTTATCTTGGACTTACCCCTTGAGCAACCTGCCGACAGGAAGAGCCAGAGACAAAGGGAAGGACAAAGAGGAGATTTTTGGCGAAGACTGAGATGGGCAGGGGCAGGTAGACAGGTGGGTTTCCCGGCTGCTTGACGATCGGACTCGCTTGCCGCAGCGATGGGCAGGGAAGCACCGCTTCCGCTTCCCGGGGTTCGATGCTCTGCTCTAGCTGGTTGTGCGCGGTGCTGGCTCTGCGCCGAGGTAGCCGGGTACTACTTTGCTTCATCCATTTATCCCAGCTGCAAGTTTGGTCCCTTGAGTTTTGAGTTTGATGTTTAAGGGCCGCTACCCTGAGGTCAGTGATGGACTGTCCATGGAGGTTGAGTTTCTATGGTAAATACGACAATTTCTCTCCACGATCCCTGAGCAAAAATTGCCAGGGGATAGTCCCAATGATCTGAAAGCAGAGAACAGCAGACCTCAGGACTGGTTTGGGGGCAGATTTGCCAGGGTGACTCGGCTGCCTCGTGCCATATGGAGCAGCACAGCGCAGCGGGACGCAGTTTGCAGCTACCCAAGTCACCAGAGCCAGGCAACTTCCCCCCACCGCAAGTTTCCTCGGCCAGGTTGGGTGGAGCGCAGGATGCAGGGAAATGCCTGTTCAGGTCCCACAAAGGTCACCTGGAGTCAGGGCTCTGAGCGGGAGGAAATCTGGCTTCCTCTTCAGAGTAGATTTGCCATCTCAGAAATAAGCTCAACCGCAGCAGGGCTCAGGCCCTGGCTAGAGCCCGGGGGTGAGACGTGGGAACTTCAGACCACCCCTGGTACGACGCTGCTTGTCCTGACACCGCTTCAGCAGCAAGTATCTCTGCAAAGCAAGAGGGTGAAGCGAGCGGCTTTTCCGATTCAGCGTCTCTCTCGTCTGTGTGCAAAGTGCACACGCTTGGCAGCTGCAGAGCAGTTTGTCTGGGAGGAGCTCCAGGGGCTTTCGCCTCCCCAAGAGCCAGGGCCTCTCCCAGCAGACCACCCTTTCCTGATTTCACCTGTGTTTTGCTACCTCCGTTCCCTCTGCAAGTCCCTCTCCCATCTCCTCCTGGCCTCCCACATCGTCTCTCTTTGTAGAGTCCACACCACGTTGTCTGCAGTCCGGGTCACCCTTGGCTTCGTCTCCTCTATCCCCTGCTTTTCCCAATGCCATTCACCCAGCCCAGATTTTTCTCCCTCCAACAAATCATGCATCTCCTGACTTGCCAGCAAGTGCCACATTTCAGGCACAAGCCAGGGAGCTCTCCAGCACTCCTCTCGATGCAAAGCCACTGCCCCTTGTATTTCAGGGATTGAATAAAAAGGGTGGAGCCCGCTGGGGGTGACTCTTTCCCACTGAAGAAGGGACAGGTCCAGCCCCCACCCCAGCCCACTCCCCCTTGGTCTCGCACCCTGTGTCCTGGCTGCACCTCGCTTCCTCTCGCAGCGGATCAAAAGGGGATCCACAACCTTGTGGTGTGTGGTTCGAGCCCTGAAAGGTGCTGGGTCTCTGCAGGTCAACGTGACCTTCAGCCTGGGTCTCTGGTTTCCCTGAGTGCCCTAAGCACTATACTAGTGGCTCCTTCTCCAGCCAGGACTTGCAGGCTCTCGTTTCTCGATGGGGAGGCACTTATGCATCCAGAATGGGCCTGTGAATGTAGGATCATAGCAAAGTCAGGCTGGAAGGGACCTCACCAGGCTGCTGGCATCTCCCTCTCCTCCATTTCATTCCCCTGTGTTTCGGAGAGAAGGCAGGTCAAGAGAGAAAAGCAGCTGCGCCGAGGCGTTCACGGGCTTGGTGAGATGGCACGTCAGGGTTGGGGAGGGAAGGGAGAGTTGAAAATCCAAGCAGCAGAGACGAGGCGCATGGGGTCATGGGGTTTAATCACTTCCCTTGGCATGCCAGCTCGCTGCCCCAAATCTCGGCTGTTCTATACAGCTGTGCATTCGCAGCATCTGACCAGCTGGATGATTGCCTCTGGAGCCCATGCCTCTCTAAACCAGCTAGTCTCTAAGGTGCCACCCTACCTTCCGCCTGACTCCAGACTCACGCGGCTAGCCACCTCTTGTTTCTTTAAAGAGAAACATGTCAGGCTCTAGCTCTTGTTAGGAAAACCTGCACATTGTGCCTAGCGTGAAGGTCGTGCAAAAACACCTGCAGAAAAACCTCTCTCTGTCCTTCTCCCACAGCGTGACCTATACTGGATAAGGAGGTTGCAAAGCTTTCCCTAGCACCGAGTCCTGGGATTACACGGGTGGCAGCATCCCAGGTGGATCCCAGTGGATCAGCTCAGGAATGGGACACATCTGTGACTGGGAAGGGCGTTCCAGCCATGCCAGAGGTGGTGGGAAGCTGCAGAGATATAGCACAGCTTGGGAGGAAACCACGGACAGGCCAGCACATGCTTTGCAGTCGGGGAGCATGCTGAGATCGTCTTTTAATAAGGACAGCATTGACAGTCCCAGGAGTCAGGCCCGATGCCATTGTGAGATCTGCATAGAAGTCAGGAGATTTTGAAGAAATAATGCATCTCGTGCTCTTCTGAGCTCGGGGAGAGTCCTGGCATGTTCTCAGACCTTTCCACAGAGATGCTTTGCTATTCACAGGACTCCAGCAGCTGAGGCCTTAAGACAAAGCCCCTGAAAGCATCCCAGCACTGGCCATCGTACGGCAACGGCACAAAATCAGACCTCTGGCTCTTGGCGCAGTGCGGCGCGTGACCCACAATGCACTGGTGTTTTGGGCCCCCCATGCAGAAGCGGCTGCACGTGTTGAACGTCTTGGCGGGTTGGGAAAAGATGGGGAGCTCGCGTCTGCGCAGGGCTGGCCAGGAGCTGTATTCGAAAAGGCCACCAAGGGGTATTTTGGGGACACGGTGCAGCCGTGCTCAGTTCAGCCCGTGGAGAGTCTGCTTCACTCAACGCTTGCGTAACCAAGTGACCTTTGGCCAAACGCACTAAGAGCCAGCTTGTTCCTCCCTGCTTCCCTTCCCCGTCTCCCTGGTGCTGTCAGCGTGTGCTGCGGAGTTGGGACGAGCGTTTTATAGCAGCATTTTGTTTATGGACAAGGTAAACAGTAGATCTGGTGGAGGTATTTGCAAGCAAGGCGCTGGCTTCATCGTCCAGCGGGAAGAGCCAGAGAAAAGCAAGTTGGGCTTCAGCCATTTGGATCGGACGGTCCAGCTGGCAAGTGGTGCGAGCTCGTCTCTTCCAGGGGTTACAGATGTGTGCTGGACACTGTGGGAATGCGATTTTACAACAGTAATTAGTTTATTCCTGAGGTAAGCAGTATAAATAGGAGAAAAATTTGTTTCCTGTTCCAATGCAAATAACCAACTGGCAGCCAGTTGGCCATTGGCCATCAAACATCCACAGGCCAACAGGCGACTATGTCGGCTTTCTATCCCCTTCTGGCTTGTTCGCATGCTGGTTGGTGGAGGAATGTTTCTCTTCAGGTTACTAAATTTACTAGCTTGCTGGATTTTTTTAGCTCGGTCCTGGCTATATGCATGGCCCCTGGCCAACTGGCTGCCTCCTGTTTGTTCGAATGGCTGGGGTCCAGCACTTTGTCATTGGGCCTCGGAGCATCCAGCCACCAGTCCACTTGACTGGCTGATGAGGAAGCAAAGCACGTCTTCCCAGGCTGAAGGAGCCCATCCCGCGTTCCCAAACGGCCCTTTCACCTGCAGTCACGGCCCTCTTCTCGCTCGTGCACGTGCGCAAACCAGCTGCTTTTTCCTTCCTCCACTTTTTATTACTTTTATGGTGGTACAATCATATGGAGTTGCTACTCTTCCCCCGTGGCAAAGCCGGCACGCTCTGCCGGGACACGCTTTCCAGTAATAGCAGACCCCCGATCCCTGCACCCGTGTCTCCACGTCACCTCCTCCCGCTCCGATGGAGTCTTGTTCCCGTGGGGGTCCCAGCCACGACAGGGGGACTGGGGAGCAATAGGCATCGTCCTCAGTATCCTCCGAGTGCTGTCAGTGAGCACCCTGTCCTGGTGGCGATTAGCTTAGGCTCTGCGCGGGGAGCAACTTCGTCCTCAGTTTGTAGTCGACACGAAGATCATGTCTTTGTGCCATCAGCGGCACATTTTGGATTTGAAGTGCTGCTAGAGAGAAAGCTATCTTGTCTGTTTTACTTCATGGACCCGGCCTCTAGTTAATGGTATCTAACCTTCCTCACCATAGGACTGAGGTCTTTATAACTTTGCAAATTTAACAGTTCAAGCTGACGTCCTCCTGCCAGGTGTCTGCCTTAGGTTGAGGTGGGGCTTTTTGTGTTTTGTTTTTAATTTTCAGCAAAAACAATTCATTTGTTTCTCGGCATAAGGTCAGGGGGAAAAAACCAACGTCTCGTCCATGTTAAAAATTCCCACAGCTGTTTTGTCGAGAGTTTTAGTGCCTCCATGCTTCGAAGCAAGGACTTGCAGCTTGACAGAAAGGTCCCCTCTGAGAACAACTGTCTGGATCATTTCCATTTGCATGTGCCCAGGGTCTTCTTTGGGTTCAGCCGCTGAAGTCTGAGGGTCTTGCAGCACAAGGCATGCTTTAGCCCAGGGCTGTGGGGCTAAGAAGGGAACCAGCTTCCCTGCAGCTGCCCCTTGCTGCGGCCCATTGCTCCGGTGCCCTCCATGCCCTGGCCACAGCCAGCATTCAGCACCAGGATGGGGATGAAGGCGCCTGCCTCCCTGAAACGTGGCCAAGGAGCTGGGTCTGGAGAGGTGGTATGGAAGAGGGGCCAGGGAGGAGGGGAGGCTGGGAGGCCGAGCTGGGTGGAGGGAGCAGGGCCAGTAGAGGGGCAGGGAGGAGGCTGGGACACGGTCCCAGACAGGCGGCAGCAAGGAGGGTGTGGGGATGATGAGCAAGGCGAGGGGAGGAAGTGCCAGTGTTGGACACAGAGGTAAGGGTCCTGGCCCGTGGATGACCCGTGGGGGACTGGTGTGCCTCCACACGACGGGACTCCACCCTCTTCACTTTACTCCTTAAAAACCTGAAGCCCGCGCCAATAGAGACGGGCGCTGAAAACATCAGGGATGAAAAACAAGCTCTTGGAAGCAAGGAAATGCCCGATTTCAGACTGGGCAGGCAAGTGGGACGGCAGCATTTCCTAACGTTTGAGCCCCACGATGTTCTTCTGGGCAGGTTTTCCCATCACGTAAATCCGTAAGAGGCGTGACTCCGTCGGTGCCTGCATGGCAGACTGGGCAGAAAACCACAAAAGCAAAGAAATTAAACCCTCAGGCCAGAGCTTATACTGCTCCGTCCAGGCACACGCACGCCTCAGGCCAAGGACAATCTCCCTTCTCTGCCCTGACAGTGTCACTTCCATGAAACATGGGTCAATGGCAACAGCAGGACCCTGAGAGCCTGACCCCTGCCCTCCCAGAGCACGAACTTATCACTCTCGACACCCCACCGAGTATTTCAGCCCCAGACAATGGGGCTTTGTTTGGGAGAGTGCCTCTGCACACACCGCATCCCGCCAGGATTCATGCATCGGATGTCATTAGAGGGGGGTGCTGAGCTGCAGCACAGGGACACCGGGCTTGGGGCACAGGGGAATGCAGCGGGACATTGCAGTCGGACCCTTGCTGCCAGGAAACCAGGGTATTCAGCAGCATCCCAGTGCAGTCGGGTGTTGGGCCAGGGCGGCGGGGGGCCTCACACCGCAGCAACATCTACCCGCAGCCTTGACCCCCCGCCGCAGTCACTGTAGCTGGGGGGAAGCTTGACCAGGCAGTTGGACTGTGTGGGCAATTCCTGTCACCCCCCAGCCCTCCCGCAGCCTGGGATGGGATCGTGAGATCCAGCACAGACCCGCTCTCCCACGCACAGCCCGGCACAGGGGGAGCTGCTACAGAACCGTAGGGCGCATCTACATGTTCATTAATGCACTTTAGGTCACGCATATTAAATCTAGTACCTCCATTGTGAGGTACTAGAAAAAGGCACACTAGCCCATTTTACTGTGCCTGAGCTAAAGAGCATAGTTTCCTTGTGATGCTTTAATGAGCATTAAAACAGGCGACGGTGCATTAAAGCCCATGTGTAGGTGCGCCCATGGAGAAGTGGGGCTGGAAGGGACCTGCAGAGGTCACGTCTAGTACAACCCCGGCCCTGTCCAAACCATCCGAAACAAAGCCACCGTCTACCTCTTATTAAAATTGGGTGGCACTGCTGAGGGGTAGGGCTCACTCCAGGAACTAATGCATGTGCAAGGGTCTTTGAAGCTGGTTGTGAATTTGTGCTGCCATCACAGAGGTGACCCCCAAAGGAGATGGCAGGGGGGAGAGACCCGCACTACCTCTGCACTGGCTAGCTTGGCTCCTAGCAGCAGTCCAGCCACAGAAGCACGGTGCTCGGTGCTGGCTAATTCACTCCTCTCCTCTCTCTGACTGCGGTACCCCATGAATCCCTTCGAGGAGGTTGGTAGGCCCTGATGGGTGCCAGTTCCCCGTGAAACACGTATTAGAGCTGGGTCTAACTGGAGGGAGAGGCGAGCGATTCCCCGTCAGAGGGGCAGGCCGGGGCTGAGGGTGGCCCGGGGCTGGCACAATGAAATGCCGCCTTTTCACGTCCCCGCGGCAAGGACGCTGCCATCCCCGCTGTGACGCCTTTGGATTAAAAGTGGTCTTTACCAGGCCTGTGGTTTAAGGAGCAGGGATTTCAGATCCGTGCTCTTAATTCCTCCATCCACGCTGCCAAATCTGAGGCCGCCTCCCTGCCTATGGCTGGCCGTCTCTCTGGTGCATTCACAGCTCCCTTTTCAAAGTCTCATGGGATTGTTTTGAATTTAAAATCCTATTAGTCTTAAATTAATTGCCTTTTCTTGCAGAGCAGCGGGCTGGAACTGGCAGCTAAGGCCTGCAATCATTAACTGGGAAAGTGTTCGCAAGGAGAAAAGCTGCCTCTCACACTGGGCTTTGCTGCATAGTCCCAGCCCTTCTGTCCTGCTTTCTTCTTTATCTCTGATTAACCAGCTCATCCCCTCTTGCTGATCACCCTTTTATCTGCGACGGGCCCTGGGGAGCTTTGAACCTTGGAATTAAATTCTCCCTGGAGCCCCAACGACGGGGCAGGTTTCGGTTCATTTCACTCTCCAGAAAAATGGGAAAGGGCCGATGGGAACTGAAACATGTTCCTAGGGGCGGCCTGGGGTCAACGTGGAGGGAGCGACCTCGACACCCGGGGAAGTGATCCGCAAGCTGCCCGCTGACGCTGAGGACCGGAGTCACCTCCCTGGCTCCAAGGGCAGCTCTGGATTTGTGCCCAGGTGGCAGGGGCTGGAGCATCCCACTGCATCCCAGACAGCGGGGCTGCGGCCGTCTCCAGCTGTCCAGCCGCTCCTCTCCCGGGGTACCACTGTGCTTAGGGGCTAGGGGAACCCCTCCGCATCGGGACCTGGGTGTCCCCGCTCTCCGGTACGCGGTCGGGAGCATGGGGTGCTCTCCGGAGGACTGGAAACAGTGCCCTGTGCCTGGAGGGGACACCTCCTGCCCTGAGCGCGGAGCAGCGCCTCTCCTGGTGGACAGTAACAGACCGTTTTGGCCCTTTTCCCTTCTGGGAGGAACTGAAGAATTGCTTTCCACCAGCTCTGGCTGCGTTGCCCAGCTGGTGCCGGGGCACAGGACCAAGGCCGGATGGAAAAGCAGCCGACGTCTGTCCCGGGGCTGTGCATGGAGACAGGCTCCACTGGATCACTGCAGCCTGCGGTCCAGCGACTCCGGCTCACCTTCATATCCACAGCCTTTCCCTTTGACCTCCTGCTCAAGTTGGGCTAAAGCAGTTCATACTTTCCTCCCCATCACGCTCCTCGCCCCCAGGGGCTCGCTGATGACTGAACCCTTTGCTAGTGAGGAATCGTGCCTGGTCCCATCCGCATGGAGAGCAGGAGCCTGGTCCTGCTCGAGCTGCTGTGAGTCTCACCAAATAGCATCCACGGGGGATGTCCCGTCCCGTCCGCCTGCACAAACCCTTTCTTGTCCCTCTCCCCTTCACCATGCACGTGCTGCTCCGGTTTCTGGGGGCAGCACCCAGGAGAGGGGCACCGGCCTTGCCTTTTCCAGGACGCTTGATCCTGACTGCAAATGCCACTTCAAGTCTGTGCATGACTGAAATTCATCCTTCCCCGTGTCAGTGCAGTGACTGCAGCCAGGGAGGAAGGGAGGGGACCCCTGGGCAGTGCACACCAGTTCACCCAGCCGGGCAGCTGGATTAGGCAGAAACCTCTCTCATCACCGCGGCCGATGGGCAGGGTGAAACAGGAACTGCGACTTCCCAGACAGGGTTATTTTGGTAGCTGTGTGTAAACCCCCCACTGGAAAATGTGACACGGTTCTTATCCCCTTGTATTTGCTCACAAAACACTAATTAAGGCATGTAATGAAGACAGGAGCATCCATTAATAAAGAATCATTATGGGCCTGGATTAGTGAGCTTATCGGAAACAGGTGGAGGCGATCCACACGTCTGCTCCTGGACGGCATGCATGAGCTAACACTTTCCCACCCGTTCAGGACAACGTGCCAATCCGCAGGGAGACTCCAGCCCAGACTGCCAAATCCCCGTGTCCCGGCTCCTCAGGGCCAGCAGGGAATGGGCACCCCAGAAAAAGGGCCTCTCCTTTGTCATAAGAGCTGCCACCGACCGGGTCAGACCTTAGGTCCATCGTGCCCTGTTCCCCGTGTCACACGGCAGAGAGCCGAGGCTGGAAGGAGGAACGAACAGCTCCTCTCCCACTTGCACCCTCCAGCATTTAGGGGCTAGGAAGGTCTGATCCAGAGGCCGTGCCTGACGCACGGTCCTTGCTGGGCCCTGCTAGCACGGGGGGAGCAGCAGTGACCGCGGGTCCATGCAGGACGGGCACTGACCTGGCCCTGCCCTCGGTAGCACCATTAAGGCCAAGCAGGGGCTGTCACTCTTGCAAGCCCTCTAGTCCCTTCCTTCCTTCGGGGGTAACATGAGTTTTGTGTTTTTAGACCCGAGCAGCCACATCCCAAAACTCAAGATGGGATTGGGGAGAACCCCTTCAAGACGAGAACAATCAGGCCATCTTGATGGGGGCGGATGCTGGAGGGAAGAGTTTTCCCTGCATGTATTGGAGAACCACATCCAGCTCCATCTCTAGCCTTATTTCCTCTGTCCATCAGCCCAGCCCTCCCCGCCGACTTCTGCAGGAGCACGAGGTGACAGCAGGTTCCCCGCGACCCTGCCAAAGCGGCGCGAGCTTCAGACAGAGACACGGGGGATGTGCGCGTGAACGGGGACCCGCAGCCCCCAATGGCGGCAATACGGGCGCAGCATCGGGGCCACGAAGGCCGGTCATGGTCTATGCTGAGGGAAGAGGAGCAGCAAGGAAGGGCCCGGGCAGGGATGGGACTCAGCTGGCTTGCAAACGATAGCTGCCTATTTCCTTTCTACGTGCGAGAGACAACAAGGACTCGCCGTGCCGGGTTTATCCCTGCTTAGCCCTCGTCCCTCGCCGGCTTCCGCCCCACCATCAATACAGAACCGAGCCACAGCCTCTGTAGCCGCCGCGCTGGATATAGTCCGGGCATCTGCAGCAAGCTGGAGGGACGCGGCCGGGTTTTTCGACGGTGGGTTACTCAAAGTGCTGCGGCTGCTGGCGGCCATTCAGGACAGGGTCGTCCGTCCCGTGTCCGTGCCAGGTGGGGGGGACCATGCCCACCTTCCCCGCTGCACCTGCCAGCTGTAGCGCTCGGTACTGCAACCCCTTCACTGCACGCAGCCCCGCTCACAGGTCAGGAGCTACGTCACAGCCCCTCGTACCGGGCGTGTGGAGCGGTCCTCCATTCCCAGCGCGCTGCCCCCACGTGCAATACTCCTTGGTACAAAGCGTGTCCCTAGATGCTGCAGACAGGGATTTCTTAGGGTGAGCAATTTGCTGGGACCAACTGTGTGGCTGGGGTAAAGTGAAACAAGCTTTTAAAGGCAAGGCAGTCCTCCGCAGGCCCCAACTGGCAGTCACACACGCGTCTTACTGGACCGCGACCTCCCCCTCGTTCAGTACACGCTGCCCACGAACAGCCCCGAACACACGGCCCACGCACCATGTACACGCGCACGCCCACCCCGCTCAGCCCAGATACCCGCTTTGCAGACATCCTTCGTATGCACGGTACTCATGGGCAGGAAAAGGCAGGTGGACGGTGGGCAGAGCCAGGCACCGAGGCCTACGCTTGTGTGGTCGCTGGACGCAGCTCCCCAGGGCTAAGGGGGTCTGAGATGGGTGGAAGAAGTGCTTTCCTCCTTCACTTCCTACCTCCTGCTCTACATCTCCCCAAGCTCTTTCCCTGTCTTTCCCTCACATGCTTGATTCGTGCCTCCTCCACACACTGTCTTTCACCTGGTCTCTTATTAGAGCCCTCCTGTGCTCACCGCGGCCCCAGCTCCATCCCTTCGACCACCCCATCCAGTGTCCTCTCTTCCCCTAGCCTGCAGGCTCTTTCCTGCTGTCCTGGCGCAGCGCTCCCTCCAGCCTGGTTGTTTCCAAAACCACACCTAGCCCGCTCAGGACTCCAGCAGGACCAGCTGTCCCGAGCCCCACCTGCAACCCAGGGCAGGCGAAGGCTGGATTTCTGGCCCTGGCTGTGTGTCCAGGGGGCCTGGATGCAGCCAATGAGTCAGAGCCGCAGCAGCAGGCTGCAATGAGACCCACAGCTGAGCGGTGTCAGCCAGCTGCCGGCTGGGGCGGGCTGGGCTGCTTTGCTTGGCTGGAAGATCAAGGACTCAGCAGTGGGAGGAAGACAATAGTCCATTTGGTGGCCAGGGAGGAAGGGTCTTTCAGTGGGGAGGGGTGCGTGGATCCGTCTAACGGCTGGGAGGAAGAGTCTGTCTGCAGAGGGTGAGATGGGGGCAGGCCTTGCAGTCGGGGTGCATCTGGGTCCTATTTACTCCGAAGCCACCCGGCCTGCAATGCTGTTGGATGTAGTCCCGTGTCCTCCGCGATCAGCGCAGACCTCTGCTGTGGAGCGTCGGAGGGAACCGGCACCCTTTCCAGGTCGCTGCATGCAGAGACCCTCGGCGAGCCTGGCACCAGGCAGGACCGAGGAGCAGAAAATAAATTCGGAAACCAAAGAGGCAGCCAAAGCATGTCACATAATCGCAGATAAACATATAATCTCCTCAGGTTACATGAGGGGGGAAACCGCAAACCACAGGCAGACAGGAGAGCAGGAGTAAAACAACGGTCAAAAGGAAGAAGGGAAAATCCACCCCGAGAGACAAAAGAAAGGCAGTAAATCACCGGGGCTCTTGCACTTCGGATGACACTCGCGTTGCCTCTGCGCCCAGGAAAGCGCAGCCAGGCTTCCTCCCTGGACCGTGCTCAGCCCTCCCTAGGCACGGCCGCAGCCTCTTGGGGTGAATCAAAGCTACACGCGGTCCCCGGGTGGAGACGTCACTGCGAGCGCAGGACCCGAACGGAAGTCCTGTGCAGCTTTGGAAACCAGGGGCAGAGACCCCAGCGACCCGGCTGGGGCAGATTCACTCGGCTGGCCTCACTCCTCCAGGATCGCAGGGGGCTCAGCCAGGCTCTGGCAACTGTGTCCGATAATCACTTTCCTTCTCCAAGAAACCAGCTTTGCTCCCTGCACTTGCACATTTTGGAAATCCACACAATAGCAAAGAGCCTCAAGGTCTTTCCCGAGCTCCGGGACCTCTGCGCAGGGACAGGCCACCTCCCGGGACACCCGGGTGTTACTCCGCAGCACAGGCCAAGTCTAAACTTCCATCCTGAGCCAGGGAAGTATGTTTAAAAGCCTTTGGAAGTGCTGGATTAGCACTGTTTATACACTAGCGAGTCAGAAAACTACAAGTGTTTGCAATTCTTCCCCAGTGCCTCATGATTTTCTAGCCCACGTCTCGCAGCAGTCTTCACTTCTCAGAGGTCTTGTTTCTTGGGGAGATAGAGGCACTGGTCTCCACCGGGAGCTGGCTCCCCTTGGAAAGTCTCCGTGCAGTCTTCGGGCACTGGAGCACTCGGGCATTTTAAACTGTAGGATACATCCACAACAGGAAGAACTGTTATTAATTAGGAGTCAATGACACTGTTTTTTGAAACATTTTAGCCAACAAGCAATGGCTTTTCTGCCAATGCTTTCAAAAGTGAACCCCCCAAATGTTTTGGTTTCCCTTCCTTTCTCCTCTCCTCTCACCCCAGGGCCCTGGTAATTTGGCCTGTGTGCCTAGCTCTGCAGTCCCAAACCTTACTGGGGTCAGTTTGCAGCTCAGCTTAACCCACGTTGCGTGTTTCCTCGATCTGTGATGCTCGGTTTGGGGGTAACTATGATGCCTCTACAATATATTTCACCTCCAGAGCCCGATGCATTCTCTCTGCTCCGTCTTGGCTTGTGTTTGGCCTTGCAAATAGCCTATGCGTGAGCAACCCAAAGACGTAGTACAGCCTACACCCGTTCTTCGCTGCTAACCAGGGTCAGGGCTGTTTGGCTTTCCCCACGCGTGAGGGTGCACCCCAGACCCTCTCCTTCAGATGTGTTCAGCCACGGCTGGGGAGACGCGCAGAAGGATGGAGGGCAGGCGCAGGCCCGGAGGTCTTTCCTTCTGGCCACCACCCACTCGCAGCTGTTGCTCCGAGTTCTTGCTGTCCCATCCTGTGGCCACTGCCCCCACCCTGGCAGGCTCCGCGTGCACGGCCTGGCCTGCTGCCCGCGCTCGTGCTTTCTCTGCAGACTGCTGCTACTATCTGCCGGAGCCTGCGGTGAGCGTTAGCTTGTCCAGGAAGGATTCAGGCTGTGAGTATCTAGTGATGCACGTTTGCTCCTTGCAGACAGCTATGGTGTGTGCGGCCACATTTGTTGGCCAGTTGGCATCTAGGGTCACGCTCAAGCCCCAGCTTTGCAGTCTCAACCCCCTTGCTGGCCAGATCTAGGGGGATAGCTGAGGTTTATGGGTCTGCACGGCTGACGCCTGGGTGTCAGGATGTAAGCAGGCACATCTGCAAAGGCATTAAGGAGGGTGGATCCTTCAGGCCCATGTACGTGCTGTTGGCTTTCCTGGTATTCCTCTGCTCTGCCCTTTCCCTCCGCTGCAAGCCTTGCTCGCTCCGTGCCCCAGGGAAGACGAGAGCACTGCCCCCGACATTCTCCTGCATTTTAAAATTAAATTCCACAATCCCAAATTTCTATTAAAAGGCAGGAAGGTGGGGTAAGCGCAGTAACCCCGGGCGAAGAGCTGGCATACCCTCAAACTCCACTTTTGCCTCAACACACCACATTTGTATAGACAGCAAGACATGCACCATTTTGCAAGGAACTTCCTTCTGCATCCTGCTAACGAGGAAACACGCTGCACACCCTATTTCACCCGGCCCCAGACCATGCTGTAGCAGTGCCGCGCCCCTGCCATGCTGCAGTGGTGAACTTGGTTTCCTTGTAGGTGAGCAATGAGCATGCTGCTCCTCTAGCACCAGCAGCGTTGGAGGTGCTGTGACTACTTGTGAGCTATCCCCCTGGGAGCAGGGAAGAGCTGAGCGAAGACCGTGCAGTGCTTACTGATGCAGCGAATACAGCTGCTTCTTCTGTTCATGAGAAGGGGGTGACGCTCTTGAATTTATTCATTACAGTATTGACAGTGATTTTTAAATTGCTTCAAGCAAATGCTCCCTAGGCAGCATGTGGTCAGAACTGCAAACTGCGAGTATTACAGCTGAATATGCAACACATGCAAGGACACATTTCACATGTTACTGTGCGTGAGCTGGACTGCAGACGAAGAAGGGACCTATGACTGAGGCACTGGCCTGGGGGTCCCGAGATCTCAGTGCCAGCAGTCAGTCCATCGCTATAGGCCTCAGTTCCCTGCCTGTAAAATAAGGCTAAGAACCCCTTCCATCATCCGGCGGTGTCCTGTCTCTTGTGACTAAGTTTTTTGGCACAGAAATTACGTGTTTGTACAGCACCTAGCACAACGAAGCTGTAATACTGATGGGGCCCCCAGGCCCCCGGTGTTACCCATAGTCATCGCTGGAGCGTTTGGTTGCAATATTTGCAGTTTACAGCAGGGCAGCGAGCGTCGCACATTTTACAACAGAATATTCAAATTGTGAATTGCTTTTGGTGCCGGCCAGGCCTTCGCCTCTGCAAACGTCGATCCATCACGGTGAAGTTCCCTTCCGAATCTTGAGACGCGGTAGCAGAGCGGCGCCCGACCGTTCAGCTCTAGAAAAGATCAACAGCTGCCCAGGCCTCTCCCATCTGACAGCCTTTCCTGAATTTCAGCATTTCTATTATTTGGCTTCAGGTTCCAGCCAAAACCACAAAGTGCTGGCCAAGGTGCTGGGAAGAGAAACGACGTGCGCTGTGTGCGTACACCGCTGCAGTGCTGGATGGCACGAGACCCCGTCCACTGCGCGCCCTGCGGGAGGCTGTCAGATTTTCACGGGCACCAGAGATTTCACTCCTGTGAAAATGGCCTGCTGGAAGCAAAACTTCAATCCCTGTGAAAACCGCGGCAGTCAGACCATTTCCCATGCCAGGCCAGCGTGCACACGCCGTACAAATACGCGACGGGGTGGGGAATATCAGAAGACTTTGTCTCCAAGTCTCCTGTGCAAAGGCTGGTCACATTTGCGCCTCCTCCACCCTGGTCTCCCCACATGTGTACGCCCACAGGTGGAGCTGGCAGTCATGGAGATGGTGTGCTACAGGTGTGTACTGCAGGGTCCAGCAGGCAATGGCTCTCCTGGGACTCCTGGCTGGGCAGCGTCCGGCCCTAGCATGGGCAACAGGGGGAGAACCAAGTGGAAAGAAAAAAATAATCAGCTAAGAAAGATGATGTTTTCAGAGCGGCCTCCCTAGACGCCCCAGCAGGTAGCTGTGCTGTGCCTTGCTCTCCCCTTCGACAACGTGCAGTACTGCACAGCACCCTAACAACACACATTCGTATCAGACCCAATCAATACAGCACATGGAAAATGGATTAAAAGCAAGCTCCGTGATTCATCTTCTCAGACCTTAATCACTAATGAGGAACCATCAGCTAATGGGAACGTGTCTAGCGGGGCTCTCTGGTTCCCCAACTGGGGGGGTGCAATGCTTTTTAGCAGCAAAGTGGAGGAAGGTGTCAGATGAGAGTGCCCCAGTCAACAGCCCCCAACACTGCACGGGCTCCCCTTGCCCCCAAATCCACGTGCCGTTTGGCCTTTGCAGCGACTTCCGGGGACACCCCCCTGCCAGTGACTCGCTCATCTTGCATCTTCAGGGCAGCAGTGGGCTCTGCCTCCCCACTCGAGGAGGGAGAGTGAGGCCTGCACTCAGTAAAGAAGCAATACCCAGATCTCGCTGATGCTCCTGGCTCAGTAACCCTGGGCCTCGGGCACCCTGGGAGCTCGTGCTCCCAGCTATGCATGGTATTTAGGCCACTGATGACTGGGAATCTCCATATCTGGCCCCAGCTGCTTGCGGCAGAAGGTCCAAAGATGCAGACACTGCGGATGGGGCTGGACGGGCAGCGGAGACAGCCCTAAACTTGTCCAGAGCCTCCGGTGTCATTCTCCATTATGGCAACCACAAGATAAGGCTCCCAGACGCTCCCAAATCCTATTAGAGGCACTTTGATTAGCACAGACACAACCTTATGGTGCACACACTGCCTGGCTCCCTGGGGACGGTGTCACAGCAAAGGCAGAGCGCGGCACCAACAGCTGAGCCGGGAGCGGAGATGAAAGATCGTCATCACTAATAACTCCATGCTGGTGTACGGTTACTTTGGGCTGCGAAGGGGATGATTAATTGCACAGTGCTGCTTATCTGCTCCAGGAGCCCTTGCTGCCCTCTTATTAAAAACATCCCCTGACCCACCATGGGATCAGCTCCAGGGAGATCAGCATATGCAGCAGAACTGGAAGAAACTGCCTGGGAACAGACGGGCGTCTGTCACGTGCCGCAGGGAATGGTCTACGCTCGACTCTGCCGTGGGCCCCAGGCTCCCAGACCTGGGCCCTGGGCTTGCGGGGAGTCGTGGCAATCCCACAGATCAGTTGCCCAGTGGCAAATCCACCAGGAATAATTTTTATGCTGCAGCAAGCTTCCTTGGCAGCTGTCTGGCCCCCGAGGGTGGTTTGGTACCGCCGCAAGCGAGGCACGGAGCAGCAGCATCCTGAAGCGCGGCGGTCAGGCTTCATGCTAAGGGCTCTGCCTTGGAGGTGCAAGATTTAATTGGGGCTTGGCATACGTGTAATTTAAATGCAGCCGGGACAGGCTAACGTAGGCAGGGGCCAGTGCACAAGGGGGTGTGGGGCCTGTGTCAGCACCAGTGTCCCTTTCCTGTATAATCCCTGCAGGGATGCCAGGCCAGGAGGGTTTGGGAGCCAGAGGATGGCTGCAGAAACCATGAGCAGAAGAGGAGGCTTGTTGAAGATGTGCTTGCCCTTTGCAGCCTCCGCCCAAAGGGAGTTTAAGGGCCTCTGCCATTTCTTCTCCTAAGGGGTGCCTGCGGGGAGGATAAATCTAGCCCCAGAGCTCCCCGCTGGGTGGACTCCTCCCCAGAGTTAAACAGGAGTATACTCATCCCTCTGGCTGCCTTTCCTCCCTCTCAGGGGTGCTAGCGGCCTGAGCAGATTCAAGGCCAGAAGGGCTCCTTCTGCCCACTTGGTCTGACCTGCCTTGCCCAGCGCACAGCAGCTCCAT
>NW_017729014.1:23499760-23501577 GCF_001723915.1 Gavialis gangeticus
TAGCCCCAGAGCTCCCCGCTGGGTGGACTCCTCCCCAGAGTTAAACAGGAGTATACTCATCCCTCTGGCTGCCTTTCCTCCCTCTCAGGGGTGCTAGCGGCCTGAGCAGATTCAAGGCCAGAAGGGCTCCTTCTGCCCACTTGGTCTGACCTGCCTTGCCCAGCGCACAGCGGCTCCATGCCGGCTCTGAGCCCCTGGCCGGGCTAGGGCAGGTCTTTGCGACGGCCCGTGCGGCTCAAGGCAGAGATCCGGGGATGGAGAATTCATCCCAGCCCTAGGCAGGTCGCCCGCCTGCTAAAAAGTCTCTAGGCCCTCCCAGAAAACAAACGGCAGCCCCACAGTGACCTCCGATGAGCCCCAGGTAGGCCTGGTCCTTTGGTCGCAGCTTAAACTCTGAAATGCAGCTCTGCCAGGCTGCCTGACCTGCTCCAGGGGAACCACGGGGGGGGTGTTTGGCTAATTCAATTAGTGCAGATGGATCTAAGCAAGGGCAAAGCATGAAAGACTGCAGAGAAAGGGCGAGAGGCAGGGAGTGGTGCTCTCGGGACCTTAAGTCCATCACCTAATTGCCCCTGCTTGGCTTCACTCTGCTGCGCATCAAAGGGAGAAGGGCCCAGGGAGGGGCTGCCGCGGCCCCCTGAAAGAGCCGGCTTCAGGAGCACCCCTCGGTGCGCGCAGGGAGGGACGTGTTTAACTCCCCTTTGGTCTGAGAGGATTTCCCCCTAATCCGGAGCTCTCCTATCGCTACTCAGAAGACATTGTTGAGCAAAGCTGTGTTAAAGCCTGCTTTAATCTCCCCCTATCGCTCTCCCCGCAGCAGGGGCACTCGCCCCTTTTCAGCTCCTTCATTTGGAGTTTAAAGGCTTGGAAATGCTTTCAGAGCTCAGTCAAGAGCCACATTCCTGCTGCCAGCGCCAGGGTGGAGTTCTCCTAGAAACACCTCGATACGCCCTTCCCCCCGGCTCCCCTTCATCGCAGACCCCATCGCCGTCTTCCTCCCCCTGCCTCGGCCGTCCCGGCTCGGGTCGGTTCGGTGGCACCTGACAGACGTCGCCGGGATGTTGCAGGGACTAATACGAGAGACGGTGGCAGTGCCCATGGCAGGCACAGTCAGGACGGTGTTTGAAGCGCGGTCCCACTGGTGCACGTAGCATTATTTCCTGCAAATAATTCGGGACCCTTATTCCTGCCATTTGTGCCTCGTGCAGGTAGCTTGCTTTCAGAGCATGCAGGGTACGGGAGGCTTTTGAAATAAAGAGCTCTTCCTCGACTCTGTTGTCCGTCTATAAAGCCTTGTTCGCTCACATAGCTTCTCACTGGTTTTCACGACGTGCGGCTGGGCCACCTCCACAGGCTTCCTTTGAGATGAGCTGGGCTGCATGAATTCACCCAGCAACTAAATTTACAGAGAGAAGGAGAAAGTTCAGGGGTTGATCTCAAGTCTTGCAAGCAAAGCACAGGTCTTCCTCGCGATGCCGTGCCTCCTTTCCCCAGAAGCAATAGTATTTTCTTGACGGGCGTGCTTAGATAGTAGAATGGGGCTCGCTCTTCCTAGGGGAGCTGCACACGCAGTACACCGCCTGGCACGAATATACTCATCCGGGTTTCGCTACCATTCAACCACGAGGACAAAATGCACTACTGAGCTGACTGCCGGGCTGCAGGCCTGTGCTCCCCTAGTCTGCCCCTCAGCTGTCCAGAAGGCAGGAGGTGGTCGCTTTGCAAACAGCAGACTGGAGCTTGCAGATTAAAAAGAGAGCATCATCCGTCCTCTGTATTTTAGGGAGGACAGAGCTGTTGGGAGCAGCAGGATGCTG
>NW_017729014.1:23506577-23515101 GCF_001723915.1 Gavialis gangeticus
ATGCACTACTGAGCTGACTGCCAGGCTGCAGGCCTGTGCTCCCCTAGTCTGCCCCTCAGCTGTCCAGAAGGCAGGAGGTGGTCGCTTTGCAAACAGCAGACTGGAGCTTGCAGATTAAAAAGAGAGCATCATCCGTCCTCTGTATTTTAGGGAGGACAGAGCTGTTGGGAGCAGCAGGACGCTGGAGCTGCCATCGTCAGGCCAAGAGCTGGGCTCCACCTCTGACCTGGTCTGGGACGGGGGACCGATTTCCCTGCCCCAAAGCTCACACAAGGTCTGGATATGTCTGCCAGGTAGCTGGGCCTCCCCACACTCAGGTACAAGACCCCACAACTACCAGACGAGGCTCTCAAGCAGTTTGTACTGTTTGCTGCTGTCAGGGCCCCTGTGCTTCTGCCATTGCCTATGTGCCTGCATCAGAAAATACTGCCAGATGCTGGGCCTGCGGGCAGTAGCTGGTGGTCCTGTCCTGAGAAAGATCTCAAAAATTGCAATTCAGTGTCCTAGGGAAAGAAGCTGTGCTCAGAAAGGGGCAGAGATAAGGCTGTGTGGAGTTAACGCGGGCATTTACTGACTTCTGGGCCCATGACTATGCAGCCTTGCTTTGCACCAGTCTTATTATGGACGTTTCATCTGCTGGCCATAGACGATATTACACTCCTATAACTTTGGAGGAGACCTGCCCTCCCCAGGGAGCAAGGCTAATTGGTTCTAACTAGGAAAGAAAGGGTGGCTTCACCCCCTGCCACCCCCAGACGCACGGGATACCATCCCCGTCCTGGGAGTGATACAACCTGCAGCACCTGTGACCCTACCAACTATGAAACTATGAAAACAATCCGATTTCCAAGGACCTAGCACCACTCCATCAGTAAAAACAGAGCGCATACAGACCCCAATGCTGCGCCGTACTGTACCGTGCCGTGCCGTGCCATGCCACACCGCTTGTGACATGCGATGCTTTCCTTAAAGCACTGCCAGCTCCTCTAGCCTCCAAGAAAAAGCTTGTGAGCAGGCAAACAACACAGCCTGAAGGCTCAGACACCAGAGTGCAAAAAGAATGATTTATTATTCAAAAGCCATTTCTAAGCCAATGTCTTTATTTGTCTGGCCTGATTCATGATATTTGAATGCTTGGGGTTGGTGATCTATTTACATAAGAGAAAATCCATCTGGAATCCAAAGTCACACATGCCCCAACCTAACAGCAGTGTAAACTGGAGGTCGAAAACCTTTCTTATCTCAGGTGCACCAGGCTCGCCCTTCTCCCTGACTGGCAGGACGTGCACGGAGACGCTGCAGCATGATCCAGGGACAGGAGTGGCCGATCTAACACGTCTCCCAGTTCCTAGTATCTGGGGCATTGCTGATGGGTTTGGAGTCCTCCCAACTCCAGTCTTACCTGCCTGTACTGAAGTCCACCAAGCTCCAGGCATTGCACTAGCTACTTCTCAAGGAGGAAGGACTCTGCCTGGTCTGTGTTTTAATTACTGCAGCGCTAAGCTCTTTGGAGGAGGCAAGCTAGGAGACAGACGGCGCGTCGTAAAGAAAAACAGATGATCACGTTGTTGGAGACTCCCAGTGAGTCGCCAAGTGCATTTGGAGAAACACCACACGGACCCACCGACAGCAACGTCTGTAAGGGCATGGACCCTCCTAGACACATTCATCTGGACTCAGACAAGGACGGTGGTGATTCACAACGGCATTAGACTAGGTTTAAACAAAAAGTAGATTGACAAGGGAGGACATTCTCAATTTAAGATTAAACAAACCCCCTTGACTTTGCCCCAGGGGTCTGTGCGCTGTGGCAGTGGAGGCAAGGTGCTGAAGAAAGCGGTCCCTGGCTGTGCCGGGTGCGTGACCTGGACTGGCTGCGCTATGTGCGTGTGTCCTGGGCTCGAGTGTAGAGTTTATCCATTGTCTTCTAGTGAGAATCGACAGCAACGGCACGGATTCAGATCCAGCCCAGGATCCACAGTCATGAACCATGACTCCAAATCATGGACTTGGTTTTGAACTGAAAAGTTAAAACCACAACTTTGGGGACCCTTCTCTTTGCCCTCTGGCTCCTGAGCCTGTAGGTCACACAGGGGTTGTATTTTCAACATTTTCTCTGCACTTACAAGTGTTGAGAACTTACTTTTTAAAACAGAGCGCAAGCTGAGATCTCAGGGATGTATTTGGTAGCCACGTTGGTCTGAGACCAAAAGAAATGCAAACCTCTAGAAGTCTTGATTCAGAGATGAGACCTTTTATTAGACCAACTAAGAAATTGCAAAAAAATTATCTTTTTCTGCAAAGCTTTTGGGCACGCACACCCTTCCTCAGGCTCAGTGAAAATTAAAGATGGTAAAAAGTCCCCTCAGGTAGAAAATAAACTTCATTTTTGCACGGAGGACGCTGAAGGTGGAAGTCTGTTCTTCTGGGTCCATAAGAGTGTCTTTTTGAGTTGCTCTTCAATGTGCAGATAAGGCAGGATTAAGCTGAGATCTCAAGCATTACACCTGATTTCAGAAGATACATTTTTAAAAATGCATCAAAAATCGTACATCTTCACTGAGATAAGAATCGGACCCACTATGAATCCAAAACGCACTGGAAACATGTGATGTGCCTGCAACACCCCCTTGTCACTGTCCCCAGACCAGGGAGATGTCTGTCAGCGGCTTGAATGATCAGTCCACGTGCGTCAGAGCCTACAGCCCCTCGGCGCTGCCGGTCTCCTCCGGGCTAGCGGGACTGGTGTCCGTGGGGAGCAGACATCCAGCTCATGCGCTACTACAAGTATTCTCAGCCTAGAGGTTGCAGCCTCTGGGCTTGACGAAAGGGGATCCTGAGCCAGTGGCAATGAAGAAACACCCCGATGTGTCTCTGACTGAATATGGAGCCGCGATGTGAAAAGGGCCGCGTGCCCTGTGCTCAGCATTGCACACGAGCAGGCTTCTCCAGAGCTCACCAGTGAGGGTGGCACCAGCACGGCGTGCACCTCACCTGCACACGCCTGCAGCCCGGGGAGGCCCCAGCCGGGCCGGCTCTGCCAGCAGCGTACGCGGACCCTCCCAGGCCCCGAGCAGCGCCGGCAGTGCTCACCCCCTCACTTCCCAGTTCTGCCTGACAAATCCTCCCCTTGCTGCGACTTGTTGAAGAAGAAACACTGCAGGTAACATTCTTTGCCCAAAAGATTTGTGTCAAACAGCCAGGGGCAACGATTCTCTGACTAATTCAATACAAATAGGTTAATAGACTGAAGAATGTCCTTATGCTGAAGAGCAAATATTTAAATTTCAGAGACGCACCCCACCTGGAGCTGGTATCAAAACACAAGCAACGTTTCTGGGAGCAGCTTCTGGAGGCTCAGCCCAGCAACAGGAGCTCCCTTAGCACGGCTCCTGCAGCAAATGCAGCTTTGCTAGCCATGGGGGACTCCTGATGCAAAGTCTTTATCTCAAAAGCGGGGAGACCCCAGGGGTTCGTGGCGCGCACACTCCAGACCGGACCAGCATCTAGAGGAGAATGGTGGTGTGAGGCTCCCAGCTCCCGTGATGTGCTGGGGCAACATTTCCTATCCAAATATTTCATTTTCAGTTGCTTGTTTTGGGGTTTTTTAAAGCTGAAAGATGCTGGTATTTAATTTCTTTCTGCAAAACCAAAGTTTTCCACAAACATTTGTGAACCAGGGAGCCTGGGGACACCGGCAGGGGAAGGAAGGAACAAAGTCTGTTCCTCTAAAGGATGCGCTCAAGGCTGGAGGGGGGTAAAAGAGGCAGCTAATCCTGTAATGGTGCCATGCACTGTGCACACAGGAGACTGATGCAGGGCACAAGATGCGGTGGCATACGTTTTGGCAGCAGCTCGCTGCCACGAGTTAGCAGCAGGCTGGCCTGTGGGAAGGCACTGGGCCGCACTGCCACTGCAGAGGGGCTGTGGAGCAGCTGCCCTGTTGTGCTTGCTGGACTCCTACCCCAGCTTGGCCAGCCAGGGCACCTTGCAAAGCATCGCAGCTTTTGGGCAAGTGGCTTCTCTATTTCAACAAGGCTTGACTGGGGGAAACATGTGATTTATAACTCGTGTCTTCGTTCTGCAGTGAAGTCCAGCTCTCAGTGTATAATAATGGGGGAGCCCAGGGGGACCAACCTGCAGTAAGAGCTATATAGTCCTGAACATTAATGACTCGGAGGAGGGAGTCCCGTGAGCATAAACCTGCCGACCTAGGCAGGCTGGAGACTGCCGAGCCTCCCAGTCTTGCACATTCAGGCCGAGCGTCTCAGCTTGGGGCTCCTCTCCGGGAAAGCGGGAGGACATTGTGAACACCTGAGATGCATCCCTGCCTTGCACACAGCAGCTAATCAAGGCAAGTGGCTGTTGGGAAAAGGGTAACAGGAAAGACGGGAGCAAACATACCCTGAGGATGACACATCACACAGCTGGGGGCACGAGTGGAGCCCCATGCCCCCATCAGAGGGTCTCAGTGCGGCCCATGGTATGCTGCGCTGACAAAGCACACTACTTCGGCGGCAGCTTATTCCTGCTCTTGTGTCAGACTTATCCCCCCATACCACAGTAAAGGTATGCAGTAATATAGCAGTGCTTCTGCTGGTACAGCCGTGTGAGCACCCCCATTTGACGGATGCAACCCACCAGCAGAAATCTTAGACAGTCTAAGAAAGATCTAGCAGAGAGCAAAGACGTCCTGAGAAGGGCAGCAGAGATGGCCAGAGCCCTGAGCAAAGCTGCAGGTTATTTGGCTGGTGGAAGATGGGACTTGGGGGGTACGGTTTAGACAAGGGGGTGCCAGCCTGAGCCCTCATGGAGATGCCGAACAGGCCAGGGACTCTGATCAGCCTCCCAGCCAGCAAATCAGCTCGTATTCCAATAGTTATATTTGTTTTTCCCTTTGATCTTAAACTGAGTAACATAGTGCTAGCCCCCCTGGCATGTCAGTAATGCTTCTAGTTTCTCTTTAACCAGAGAAAAATGTGTTGTGTGCTAAGTGATGATGTGCCACCCCATCTGCAAAATCCTGGATCTGCCCCTGGAGAAGGGCACCTCATCTATTAGTGCTGTGGCTTGTTTGAACTCTCCCTTAATATCCCCTGCACGTTGCAGGGCTGGAGGAGCCTGTGTTCGCTCCCATCCTCGCTGTTGAGTCTGGGGTTTGGAGGAACCGTGAGAAGTCAGTCACGGAGCCCCACGAGTAAAGCTGCTAGGAGCAGCGTAATTTTCTTGCTGCCAGCCACACATCACGCAGACATCAGATCAGTAGCTAACGAGACCAAGGGATTTTGGACCTGCTCCATACCAGCACATTCAGCTGCAGATGGTTACAGGAGCTCTAAGCTGCTGAACAGATAACTGGTCCTGCAGAAATTCCAGGAAGTCTGAGCACCCTGGAACATAGATCCTATTCACATCGTCTGTAACCTGAGAGCAGCCCTTCAGAGCTGGGATTAGCAAAAGTATTTGGCTTCACCTGCCCTGCTCAGAGCGCTGGTGGGCCCGTGCTAACCAGGCTGCTTCCCCCAGTGCCCAGCAAAGGGGCTGCAATGGGACAGCTCTCCGGAGGCTCAGGCACCGTCCCATGCCACGCCAAACCCGCCTTTACTCAGGTGGGCTCCTACTGAAGGGCCTGCTTGGGTGTGGAGAGCAGGAATGAATTTATGGTGTGTATCTAAGGTGCAAAAACCCCCTTGTTTCTCTGGGGAAGAGAATGTGTGCATGCACGGAAACACCACCCCCTTTCCCAGCCCCTCCAAGGCGCCGTGCACAGCTCAGCGAGCCCCCCAAGTGCTTGCCCCTCATGCACACACCTGCCTAAGCTCAGCTCTGGCTCTCTGGCCCCCCCGCAGGTGTTGCAGACTTTTCCTGCCCCTGGCTCCAGCTCCCCGGCTCCCTTGGGGTCTCTGCCTGGCTGCCAATGTGGGCAGAGTAAGTCGACCCCCCAACAAGCAACATCGCCACACACCCCTGCTTTTCCAGGTGCCCCCTCGCTTTGTGAACTTGCTGCTTCCTGGATTGTCTGCAGAGCTGGTTTGGCTCATCTGACTCGCTGCCTAATTGCTGCAGCTTGCCTCCTAATTAACCAGTGATCTCCCAGCTAGCCACCCATTTTCCACCTGATCAACTCCTGGGGTCACATCAAGTTATCACTCATTTGTAATTCAGCCTTCCTCACCCTGGAGCCTCTCACTCTGCCTCCCTACTGCTTTATCTCTGGCCCCATCTTCCTTTCCCCTCATTTCTCTTCCTTGCCACTCCACTCTTCTTCCCACCTCTGGCTCCAATTCCCATGCAACCCTTCCTGCAGGGCGGCCTCAAGCCTATCTGGTGGCAATGAGTTCTGCAAGCTAATCTGCACTCTGTGTCTCGGCAGCACAAATAAGCATTTATTTCCCTGCTTCTAAAGGTCTCAGGAGGTCCCTGCACAGATCCTTTGGCTGGATGCTGCCAAGCAGCTGACGCGGAGGCACTTGAGCACCAGGCAGCATCAGTGCTGTACTGCCCGTTATGTGTCCCATCCCCCCCAGGATCAGTTTGCCCAGGCCATTCACGCAGCTGTCACCCTAGCTGCAAGCGTAAGACAAAGAGCTGCCTGCCTGGCAAGCACAGAATATATAAGCAACAGAGTAAAAATGCACCTGCATTGGCACCAGCAGATTTCCCAGAAAGTACCTTTAAATACAGGCCTGCAGATTCAATGCATTGCTATAGCTTGCAGTGCATCTTCTCCTGTGTTGGGCTGCTGCTTAGGATGAACAGGCAAGTGGTGTCCTTGTGCTAGCTTTGAATTTGCTGCTGCTTAGCACCGTGGGATCTGATGGGCTCTTCTCTTGTGAGTCAGGGGCAGAGCCCAGCCCACTTCCCTGCCCTATTTGTTGTTCTGTGTATGTCCCCAGGGTCACAACTGGATGCAGGCAGAGGGGGAGCAGATCCAGGCACCAGCTGAAAGGGGGTACTTGGATAGTGGCTTCCCCCAGGGCGTCTTTGCCACAGCAACAGCAGCTGGGTACGGTGGCAGTGGCAGCTGGGTGTGGGGCACCACCAGGCAGCCATGCAGCACTAGCCAGGGTCTTTTTGAGGCCCTGGGACAAGTCAGGGAGACTTTTCTGACATACCTTCTGCTCCCCCCAGCTGGGTTTTACTCGGGGCACAAAACTTGTTAGTTCTGCTTCTGTGTATACCTTTATCGTGCTCTCTTTTACTGCTATTTGTCTCCCCTCCTCCCTGATAGTCGCACCCTTTTGTAACCTTCAGTATTTGTCTGGCTCCTCATCCACTCCTTGCAGGTGAAGTCTTCTATGCACTGTGCACCTGTGTTGGGCTCATGGACAGAGGTGAGATCTTTTATTAGACCAACAAGATTTTTTGCAAAAAAAATTCATTAATTTCCAGCTTGCAATTAAAGAATTTTTTTCTTTTTGCAAAAATCTTATTGGTCTAATAAAAGAGATCACCTCTGTCCATGAGCCCTGATTGCTCCACATCTGCGTGCACTTGTGTGCACATTGCACAGGTGCTAGAACTGCAAACGGTGCAAATGGGGACACGAGGGAAACCGAATTCTGTTCGTGGTAGGGTTGGCATCGCAGATCAGAGGGGCACAACGGAGGGCAGACCTGAAGGCATCTCGCTGTAACCTCGGGTCCTTCTCTGCAGCACAGCAGTCTAGACAGTCATTCCTCAGGCTCTGTTTGTGCAATGTATATCCTTCCCCAGTTGGCAATTTGATTCCTCAGCAAATCAACTTTACAGGTAAAAGCCTCCCGGTTGTCTAGGTATCTACAGCAAAACCTCCACAGCGCTTACCAAAGGACTCCTTCCCTTTAGCCCCTGGTGCAATGTGGGTCAAATATTTTCCTGGTTCAATAACCTGGTTTCCTCTGCTAGTACCTGCCAACGCAGGTACAGAATAAAATCATTGTGTTTTTTGGGTTGTGTTGTTGTTTTCAGATATGCGCACACATGAACAACAAGAGAGACCTTATAGAAGAGGCTATTTCAATCTTACAGACAAGGCCTGAGATCCAGTGGCTAGAGACTGATGCTTCTCACTTTGAGATGAGAAACAAAGTGTAGGTGGAGACAAGGAATAGTCATGGTAACAGCTTAATGAGGGAGGTGAGGGATTCTCCTTTACTTGCGTCTTTGCTTGGAGGGTGGCTGCCTGCTTTGCAAAGATCTGCTCTTCCTGAACCAGAAGTGCTGGCCTGGCTGGAGGAACCTGCTGGTGCAATTCTCTGTCCCATGCTGTGCAGAACGTCAGAACAGATCGTTACAATGCTCCTTTCTGGCCTCAAAAACCAGACTCTCCCTATGCCTGAAGAAGGGCGTTTGATCTTTGCAAACTTTTGGGCACATTTTTTCCACCTATTTAGTTGGTAGAATAAATGATATCATATTTTCCCAAAGAACCTTGTCTGCCTATGAATGGTATAATGCTTGTACATGCACAACAGTGGGTACACTAACACCTGAGAGGAGCCTCCTGCTATGGTGGAATCCCCCATACACGGCTCGCTACAGA
>NW_017729014.1:23520101-23521114 GCF_001723915.1 Gavialis gangeticus
TTGGTAGAATAAATGATATCATATTTTCCCAAAGAACCTTGTCTGCCTATGAATGGTATAATGCTTGTACATGCACAACAGTGGGTACACTAACACCTGAGAGGAGCCTCCTGCTATGGTGGAATCCCCCATACGCGGCTCGCTACAGAAAAGCAAAATAGTGTACAAAGCAAATAGAAACAAAAGTCACAGGGATTTTTTTTCCCTTCTTCTGCCTGCTCAAGTTAGGCTCCCAGTTACCCAGAGGCCTCATTCAGAGATTCATATATAACAAATAACATGTTAGACTTCAAGAGATCATGCAAAAAATATGGAACCCCCCTGCCCCAGATATCCTGGCAGCTCCCTGCTCTGAATGCAAACACAGCACTGCCAGCGAGCAAACTGGGAACCAAGCTTCCCACTGGTGCAAAGCTCCAGGCTCCAGCTTTGAAGGATCACAGGGCATCCATCCTCGAGCCTTGTCAAGAGCCCAGGCTGCTTCCTGCCCCTGCCAGGCTTGAGAGCCCTGACGTGTTTTCTGGGGGGGGGCGGATGTTCGTGCCTGCAGAGGAGAAAGGGGAAGAATTGGGGCAAGTTGTTTTGAACAATGATGGCAGCGCCTGGGAGCTGCTCGGAGACCTGGAGTGTGGACAGAGGTCCCGGACGCTCCTCTGACCCACCAAACCTGCTCAACGGAGACAAATGGCTGCGATGCAAAACACCTGCAGGCTTTTTGCACATCAGGCCATAAGTGAAACACGACAATGTTTTTTAACTGTAAAAAACTGTCTTAAAACTCTTTCCCTATGGTGTGATTTAAATAAACCAGTTTGAAAAAACAAATTCCCTCACTGGCAACCATATAAGTTGTCTCTTGTGGATCAACAGCTGGATTTGAGAATTTAACCTTCTCGTTCCCAGCCCAGGCCTGGATCGTTTGGGCTGTGGGGGGCAGTTTGGCTGGGGGAGGGCAAGGGACATGGCAGACACTTCTCCTAGGGGGTTACAGACTCGTTTGGTGGCCGAGGATG
>NW_017729014.1:23526114-23535506 GCF_001723915.1 Gavialis gangeticus
TTGTGCGCTCTGGGGTTTTGCAGCCGGGGGGTGTGGGGGAGGGCAAGGGACATGGCAGACACTTCTCCTAGGGGGTTACAGACTCGTTTGGTGGCCGAGGATGCTGCTTCTGGCTGTAGGGAGGAAAGATGATCTAATGGTTAGAGCAGCATAGTTTAATCTACTGATTTGGCGCATTTATTGTAGAGACGGGGTGGGGGAGTGGGCAAGTGTTGGCTCTCCCATTTTAGAAAGCTGGGCTCCATGTCCACCCCCACCCAAAGGAACCTCTGTAACTACTCATGTCTAAGGCAGAGGTTGGTCAGTTAGGAAAGGGGTCGCATGCCACGGCCTGTGGCAACAGCAGAGGACTGGACTTGATGAAGGAGGTCTGTTCCAGTCCCATGTTTGTTCCCAGGTGGGATATTTTCCAGGATATCCACAGTGTCCCCAGATCTCCTGTTGCATGTGCACATCCTTTGCTTTGCAGGTTTCTTTGCTTGTGTGCGCACTTGCTCTATTTTCCCCTTACAGGTTCACGCTTCCGTTGCGCTACTTTATAGATGATCCCTGTTTCTGTTCTGCTTCTGCTCCTTGTATGTGTGCAAGCTTGCTCACCAGCTTTGCATGTGCCCGTAGCTCTTGGCCAGGTTAGCGTGAGCTCTGATTATTCCCATTCACATTCCTGATCACTATTACTAATTGATAACAAATTAGTTCATCCTTTAGGATTTGATAGTCACAGGAGCCATCTGTTTTGTACTGGTTTGCAGTGCCCTGCTCTGTTGTTTGTCCACATACTTGATCAGGCTTGCTGAAATGATGCCTTTCGGATACAACATTTTTTGTGGGTGGAAAATGCTGACATGGCACAACTAGGATTTTCCCTGGCTCCTCCCAGCGCGCTGCCGACACATCCAGACACTCTTGGAGCATGTGGCAGCCCGTGCTGATTGCTGCTGATAGCGTGGCCAACTCGTACTGTGGTCTCTTTTTCTCCAACCCCATTGCAACTTTGCCATTTGCCCCTTGTGAACTAAAGAGCATCCAGCCGCCAAGCCTGTTCCTTTCACAGCGCTGGGGCCGTTTCTCTCTCTCTCTCACTTGTTTCTGATGTTGGTTTCTTAGCTTTTGATTCCCTTTATCTGGAGAAGCCGATCCACTCCTGACACCGTGTTCAGTCGGGGAAAGGAAACACTCCTGTAGAGACTGGAGTCTCCCTTGCCTTTCAAAGCACGGGCACATGTGCAAATTGCCTCCAAGCAGGCATGTGCGCATGAAGAGCTGTTGAAGGACAATGTATGCAGAAGATGGAAAGTGAATTGAACTTCCTTTCAAATGCAAGCACTCCTTGGAGCTTCCAGAGTTATTGCACATTTTGCCCACGTTCTCATTTATTGCACATCACAAGAGGGATGAATTTAACACATAAATATCATAATTATTCTATGTCTGGCAGCTATGTTGCTCAAGTCATGGCCAGCTGGGATGCTGCCTTGGCCTAAATCCTGTGGATTGTGATAAAGTGAGCTTGGGCTCATGAAAGCTGATGCATCTCTGATTGAATTAGTCTGTAAGGTGCATCTCAACCCTGCCCTCTGCCAGAATCCAATGGCCAGCGAGGGGACTGCTGTTATAGCAAGTGGGGACGCTGTGCCTGGGTCCTCCCTCCCTCCTGGAGCTTGGGTCCCTGCTAGGTGGGTCAGGCTGGCAGGGCACTGAAGCCCACGGTGCTGGGACAGAGGCCTCATCCAGGGTCAAGGACATGTACCCACCGTCTCTCCAGAAGAAGCCTTGTGGCACCAGGCAGCCTTTTGCACGGGTGCACTGCATCCACGGAGTCCTCATTGGCCTGGTACCACGTCACGCAGCGACCAGTGTGCCCCGTGGGCCAAGGGGAAGAGGCAGGAGAAGAGGGAGTGATCAGAAAAGAAGGGCTCGGTCAGAGTAGGAAACAAGGAGAGGGGAACGTGTGTGTTGGGGATAGGTGTGAATGAGGGAGACAATAGGAGGGCAGCCCTGAACTGTGCTCCTCCATGACCCGACGGCATCCTGGATAAATTACACTTGTGCAATTCATGGAAATGTCGCTCAGGTTCCCTGGGCCTCGTGCACTTGCCCCCTGGCCCATGTCATCCAGGCCCGGCTGGAGCACCCCCACATCCACCCTGCAGCTGCGCTGAGCCATGCCAGAGGCGCAGGGAGCTGGCAGACCCCTGGCAGCTCCGTCACAGCTGGGTGGTGATACCTGGCAGGCCGGGGCAGGCTGTGCCTTGACCTGCTGGAGCTAGCAGGGCGCCGCGTGGTGCCGCTGTCCCGGAGCAAGCAGGGAATGCGTCAGCGTTTACCGGGGGCTGCAGCCCCCTGCACCTGGGCCAAGAGCTTCCCTGCCGCCCACGTGCGCCTTTGCAGAACCCCACCCCTGCATCTCGTCTGCCGGCTCTCTGCTGGCAGCACGTCTCATCCTCCACAAGACGACACGGAAGTGAGACCCTGTGGGGACCCTGAAATAGCCCCAGGGTCAGAGGTCAGCAGGGTGGTTAACATGAATCGCAGCCAAGGGTTGAGGCTTTTTTCCCCATGCTCAGCACTAGAGAATGGGCACGTGCACTCCCGGGGCTTGGTCTGTGCTGGTCCATGTTGCCTTTGACTTAAGGATGGAGTGGTAAGGTGGCTGGCTTCTTTTCTTCGGTAGCTCATGACATCCCTGGACATCTATGCTCTGTTCTGAAAATCTTCTCCAAAGCTCCCATGGCAATTGCTACGGGGACCTTGACACTGCCCCTCTCCATGGCCTCCAAAAGACACCCCCAAATACTAATATTACAGTCCAGTGCTGCCCTGGGCGAGAGCCTTTGGGAGACCATATGGACGTTCTCCATTCCCCCAGGATTGCCAAGGACAGGCCAGTTCCCTGCTACCATGTGGTGAGCTTGTCCCACGTAGACCGTACAGCTGGGGAGGTCTTCAGGTTGATGAGACAGTCTTAGCGTCAAGAGGCTCAGGCACAGGGGAAGCTGGATCAAGCTGGGAAGCTCTTGGAGAGATCGCAGGAAGCCTGCAGGCTGCACCCGGGGCATTGCTGAGCTTTGGGCACTGGGAAGGCAGGGGCCAGAGGGAGAGGCTGGCAGGCTTGGATGGATCCGTTGATGGTCCCTAGGCTGTGCATGGGCAGCAGCTGTTCTGGCTGCGGCTCTCACCCATCCGGGGCACAGGGACAGGGGCAGGCCTGCGATCCTGTAGTCAGAGGAGGAGTTTCAGTGCAAGCATGGGGTTGCTGTGCGTTACTTCCAGCGGTTCTGAAGCCCGCGGCAGCGTTTTCCTTGGTGCACAGCCTTGGTGGAGAAGTGGCGACCCCCCGTGCAGTCTCCCTGCTTGGGCATGAAGGCTGCAGCCAAGAGGCAGAGCTGTGCTGTGCCAGGTGCCACGCGCACGTGCAAAAGGAAGATGGACCCAAGTGCTCTCGGGACGACCTTCGCTTTTCCTGGTCCGTGTCATCTTGGCACGCGAGGCAGCAGAGCATCCCGCGCTAGGGGAAACACTTGCTCTCCCTGCAGGAATCCAAGGCACTCTTCAAATGCGAATGAATTAAGCCTCATAGCTACAGCTGGGTGGAGACCGCAATCAAATTACCACAAATATTCAGTTACATTTCAAAATGAGCTTTCTCCGACACACTCTCCCGAGAACGAGCTTTGCTAGACAAACACTGGGTAAAAAAAACCACATCATAAGCTCAATTACTCCCTGAAAACAAATTTCAAGTCACTTAACTAACCAATAATCGCGGGGAATTGGGATTTCGGCCTGGAGGCATTATCCTCAAAAACTCGATATGCGAGCTATGCTGTTGGGCCGCAAGTGGTGGCATCCAATCAGGGAAGAGATGCAACACCATGTGACTCACGTTACGAAGCAGGGGGAATTGCAAGGGGCGATGCCGGGGTGCCTGCAGGGACCTGTCGGCAGTTACCCAAGTACTTGGGGAATGGGTCGGCCAGGTTTCGGGAGGCCAGAACCACCCCCAGTTCTGTTTCCTGTCGTGCAGCTACGTGGCTGCTTCCTAACCCCCTCCCTGGCCATTTTTGGCCCTTGCTTTGCGCGGTGGCTGTGGCAGACCCCTGTGCAGGAGGCCGGTGGCTATCGTGCATGCTTCTTAGGCTGAGTCCTGGGCAGACGGTGCATGGCCCGGCACTGCCTTCATGCCGTAACCCCTGCTCCTGCGCGCCCAGCCTACCCCTGCAGGGACAGCAGGTGACACCTCCTCAGTTTCTTTCCCTGCAGCCTCCCTCCTTCCTCAATAGTTTTGACTTCTGACCCCTCGGGCTCAAGCTGTTGCAGCCCCAGGAAGCCGTGCGGGGGGCCTGTTAGATAAGCAGGAACTAATTAGGACTCCATCTACCCCAGCTGCCTCCACTCGCTGCAAGGTCATTTCCACCATGTGCCGCATCAATAAATGTCTCCCTAGAGAGCGGCAATGTGGAGCCCTCTGTGCACTCCCACCGGAGACCAGGACAACCCCACAGCTCAGGACCCTGCCGGACGCTGACCTGCTCAGAGGTGAAGAAGCTGGCGGCGAGGCTAGCCGAGGCGCTGCACAGCCGCGGGACGAGGTGCCTGTAGGGAATGCAGCTGGTTGCAGAGGATGAGACCAGCTATGGGATGCCGGCACCCTGCAACCCCAATGCAATTCCTCTCCTCTACCCTCCACATGGATGCCCAGTGCCCATCACCCACGAGAGTGCTCCGCTCTTCCTCTCGCCGTCCCCACCCCGTCTCGGCCCGTGGGGGCCTAAGGGACCCGTGCCATCTCATGCTCAGTCTGAGCTCCTTCTAGGTACACCAGAGGCGTTTCCACACGATGCTTCAATGGCCTGAGCTCAACTCTTGCCAGGATTGTACAGTATCAGCCCGGCTCATGTCTCTGCAGAGCCAGCCCTGCCCAAAGGGGAAGCATGACCTTGTGACTCCCCACAAATCCCAAATTAATTAATCCTGGGGACAGTGGGGCGGCATGAACAGCCCGTTTGATTTCGCTGCAGTTCTTTCCTGGGGACTCAGAGGGATTAGTGCAGGCGGGGAACAGGGAAACATAACAAGGGGCTCAGCTTTCAGCTCCGCTTCCCAGCCAACAAGCTTCTGTTCTTCCCAGCAGTATTAGCAGCCGTAATCCACAGTGTCTCCCAGTGCTATCAGTGTGAGACACACCCCCCACGCCGCGGGCACTCGCACCCCCGCACACCGGCAGGCACGTACGCCCTGTGAGACCCCCACACCTCACACACCTGGGTGCGCCCTGTCTAGGCATGTGTGCGTTCGCTGGCACACTCGCTCTCGGTGCTGTCCTGCGTTCGCTCACAGCAGCACACAGAGCCCCACTTCACACTTGCCTGTGTGCACCAACCGCACTATAGGTGCACGTGCCTGTGCATACTACATTTGTAGTGTGGTAAACGCTGCAGGCATTTGCCCTGCACTTACCTGGGTGCACCCACTGAGTACCAGGTGCATTGGGTGCCCCTAAAGACATGGCTGCAGGACCTGAGGGCCCTTGCAGCGCCCTCACTGTCCGCTCTGCTGGCCGACTGGCCCCCCACACCTCCCGGCTACGTCCACCCAGGAAGCTGGGCTGGCTCTCGGCCGGCTCTGGGCCACAAGCTAGCATTCCCTGAATCAGTGGTGGTACACCAGGTGCCTTGAGGTCCTTTCAAGGGTGTTGTAGTGTGCCGTGCAATGTTAGCACTGTTACACATGTCGAGATGATTCACAAGAGATTTCAAATCACAGTGTTAAAACGAGGGCGGGCAATTATTTTGGGTGGAAGGCCGCTTACTGAGTTTTGGCAAGCCATCGAGGGCCGCGTGACAGGCAGCCAGGGACAGATAAATATTAATTTTCTAAATTTTTTAGGGGCCCTACAGGCCGGATAGAATGGCCTGGTGGGCCACATCCAGCCCTGGGCTGCATTTTGCCCACCCCTGTGCTAAAACCATCCAAACTGCTGGGGTACTTTGCAACAGAGGAATTGCTCTACTATTTTTCTGTAGTCAAAAAAAACAAGTGAAAACCAAGAGTTGGCATTTTCTGAGGGGGGCCTTGAGTCTAAATGGAGAATCACTGCCCTAAATGTGTGCTCAAGTTATTATAGCTCAGACACTTTCTAATGAGAACTCAACCAAGTTCTGGCAAGTCCACCCAGTAGCTGACAACAGCTCTGAACACTGCTATTATAGTTTCATTACAGCTGGTTGTGCTTCTCTCCTTTTCCCGTGCAAAGATCCTCCATAATGGCAACTAAACCAGAGTGGCCTGAGGCTGCTCCTAGTTGCACCAGGATATATCCAAGGATATCTGCACCCCCTGCGCTGAGAGCAGCACTCGTCCCTGCAACTCCCCTCGAGGGAAATCTCTTTGGAGTTTTCCTGAGACGCCACGAAGACAAGAGGAGAAATGCGCAAGAGCCACTTTCTGGACCACGCTGGTCCACTGCCCAGTACACAAAGATACGAGTTAGAAAGGACCCCCGCTGGGAGAAATGCTCCCCTCCACCTCCAAAACAGGGAGGAGAAGCAGGAACCACCCGGCCCTTGGCGTTGGGGACAAGGCTTTACATCATCTCCCCTTCCTGAGCTAGTGCACCGAAATCGCTGTGCTCACGTGTGGTCTAGGTAGGATCAGGACTGTAGCCCCTGCCCTTCGGTATGTCTCACCTCCACAGCCACCTCCAAGAGGGCCAGGCATCTACCCCGGGGCAGCAAGGAATAAAGGAATGGGAAAAGTCACAAGCTGCAGAAAAATGCAAAAATAGAGATTTTCTTAAACCTGGTGGTAAATGGGTCTTTGCCTGACCAGGGAGAACTTAGGACTCCAAAAGCCACCCTTGTGCAGACATCCTTTCAGCGACAAAAATGAAAGATCACTGAACTACAATGTGATGGCTGGTTAGGTACAAGAGATGAAGACTGAATTTCATTTGATGTGAGCCACGGGTCAGTAGCCTATTTACATGATGCTTGAAAAAGTCAGCTTCCCAAAGCTGAAACCAGTCATGAGCAATATTGGGCAGAAGGAAATATATATATATATATAGAGAGAGAGAGAGAGAGAGAGATCTATATAGATATAGATATCTGTCTATCTATATAGATATTTATATCTATCTATCTGAAAGCTAGGGAATGCTTTAGTAGACATTTCTTTAAAGGATGTAGAGGTCATGGCAGACAGTCATTTGAACTCCAGGGCATTGCTGGAGCTGAGAGACTGAATGGAGCCCTGAGATATATAAGCAGAAGAATATCAAGAAGGGCCTTTCTATTGTATCTGCTCTTGGTGAGACCCTTGTTGGGTGTTGTGTCCACTTCCGAGGCTGGCATTTCAGAAAGAAAGTGGAAATCTTAGAAAGGGTTCGAAAAAGAACAAGAATGATTCAGTCTGGAAAATGCGCCTTAGAGTGAGAAAGCTTCAAGCAGCTGCATCCAATATCCCCACATGCGGCTGCGAGGTGACTTGCTCAAACTCTACCAGCACCAAGTCAGAGCAGAGATTTCTGAAGGCAGATGGTTCCTTAGCTGAGTAGAGAAAGGTACAACAGGATCTGGTATTTGGAAGCTGAAGCTAGATGCATGCAGACCAGAAATGAGGCAGAGGTGTGTAGCGGTGAGGATAATTAAACCCTGGAAATCTTTCTCTAGGGATTCGTAGATGATATGGCCAGGAGGGATGATGGTCTTGTCTGACCACCTGCTTAACGCAGGCTCCGAGACCACCACCGCTTAATTCCTGTGTCAGTGCAATCGTTATGGCTGAAGTAACGCATATCTTTCAGGACAGCATTCACAGCCAGGCTTTCCGGGCACGGAGAGTCGGACACAAGACGTGCCGAGTGGTCCCAAGGGTTGGTTGCCCTTACGGGGCCGTGGTCTGGATCCTCAGTCTCTCAGTTAGGACTGCCTGTCTCTTGCTGGAAGATCGGCCCCAGCTCAGCCAGCTCTGGGCCGGTTTCAGGAGCCATTAGGGAGTCTCCAGCCTGCGTTGGGAAGAGGCCAGACCGGGTGGTCAGAGCGATTCCTTCTGGCCTCGCAATCTGTGATTAGCCGTCTGGCAGCCCAGCGCTGCGGCGCCCAGGCTGACCCAGGCAGCTGGGCTCTGCCTCCCTCCCAGAGCCTGTCATGTCTGTCAGGGCTGCCCGGGAAGAGCTGACAGAAACCAGCCTGGACCCACGCTGCTTTCCTGCAAAATTAACTGAAGCTTGAGGGTCTCCGGGAACCACAGACCTGCCCTGGGACAGTGTCCCCATTTCTGGGGTGGGAGCAGCGGGTCTGCTTGGCTGCAGGGGGCTGTCGGAGGGGACACGCGACCCCGTCTCGCTGAGGCCCCGGGCACCATCCCAGGAGTGCTTTGGTCCTGCTCGGGCTCTGCCGCCAGCACATGCATCTCCAGCTCTGCCTTTTTGGCCGTGCTAAACCCAGCGAGCCAGCAGAGCCCAGAAGTGCTGCAAGCTCTGCCAACTTTGGGGTGGTTGCAGTGCGAGGCTCGTGCCAGGAAGAAGCCCGTTATTCATCTTATGCACACTAGCGCTCGCTGGAGCCCTAAAGCCTGGCTGGGCCCATGTCCAGTAGTACAGGTGGCTGGGATGTACCCTTACTGGGAAGCAGACCGTGCGGGAGGCTCCCTAGCTCCCGAAACCCCCCGACGACGGGGCCACAGAGCTGCTAATGCTTGCAAATGGACAATGGCAAATTGTCCGGAGCTGCTCTGGCCTCGTGACCACGACCAGAAAGGGCTACGTCTCCGCAACGCTTCCCAGCGAGCGGGGGCAGAAACGGCTGCCGTTTTGCTAGGGACTGGCATGGGCGCTTAGTGCGGGGAGGTGGCGAGAAGGGGTTAAAGTGTTTTCTGCGAGGCAGCGCACAACAAACAAAGGAGATGTGGTAATCCCGCTGCCAGAGAGCGAAAAGTTCACTTGATATGCTACTTTACACTGATTCTCACAGACTCTGGGATTAAACCGGACACACTCTGAGGTCCAGGTTTTCTAGCAAGGGCTCCAGCCCAGCCCGCCGCATTCACTTCATATTTGGAAGCCTAGTCGCCGAAAATCCTGCTGACAGATGAAGAGCAGGAAGAGAGCCAGTTTCCCATGGAACAATAACGCCATGCAGACCGCATCTCGCCGTGCCCAACCTGGGTATCGGCCGGAGCAACATCTCTGGGCTGCGGCCAAGGCCCAGGTGCCGGCAGCCAGGATGCTCGTTCTGGCCGGCTGACGACTGTGGCTCGCAGCCAGTCTGCAGGGCTGAGCACTTCGCTGCATTAACGAGCTCCGTGTGAGGGAGTTTCATGGAGCTCAGGGAAGGCGCACGCAGACCGTACAGCGCCGAAGCGCGCGGGAGGCGGTGCGGCCCTGCGAC
>NW_017729014.1:23540506-23564187 GCF_001723915.1 Gavialis gangeticus
AGTTTCATGGAGCTCAGGGAAGGCGCACGCAGACCGTACAGCGCCGAAGCGCGCGGGAGGCGGTGCGGCCCCGCGACCGCGGGCCAGGCACGAGCCGCTCCAGCCCATGCAGGTAATGGTGCCACTGCCCCGGTGCAAGACCACAGAGACCGCAAGCCGGGCGTCCCCGTCAGCCGGCCCCTGCTCTCGTGTGCTCCGGACGAGGGCAGACCCAGCCGGGCTGTGACCCCCCGCGTTGCGCTGTCGCAGCATCACAACTGGGCCCCGTCCCACTCATACTATTTGACATCTGCACTGTCATAACACAAGGGCTGTACCAGGGCCCGGGAAAGGGCCGTTCCTGCCTCCGTGTGCCTACCGGCCTCTCTTTAGTCCTTGGCATGGGAAATGCAGCCTCCGCAGTAGCTACGTGTGCTTTAATTCAGATGCATTAGCACACGGCGAGCTCCTAAATTCCCTAGGATCCTGGTGCTCAGGGCCAGTCCGCACTCCTAGCCCTGCTCCTGAAGACACACCTGAGCAGCTGCGAGAGGCTTCGCTGTCAGAGACGCGAGTGCCCTCTCCACGCTCCCCCCAACCGCGAGGGCTGGTTGCAGGAGCTGCCCACCCCAGCTTGCCTGTGAGCTGTCCTAAGACAGGGAAGTTTTGTGGTTTATCAAGTACAGGCTGGCGAGATGCCTTTTCCCAGCAGCGAGCCCCTCGGCTATGTGCTGCCCATCCCTGCCCGCAGTGGCCTAGCCAGATGGATAGTCCCATAGCCAAGCAGAGCACGGCCCGTTTTTCATGAGCATCCTCGGTGCAGTAACAGCCCAAAGCGAAGCCACCGGTTCCCAATACGCAATTGTTTCCGTGTCCACCAGCAACTTCAAACAGAAGCTGCTGGTGCTTGGTGGGAAGGCAGAAACATTTCTAAAAAAGGAAATGGCTGAAGGGATTTTGCTCAGGCGTGCAAAGCAAAACCCAGCATCTTTCAGGCTGGAACGTCTTGTTGTCCCCAAAGCAGGTTTCCAAAAAGTTTGGAGGATGAGAAATGAAATCATGCCAGCGGAAGCAGATCTGCCACCTTAGCTGTAGCACCCAACCCCTAGCAGGGACGCTGGTTCAAAGCCGGCTGCTTCAGAGGTAAAGAAGCAGAGAGTTGCCTGATGGGATTTTATAAGCTCCTAAACACCTTCAGCTATCACAGGCCTTGAAGGTGCTTCAGCACCTGACTCCCACTAAAAGCAGTGGCTGTTAGACACCTGCATGGCTTAAAGACGTGCATCTCTGGGCCTAAGATCCTGTCTCTGAAGCGAGTTGAGAGGCTTCCTTTGCTTCCAGGAGGGTTGTGAGGCCGCCTGAGTGCTTATGAGATGCTCCGCGAGCGCCTGGCTGCTCGGGCACACTGGAGCAGGGGACACGCGCACATCCCAACCGAGTGGCCTCCCAAGTCCGGCTGATGACGCGTGGGAGCAGGAGGCTGCGGGACAAGGAGGCAGAGGGGCAGGGACTGCAGGCGTTGTGTCCATCGGCACCTCACCAATTCTCTGATCTGCAGACAGGTTTGGTCTTTGGGGTCTCCTGGACCGTCGAGTCTGGTCCCCTCCTCTCGCAGCCCCATGGCTGTTTCTGCAGCCGCATCAGCCTGGGGTGATGCTACGTGAGCCTAGGCTGGCCCCCCAGGCTGTGGAGGAAGGCTGGACCAGACCGCCATGCCCTGCAGACCCCGTGCCACAGACCCACGTGAGCTGGAAGCCGACGCCAGATCGCTCCATGCCAGCAACCTCCCGCCGAGCCGTGTGCAATGAATGCGAGCAGCGGAGCCCCGCTCCGGGCCGCTGCTGAGAGCCGGGGGAGCAGGGGCGAGGGGCTTCCACCCCGGCACTTGCTCTGTCTGCCGCCCCCTGCCCGCCCGGGCCCCAGGGTCTCTCACAAGCAGGAGGGGAGAGGCCCTGCTAATCACCGCGGCTGGGCGGCTCCCTGGAAGGTGTCTCTAGTCACTGGAGCACTGAACTGTAAAATGCAACCCTCCCCTGTCCGATCTCCCTCCCGCCTGCTCTGCTTTTGGAGACGGGGCCTTTGCTCGTTGCGTTTCACTGCTGTTCCCCTCGTCGGCCTGTCCTCCTCCTTTCCTCCCGTCTTCGCTGGTGATGCCCAGCTCCTTCTTCTCTCCTTCCCGCCCGCACCCGCTCTCTGCACTGTCCCCACTGTCCTGCATCCCCCCGCCCCATTGCAGCGCTGGGACTCGTGAGGGCTGGATGGCGAAGGCCAGGCCCGGGAGGGAGCCTCGTGTGTGCCCCTCCTTTTACTGGCAAGCACGGGCCTCGGGAACACACCCCTGCCCTGCCGATCTCCATGTTCACAGACACAAGAAGCACGTACCAGCAGGCCCTCGCCCGCAGACAGCCGTATGCGTGCAGAAGTGTACGCAGATACAGACCCCGGCTTCGTAGCCCTCTGGCTAGCTCCGTGCTGCGCGCCCGGGGATGTCGCTGCCTGCAGAGGCAGCTGCAGCCAGATGTTGGAGGAGGGGGCCGCCTCCCAGCTGGGGAAGGCATCTTCAGATTTGGGCCGGGCTGTTGGCAGAAGGCGTCTGGGAGAAGCGAAGCATCGCCCTCTGGGAGGAGGGCAGCCAGCACCTGGGCTCCGAGAGCTGCCAGCGCACCAGCCGGACTTCAGTCCTTCCCTCCCTCCTGCCTGGGTGAAACACGACCGGGCCCCCCCCGGCCGCACACGCCCAGAGCCTGGTGCATGGCTCTGCTTTGCTCTCTGCAACGCGGCACGGGCGCTTCCGAGATGCCCCCGCCTCGCAGAAGCACCGCTGCGCGCGTGGGGAGAGCAGAGAGAAAAGGGAGCATCTGGGACTGGTGTTGCCCAGGTTGCTCCGCTCCTGGCTGGAAAGGACTTGGATGCTGAGGGCAGGGGAAAGGCCAGCAGCGCGGCGACGGGCCCAGGCCGCGACGGGGTCCCGGCTCAGGGGGGCAGAGCAGCAGAGACTCCCGTCGGGGGCTGGGAACAGCTGCCGGGCCGGCCCTTGCAGCTGTGCGCTTTCACACTGGCTAATGCACCAGAACCATGACGCCAGCGGGCTGCTGCCGTGCCGTTACAATGGAAACATTTGCAAAGGGAGACTCAGACAGAGCGGGGCTGGCGGGCGGCTGGGCCTGGCCGGAGGGACCGGGGCTGGGCATCTTTGCAGCCCTGCTGCTGCCCGTGGGCCAGGAAGGGCGCGGGCAGCGGTCTGCAAGCCCAGAGCCCCCAGGGAGGGGCCCGAGGGGAGCCCGGCCAGGGAGGCCGACGGCCCGCAGACGGAGAGGGGCTTTCTGTGGCAGGATGTGCTTCCTGGGAGGATTCCCGTGGCGTTACCTCATCCTCGCCGCGCAGCTTCCCCATGGCAATCGGGACGGCCGCGGCTGCGTGTGTGGCAGCTATGCAAATTAGGCAATGCAGGAATTTGCACGTTCATAAATTCATGGCGTAAATAAGCACGGCAGAGCTGGTGAGCAATGCTGGCCTGGCTTCCCCAGGGGATTCGGCCCCCTTCGGTAGCACGGGGAGGGAGGTTTTCCCCCGTTGCCGTCTCCCTCCACGCGCCAGAGCCTCTTGAGCTGCCAGACTGGGTCACCAGCTCAGGGGCCACTGGAGGGGAAGCCTTGCGTTGTAATCGCGGGTGCTGCCCAGACCCCCGTCCCCATACACCAGCACTGCGCTCGGCACTGCACTGAAGCCTGGGGTCGTGCTGCCCTCCTCGGCTCGGGGGCGGCCGGGAAGCTCCTTTCTCACCTGGGCAGCAGAGACCTGGGAAGCTCGCTGCCCGGGGCAGCAAGGACACAGGATGAGGAGGAGCCCCAGGGACCCAGCAGAGGAGGTACAGCATATCTTGCTGCATGGGACAGGGGTCCAGCAGCCCTTCAATGCGACAGGCAAGGGCGCAGGTGGGTGCTGCTGCCCGGTGTACGTGGCACAGCCCAGGGTGCACGGGCTGCTTGCACCAAAATCCAGAGCTCCCAGGCTCAGGACCGAGCTTTGCAGGGGGGCTGCGCAGGCCAGGGGGAGGGTGCAGCCCTGTTGCTGGCTGTCACTTGGGAGCACCAGGCAGCACCAGGGCTCTGCTTCTGAAATGAGCACTCGTGTAAGAGGAGCTGGGCCCTGCTAGCTGACCCCACCATGCCCTCCGGGAGCGCGAGGAGAGGCAGCGCCCAGCCTCCCAGGAGCTCCCTCGCGCCCACACAGCTGGAAGGGCCCGGACACGCGGCAAGCTCAGATTTCACACCCAGTGCAAGGGGCTCTACAGGTGCACGGGAGCCAGAAATATCCCCGAGGGGGTGAAAATAGCCCAGCAAGGGTCTGCCCTGGGACAGGGACCAATGCTGGAAATGGCAGGGGGTGAAATGAAGCGCGCTGGTACGTGCTTGTAAGCGGGCATGAGGAATGCAGGGGTGCAAGTGTGTGTGTGTGTGCGTGCGTGTGCACGTGCGCACGCGGGAGTGGGTGCTTGCACGCGCAGTCTGACGTGTCCGTCTGTGGGCAGGGGGCAGCGGGTTGCTCTGACTTCATGAACGAGAGTGTTGCCCGGCTCGTCCAGGAGCGGTCTCCGGAGGACAGGATCTGCGTGGGCAGAGGCCTTTTTCTGCAGGGGAGATGCCGGGGTGCCCACAGTACCCGTGCGTGCTGTGGGTGCGCTTGGGTGTTTCTAGCCACTGGTTCCCTTGAGACGTGGCGTTGAGCTGAGCCCCCCCGACACCTCCTGAAGACATTAGGGAGCAAGCCGTGGCATCCAAACCCGCGCCCGCAGGGACAGTCAGGCGGGAGGAATCCAGGGTGGATTCCCCTGGGTAACTCAATCCGCGCTGCAGCCTGATCTCCCGGGGAAGCCGGCCCCGGGGCGGCCGGCCCCGTGCAGCACGTCGGGGGGGAGTGGGGCTCTGGCGTGGGCCGGCCCCGTGCCCAGCCCACAACAGCTGCTGCGGGCGGTGCTGTGTTGCGGGGCGCTGCGTGGCCGGCGAGCAAGCGAGCAGGGTTTAGACCGCTGTATGCCGAGGGAGCCTGGGGCAGCGTGTGGCCTGGCCACAAAGACCAGCAGAGTCCCAGGCCCCGTCTGCCAGCAGGAACCACCACAGCAAAGACGCCTTTGTGGAGTCTCTGGGTGGCCCCAAGTCCCTTTCCCCGTCACTGCCTTTGGAGGGGCTTTGCAGGGGTCCTGGCCCCTCTCCCTCTCCCAGGCCTACGATGCCCCAAGGAAGCGGGCTCTGGCGTGCGGGGCAAGCTGCGGACGATGCACCTCAGCTCTCGGGAACAGCCTGTCCCGTGATATTGAATAAAGCACAGCACCCCGCGAATGCACGTGGCCGCGTGTCCTGACGACTTTCCAAGCCACCGTGCTCCCTGCCTCCTCGCTGATCTCCTGCTGGCCACACGCACGGGCTGCCCACGCTGCTCGTGGCCACCCCTGCGCTAGGAGATTTTCCGGATGTCTTGGGTACAGACGCGGAGCAGGAGGGGATGCCCCGTGCTCTCGCACGGCCAGTGTGGCAGGGGACTCTCCCCTTTCTGCCCCGGCTGGCTGGCGCAAGGCACTCTGCTGGGCTGGCTCCATGCAGCCTGCTGGGCTTGGTACCGAAAAAGCATCTGTGACAGCATCAAGGTCTTGCAAGAACAGTGAGCAGAGCCATTCAGGCATCACGGCGCTGCCCGCTGTCCTGGCACCGGAGCTCATGGCTCGCCGTGAGGCTGTATCCTGCCAGGTCCTTGCTCCTCCCAGGCTGGAGCTGCCCTGAAGTCTCTCCTCTGGGGTCCTTGGCTCAGGCTTGCACTTGGGTTCGGATCAGCAGTGGGGTCTGGGAAGCCTAGAAGTGGGACTGCTAAGGGGAGAAACTCCTATAGCGGGGTCACGCGGGGATTCCTGGCAGACTATCACTCCAAGCTTCCTCGCTCAGGAGAGATGAAGCCAGGTCTCCCACATCCGTGGGACGCGCTCTCACCACGGGGCCGCGGGGGGCTTCCACTTCCTGCCCCGGTGAAAGGCACCGAGCTGGCCCTTTCCCTTACTTTGCTTGTCTTAGCGCTTGCAATGGAAACATAATGTTTTGGTTTGTGGTCACGAAAAGGAAAACGAAGCAAAAAAAACCCCTTTGGTTCTGCCCGGTTTCCTTTCACTGGACAATCCGTCCTCGTGCTACCCCTTTGCCCGTGGGAAGCTGGGTCTGGAGGCAGATAGGCCTCCTCTACCTGGCTCAGTCAGACCAGTGCCACCCCAGTGCAAAACTCTGATTTCACCTTGGATTTAGGTTAAATCTGCCCCTGAATGATTTGAGCAAACCCAGTTTAAATGTAAATGCACGTGTCGGCAGAGCTCTTTGCACCGGGCTTAAATAGAGTTCAAACATGCCTGCCTCAAGGGTGCTGCTCCAGGTATTGGCCAGTCTGACGGGGTCACCCTGTGCTGCTCCCCCTCCCACTTCACCCAGGGCTTCACCCCTGTCCCTGCACGCATGGTCCTTGCCGTGCTGCCCCGGCGTTGGGGCAGCCACGAGCTCTGCCCTCAGGTGGGAACACGATGGAAGAAGACTCTCCGTGTGCAGCCCAGCACGCTCCTGGGGGCTGGCGAGCACCTCTAGATTATGCTCCTGAAGCTCCCGTGAGAAGCGCACGAGAGGAGCCCGCCGGCCTCCTGTGCAGGCACCCCAGGACAGCCCCTGACCTGATGCACCCCTTGGGGCTGCTCGAATTTTGTCTCTCCTTCCTCTGGGCCTCGGGAAGCAGAGAGCGGCCGGAGCACAGCGCCCCAGCTGTCCGTGCCTCGCCCCAGACAAACCTCTCTGTGCCGGGGTGGGAAGCGGGGCCTGCATGAGGGGAGGCACCTTGGGCTCCCAGACACCGCGTTGTCTCTGCCTTGCACGGAGATGCCCTGCAAGGCAGCGCCGCCTGCTCATGATCCGTGCACCTTCTTCCTCAAGGCACGGTTACTCCCTGCCAGGGGACTCACGTTAATCCGGCTGGAAAAAGAAGTGAGAGTGAGCGAGAGAGCAAGTGAGGGCAGGAGAAGCGGAGGGAGAGGAGCCCGTCGACCGAGATGCAGCAGGCTTCGGAAAGTGCTGCGCCGGCAGAATTCAAATGGGACTGAACAAGCAGTGAAAGGCAGGAAGGCGGCACAGGGCAGCAGCTGCTCGGGAGTGAATGTCCCGGGCCCTCCCCCTGGCCTGCCTTTGTCACCTGCCCACAGTGAGCCACAATTTATCACCCCAGGATCCTGCAATAAGTCACCGAGCAGACGGAGCTTGGCCAGCCCCCTCATCTCCAGTGCCTGAAAACTGGGCAGGCAGACAGCCGGGCTCTTCTTTCCCAGGAACAGGCAATTACACAAACTCAAATGCATTGTGTGTGCTCCAGGCTCCTTCCCGACAGTCTGGGGCTTCCAGACCAACAAAGAGCAGCATGGCGCGGGCATCGCCTCTGCAGCACAAGTGGGGCCCCACCGCCTGGGGAGGGGCGAGCGCTGGCCCCAGGACCCACCGAGGGCAAGAACCAGCCCAGACTGGCGTCCAGGGAGAAGAAGTGGCCCAGCCAGCCGCTCGCATCCCCAACCGGTGCTTGGCTGTTGCCTGGGGTTGCCGATGCTCTTGTGAATGGCTGTGGCGCTTTCCCAGGGGTCTGCCCTGCAGGCATCTCCTCGCAGCAGGCAGAGGGGAGCAGCTCTGAGATGTCCAGCCAAACTGCACGGGTCAAGCATCCGGACTTGCACGTGTTCCCCAAACCCGCGGAGTTTCCTCCCCGCCCACACACCTTCCCCTTAGGGCCAGGTTTCTGCCCAGCCCTGGCACACCCAGTCCAACCAGCACAGCCCAGTCCAGTCCAGCTGCCTCTGTGCAGCCGGGCTGCCAGGGAAGGGAATGAGACAGCAGGTTCCTCCGCCTCCAGATGCGACCCCTTTCTGGGGGTCTCCCCCAGGGCCTGCCCTTCTGCACTCAGGTTAGTTTTCACCAGTGGGGTTTGAGATTTGGGGCGATTGCACAGACTGGGGGGAACGCAAGCACCTGATGCTGGCACAGCCCGTCCATGCAGGACTTGGGACTTCCCAGTCTCCCCAGTCGGCACCAAAGCCTTGCAGGGACATGCCTTTCCAGAGAGGGAAAGCTTCACATCGCACAAGATGTGTTCAGCTCACCAAGCTCTGAATGTAAGGAGCAGCGAACATCTGCATAAGCAAATCATCCACCCAGCTCCAGCTTCCCGGGCAGGGGAGAGTCAGCACCATGCCCTGTGCCCTGTGCCCGGGGTAGACCCTCCTGCCCGGCTCGTCTGACGGAGCTGGCAGGAGGGGCTGTTGCTACAAGGAACAGAAGCTGAAAACAGGAACAAGTTATTGGCTGAGCGGGGAGGACAATTTGCAGTAAATAAACCCTTTAGTGCAGGGAGCCCCTTCTTTGGCCGGTAGACTCTCTATGCAGATGGGCCGCTCGTTACTCTGGGTTGCTTAGCGGCTGCTGATCGGTCACATGCAGGCATTTCTATTTCCTAATTGGATGAATTCTCAGCCCGCATCCTGCCATATGGAAATATTAGGGCTGGTTCCTGCTGACACTCAAGCAGGGGACTTGGTGATTTGCTTTCAGCGAGTGTTTATGCCAGTAAAGCTGGATAGCTTCTGTGTTCCTGGAAAGTGGACTCAGATGGAGCAGACCCTCGCCAAAGTAAATGCTTTGGAGAGCTGGTAGCCAATAGTCACAGAAAATGTGCAGTACTTGCCCAGATCTAGGGCCCGATCCAGGTCTTGTGGGCTGAATCACTATGGAGTTACATTATCTGCTGCTGCAGAAGTGCTGGCTCTGGCACACAGGGCTCTGTCTGCTTGGAAAGAAGTGGCACGGCGGCACGTGTGCCACCTCCCTGGGAAATGTTTCCGGAGAGCCACCTTCATGCTGCCTCCACTCAGATTTCGTCCGCGGTAAAGACCGGCTGCAGGAACCACCTGGTTGAAGTGCATTGCTGCCTCGCTATGGTCCCGCACCTTTATTCTTCTCTTTCCCGTGAGCCGTGCGCAGGCCAAGAGCTGCTCTCAGGAACGGCTGCCCTCCGAGGAAGCCCCCTGCCTCGGCACTGTCGCCGTGGGCCTCTCGCTTCCTCGTGCCGGTCCTGCCGGCGTGTGGGGCACTTTTCTTGCTCTGCTCTACAGTGGTCACTCTGCCTTGTCCCTGGGTTTTGTGAGTAGATGTCGCTGTAAAAGCGAGAAGCCTGGAGCCAATGGCCTGATCTCAGATCTCTCACCAGACCCTGCATAGGACTGGAAGTGGCCCCTTGGGGCGCAGACCCCAGTCCCTGTCATCTGCTGGCCCCTGCTCCCCTGGCTGCTAGCCACCCCTGCCTCCCTTCCTTTCATTGCACCAGTCCCCCAGCACCGTCTGCATTGCTGCAGCATCGCAGACACCTGCCCTTGGCACCAAAGCAGCTTACGAATCTGAACCTGTGATTTGCTGCTGCTGTTAGGAGCGCGGGTAGTGGAAGCACCGGGACGGCCTGGCCCAGAGACGTGTTTCCCTTGACCACACTCAGATCCTTACAGTCCACCAGATCCTCTTCCACTTATAATCAGTGCTGACCTCCTCGATAAAGTGCCAAAGCAAAGGCAGGGGCTGCACATGGGCGCTGTTGAGAGCTTTGAAGTGCTGCTCTTGGCATCAGGGAAAAACTTGGAGAAGAAATTCGTGGAGGATGAAAAGAGGTACAATGCGCCCTCCCTGGAAGCTGCTCGGGGCAGGTCTCACAATGTGCACGTGCAGCTCGCCCGTAAACCCTCGAGCTCCAACAAAGTCCTCGTCTTGCTGCATGTTTCCCTCTCACACGCGCCAGCATATCTGGCGCTCCAAACTTTACCGTGGGGCATCCCCGAACAGACCTACACGGATTCTTATTAAAGACCTGCGCCGCTTGACCTTCCAACCTGACTTCTAACCACAGGCCACCGCTTTTCATCCACTTCCCCTGTGTCGTACCCCTGTACTTGTGTCCGACGAGACTATCTTCCAGGGAGGCAGCCCAGGCTTGACACACAAGTAGTACGATATGGGAAATCCACCGTGTCTCTTAGCAGCTTGTCCCAGCAGTCAGTTGTCCTCGCTATTAGCACTTTGTCTTGCTTCGAATTTGAATTTGCCTGGATTCCCTTTCTAGCTGTTGGTTTTTCTTGCTCTCCTGGGCTGGAGAGCCTTTCAATACCTGATATTTTCTCCCTTGTATAAGACACTTTTTTTTCAGCTTTGTGGCTTTCTTCTTCACCGTCTCCAGCATTTCGATCTTCTTTTAACAACCCGGGCCCCAGAACCACCCCATGCTGTGCGCTTACTGAGCAAAATCCTAAGCGCGGTAGCCTGCTTTGGCAAAGACCAGAGCCGTAACTTGCTAACCAACTGCATGCAGGAGAAGGGGGAACAAGGTGAGTCTGTTAAATTCTGGGTGTAGAGATATGGACCTCTGGCACCAGCCGCCGGCCCGGGAGGCACCAGCAGTTACAAGGCAAGCCAAGACGTCACATGCCCTGGACAGCACGGAGAATAATCCACCCTTAAATGGTCTGGCGCAGCGGATGCAGAGCTGTGACACTTTTGCAACGTGTCACAGCTGTGCATGTCACGTGTCCCTCTGTGCATCCGGAGGGTGGCTGTCCAGCTCCGCGTGGCTGTGGCTTTGCGCACATTTCTCGCACTCGGGGAAGTGTCGGCACAGCCTGTTCTTGCCTGTGTGTGGGATGGCTCTGACTCAGCCTGCTTCTGGGAAGGCACACCTCGTCAGTCCGTCACCCCCCGGGTGACAGCCAGTGTCAGTGCAAGGACCGGGACTAGGCTCTGCCTCTCCCCTCCCTCTGCTGCGCAGACCCACCGGGCTGAGCGTAAAACTTTCACTGCACTGGCAGTCCTGGGAGCCTGTGGGCATCTGGATCGGCCGGTTTGATCCAGGCCTCTCTTCAGCTAACGACACAAGCACCTCTCCTCTCCTCTGCAGTAAAAGCCACGTCTTCTGCACCTTGTAACACACTTTGTCATCCAGAGGAGATGGCTGGCTCCAGACACGGGCTTGCTCTTCCCCCACTTCGGAGGTTTGCTCTGGACCTGGAAGGTTGCAGAGGTTCAAATTACTTTAATGGCAGCAGCACAGCCCTTTTCGGAGGGCCGGACCTGAAGCAGTGCAGTGCTTCCTGCCTGGCTGGGCCCCCTCATCTCAGCCCTGGCAATACAGCGTGTGGCTCTGGGCAGCAGGGCTGGTGAACGGGCTCGGGGCTGAACTGCTCAGTTGTCTACACAGGAATCAAAACTTACGGAAGAGGTGATATCTTTTATTAGAACAAGTAGATATTTGCAAACAAATTGTTTTATTTATTTCCAAGCTTTCGGGCACACTCACCCCTCCTCAGGCACAGGCGAGAGCAGAGAATGTAAAAGTTCTCCTAGGTAGAAATGAAAATTCATATTTTCAGTTGTCTACAAGGCATCCAAAGCAATGTTGGAAATTGCCTCTTACCTGTTGCCCTTCAGTCTATAGATAGGAGGCAGAGAGATGGAGTACTGCCATTTAAATGGGACGGAGGGGCCTAGCTCCTCTTGCAATCACCTGCAGGCGCCCAAGTCCCTTTGGCGATCAGGGCCCAGCTGACTTGCTCAAGGTCAGTGGAGCAAGGAAATGAACTCATTCGGTTTGGGCTCTGGCAAGATGAGGAGATCCCGGCCTGGACCAGCATGTAGAGCCAGGTCCCTCTAGGCTGGGCCCTTCCCCTTCCTTTCGGTGTCTGCCCAGGAGCACAGGTGGGTCCCAAGTGCCAGAGCAGGCGTTGCTCCAGCCAGGTGTGCCGGGCTCGGGGCAGGCGGCTACAGGGGGGCTCCTTCGCTCAGCCCTTGCCCCGGCTGATATATTCATGCACCTCAGCGCCAGCTCCAGAAACTCCTCATCATCATCCCAGGCTCCCGCGTAGCCTGGCACGCCGGTTGGGAAGTCTGCACACGTCTTGCTCCTCTCGGCCAGGCCGGTTTCCAAGCGAAGCCGTTGGAGGCGAGGCTGCTGCACGGGGAGAAGGTTCCCACAGCCCAGCACCAGGTGCGGAGGGGCCTGGCATGCTTTCTCCCTTCTCCTTTGGGCAGCGCAGGGCGCTGGCTAGACACAGATCCTTGTTGGCACTTGCTTCTGGGAGAGGCATTTGGCACCCAGAGCCCCCGATCCTGCCAGGCTGCACGGTTTCTGTGCAGCTGGTATGAGTAAGCAGGCTGCTAGGACTCCCCGTGCACCCCACCGCAGCATGACAGCACCCCCCAAAACACCCCGTGCCCGGTGCCTGATCCCCGTCCTGCCAAGTCAGAGCAAGGGGGCAGCGGGGACCCCAGCCTCGCTGCGGAGGCTGGAAACAAAGCCCCTGGGAGTTCCCGTCTCCTGCATGAGGCGCCGGGCCCTCGTCCCGGTGCTCTTCCCTGCTCTGGAGCCTCTCCAGCCCCTGGCCTTGATTCTCACCAGCTCCTTCTTCCTGGTGCAGGTGTGCTTTAGCCCAAGCCTACCTGCTTCCCCCCCACACCTTGCATTCTCCCCCGCGCAGCAGCCGATCTCTGATTTATTGCCTATTTACAAGGAGCTCGACAGAGTTTTGACTTTCCCGGCGGAGCAGGAGGCCAGCTTGAGCAGCCACGTGGTGTGGCAGGACTGTGATATCAGTGAGAACCTGAGAGCAGAGCCTTGCCTAGTGGTTAGAGCAGGGGTTGAGGCTGGGCTCTCCTTCTTGCTACTGGCAAGAGGGTAGGTGGCTTGGGGCCTTAGTTGTACGTCACACCACCTTTTGTTTTAGAAAATCAGTCTCAGCGCTGACCCCGTTTGCTGAAGGTGCATGAATCTATGCGCGATTTAGCCAATAATGAGCTATTTACCTCCTGTTCACGTGCCCATCGCAGTGCCGCTGGGTCTGTGCGGGCAGTATAGAGCTTCTCTGGTATGTTAAATTGAGATCACTTCCTGGCAGGGCCATCCCCGCCTCTGAGGCTATCACAGCTTTTCCCTGAAGCCAATTAACAGTTCCATGAATGCCAAAAGCAGATGAATGCCGAATGGAGGACGCAGTGCAAGCGTCAGGAAGTGCAGGAGTAAGGTAGAAACAGCGGCATTCAGCCCTGTGGCGCCAACATGATCTTTCTGGTTTACATTTAAGAGCAATCCCTACTGCCCAGCCCTGCAGACGCAGCTCGCCCAGCAGACCTGCAGAGCTGGGCAGAGCGCCTTGGCAGCAGCGTGACAGGAGAAGGAAAAAAGCCAGGCATTGCATGCACAACCAGTGCACAACAGCGTACACCGAGTGTGACTGGAGGCAAGGTCTAGTCCTAGAGAAGTCTCAATTTCTGCATTTCCTGGTGTTTGGAGCCTGCACTTGTGTGACCACCCATGTCATTCGCCCCTTGGTTTCGGTTGGTGTCTGCCCTTCCATTTTATTTGTGTTATTACTGGTGTTACTTGCTTAGTGCTGAAGACGTGCGCCGTGTCCTCCGAGACTTCTGCCAAGTGTTCGGTGTCATGCGCGCAGAGTCGGGCCGCGACGGGAGGGGAGATATTTATTATTATTAAGAAGTCTCGACTTCGTGGCCCTCCTAGACAGGGTGGAGCTTTTGGGAGTGCCTGGGATGAGGAGTGTATAATGACTCAGACAACTCACTGCAGTTTATTTTGCGGCCCAGCGCACCTTGAAGTGAGGAAATCGCTCCATGTGCATTTCTTTATACGCCGTTGCTAGTGCTGGTTGCATTTGCACACCTCTCCTCTGCTTTCGGCACCAGCGGCTTTGTTCCACTCACAAGCAATCAACAGCTTTCCCCTCCTTTCTCTATGCTGACTTTTGTCTCCATTTTCCAATTCCTTTCCTACCCCTCCCGTTTTTGGCATTTCTTGAAATTGCTTTTTCCCCCTGTAATTAAAGCAGCAGCAGCCTTCCTAGAATAATGTTCCTATATTGCATTATGAAGCCTGCCCATGTGAATGCCTGAGGGAATGTGGAGCTAAAAATGCTTCTCTCGGGCATGTATATCATACTGTAGCCTTGAAGTGCATGAGCAGTAAAATGAAGGTAGTGATGTTGTAGCTGTGGTGGTCCAGAAACGATGCAAGAGGCAGGGATGTCTGAGGATGATCCCTTTTTTGGACCAGCTGCGTGACTGGGGGAGAGCTCGGCAAGGTTTTGAGCGCAATAGGTTCTTCAATGCACAGACTTAAAATCTAGAAAGCAAAATGGGAAAGCAGCAAGGATATTCCCCTCTGGCCCCGTCTGGGGATTCAGTAGGCGGCAGACAAGCATGGGAGGAAGAGGTCAATGGACAGGAGGTTTTCTGTTTTAAAACGTAGGGAAAGTAAAGAGCCCCAAGGCATGCATGTCCCTACCAAACACATGCTCCAGGGACCTAGGAGCTCTTTCAGGAAAAGAAATCCTTCCGGCCCGGGTAGCTGGGCCAACAAGCCAGGCTCTCACAAGGGATGGAGACGCGGAGGAGTGGCTGCTGTTACCTGGGCTCCATTGGGAAACAAACAAACCGCGGGGGTGACTTGGGGCCGTGCTGCAGGCTCGCAAACAGAAGAACACCATGTTACCGTGAACAGCGCCGTAGCGTTAAGGCTGACGAATGCACTTCCCACCAGTTCAGGTTTTGCACCAGTGACAGGTTGCAGCCCGGTCTGTTCTTGTTTTCCTTGTCAGTTGTTAAAATCTATTATCATTTGTCGTCGTTAAAGCGCTGCCGTGAAATGTCGGAAAGGCGTCAGGATGCTGCGTTACTGTTGTAGCAGATGCCTTGGCTCCAGGAGAGTTCCTGGGGTTCTTGCAATGTGTTTCTTGAATTTAATATTGGTTTATATTAAGCCCCGCTGTGTGCGCCTGGCTGGTTCTCTGCACTGTACAAGCACACACCTGCATGCGTGCACACATACATGCGTGTCTAGTGCTTTTCCCCTTGCTTCATCTAGATGTCTATTTATTTAATATATTTATGAGTATATATATATAAATGCAGGGGTAAGAGCAGGGGTCACGAAAGGAATTATCTTGCATTCATACCTACACAGACCTGAAAACCCTTCCTATTCATGTCGGGCAATTTTCCTGAGAAATCCATCCTGCATTGTTTCTCGCTGACACCTGTACAGCCCCAGGTATGATTAATTCTTCTGCTCACAATAAAATGCTTCTCCTTGACTTCAGAGCAGCCTGTAATTTCACAATTAGCTGGTAAAACACACCATGCATTCACCTGAAGAAGCAACATGAACCTGGCCAGCTTTGCTTCTGACAGCCGTGAGGGAGATCTGCCCGCAAGGGAAATTTCTTGGCACTTGAAGCTTTCTGATGAGGGATGTTCCTGACAGAGTTCATAGGTGTTGGAGAAAGTGGTTTAAGGTTCTCAAAAGGCTGGTTGTTTTTCACTCCTCCGTGCTGGCATGCAGGGCTGAAGCCTGGGGAAGGGGAGGCGGGTGCCGGGAGGAAATCGCGGGGGGCTCAGGTCAGGGCCCGGATGAGCTGAGCTCAAGTATCTCTCCACCACCTGCCCCCTCCCTTCATTTTAAAATATGCTTTCCATTCTTCCAGCCTTGCTACAGCTCTCCATCCCCGCAGGAGCCCCAGGACTTGCACCGGCACCTGCTGTGAGGAGCTAGCCCATGCCGGGTCCCCAGGCTCTTGGCCAAGCACACGCAACCGCCCAGCTTGCCTTTTCCGCCCAGAGACTGAAGCCACAGAAACTGCCCGGTGGATCCTCCTGTGCCCCGGGGCAGGTGCTGTGAGGGGGCAGAGTGTGGGGGCAGTTCACCGTACCCCCAGCCTCAGAGCCACCTGGGGGGACGCACTCTTGGAGCCCGGTCGGCCTCCCTGAGCCAGAGAAGGCTTTGGCCCCACCGAGTCTGCCCGCGAGGAACCAGCGGGGGCAGCTGCGGCCATGGGTGTTGTGACGTGGTGACATTGGACCCACCAGCCCCTTTCACACACGCAACCTCCAACCAGCCAGCGGGCAGGCGTGGTTGTGGCCGTGTCTGCAAATGAACCCAGAACCAGCTCAGCCGTGGCTCCTTGTGCCGGGAGGCGGCTCCCTTCCTCCCAGCCACGGCTCCCCCCAGCTTCTCAAGCTGCGCTGCCCCGTCCCGAGCGTGGCTTTTGTTGCACGGGTCCACGGCCGTCCTGCGAGTAACAAGGGCATCCCCCAGTGGGCAGCAGTTATATTACTGCTGCACCAACACAGGCGAGCAAGGGAAGGGCTCTGCTCCCCGCTCCCCGTCCACGGGAAGCGCTCCCACAAGGCCAAGTCCTGGTGTTTCTTCTCGGCGTCTCTGGTGGGTCTCAGCTCCGGACCGTGCTCTTGGGGTCTTCTACCCACAAAGCTGTCCTCTTGCTTATGCTAAGTGGGGAGGGCCAAGAAAGTCCCTTAGGTTCCCTAGGGCCCTATGCACAGGCTCTCCTCTGACCCTACATCTGGGCTGAATCCCACCACAGCTTGTCAGGATCAGAGAATCACAGACCATGAGGGTTGAAGGGAGCTTGGGAGGTCACATCTAGTCCAGCCCCTGCTCCGAGCAGGACCAGCCCCAACTGCATCATCCCAGCCACGGCTTTGTCTACCCGGGGCTTCAACACCTCCAAGGATGCAGATTGCACCACCTCTCTGGGTTGCAGAGGTTGGCGCCAGAGGGGAATGCATTACAATGCTGCCAGAGACTGATGGGACTGCAAGGCTCAGTCTTGATATTCCCCAGTCTGGCAGATGAACCTGAAACAGTTCAGCCCAAATCTGAACAATGCTCAAGGCGAAACAGGAAAGGTATTTTGATTTATGTTCGTGGGAGCTCAACCTGCTGCCCAAGGAGCTGTAGCCGCAGTCCTGTCTTGTCTCACCTCCTAGAAGAAGCCCCAAGAAGAGCTGGGGTTTTCTGGGGTGTGCTCAGGGCTCAGCGCAGCATCCTCACATCCACCCACGCCTCTTCAGCGAGACCTCCCATCTCCTCCTGAGCTGAACAGCAGGGTTTTCGGACCTTGACGGCTCTTCCCAGTGGTCATGGACAAGGGGCAGGTATCTCCCCTTTCTTCAGGATGGTATTCTGCAGCCCTCTGTGGAAAGCCCAGGGTCTCTTTGCTCATGGGGCCCTGGAAGTGGTCTCTGCCCCATGCCATCCCCTGTCCCTGGGACCGTCTGTCTCCTGGGTCCCCTACCTAGAGGGATGCTGCCTCTGTAAATCCTGCTGGAGGGAACTCTGCTCTTCGGGAGGTTTTTCTTGGGCCTGGCTCCTGCTTACTGAGAAAAGGCTGTTGTGCTCCAAGGCGAGGCGAATCCTGCCCAGTTACCTTTGGGACAGGAGCATGCATCCAAGGCAAATCCATTTGGTGGTCTTTCCGTGCAGCACCATGGGCCGGGTTGGATAGGGATTAATTGGGGTTAATGCCAGGAGCTTTCACAGCAGGGCTGTGGTTTGGGTGGGTGTTTGCAGCTTTGCTCCTGGCTGATAATTTATCACCTTTGCTCACTGCACAGAGCAGGGGCTGCTTAGTGAGCGAGTGTGCAGAAAACCGCAGGCTCTTGCTGGCCGGGCGGGGTGTAAAGGTCCCTGATGGAGCCCAGGCTCTTGTTAAAACTTTACTCCTTCAGCCGCGCTGTCTGTGAGCAGGGACGGAGGAGCCGTCTGGAGCAGGGAACTAGCCTTGTAGCTCCACAGAGCTGAAATCTAGAGAGCCGGCAGGATGGACGTAGCCCTGGGCAGGCCCCACATCAACAGGGGTGTCTGGCAACGAAGCAGTGGGTGGCAGCTGTGCCTCCCTGAGTCATCCCTGGCAGCACAGCTGGGTTTCAGCATCTTGGCCATTATATAAGAAAATGAACTGTGTTTCCAGTCCATGCAGCTGTGAGAGAGACCTTCAGCAAACAGGCCACTGTGCTGTCGCCTGCCTGTGTCTACAGACAGCCTGGAAGCATTGCTTGGAGGGTGGGAACTAGCCCCTGGCCAAAGGTGAGCGGCTGAAGGGGCAGGACTCCAGCATGCTCCAGTGGCCTGTTTGGTTGGACCCCGACACGAACACAGGGCTTCACATCAGTATGGGCTCCTTCGCGGAGTCAGGAGGGCCGTGAGCTTGGAACCGGGGGGCTGCAAAGGTGTGACCCAGGCCATGCGGGGAGCCAGGAAGGAGAAGGGGAAGAAGTGGCTCATCTTCACTCTGAGGCACAGCAGCTACTCCCTAACGGGTCCTAGAAAGAGCAAGACCATGCTCTGAAACCAAAGAAGCCAAAATCTCAGCCTGCTACGATGTAGGATGCCCTGTCAGTTGTTCTTATGGAGATATTCGCAGCAATGGGTGGGGTCTTAATAACAACAGTTGAGTCTCTAGCCCCAGTTTTGGCTTGAGTTGAGGGCAGATGCAGCACTGTCCCAACCCACATCCCCTGCTCCCTCTTCTCTTTCCAGATCGCGCAGTTCAAAAGGGTGGGCAAGTGGAGAGAAAAAGCAGCCGGCCTGGTGGATGGAGCGAAGTAACTGTTTTTCATGGGAAAGCACTAACATAACGTGGACAAGGTTTGTGGCTGCATCCCAGCCAAAATACAAATTGCCATAGAAGTCTGCTCGAAGGGGCTCCGCATCCCAAATCACCGCCTGCTCGGCAAGCCTGTGCTCAGCACAGCGAGCAGCGTATTGCTAATGTGAGCTCTGTCCTTGCATTAGCAATAAAGTAATGCTGGTAATGGAAGTCATAAAACAGAAGTCTTCGCCCAGTAAATATTCCAAGCAGGCTCTGAGATTCCTTGCTGGAGCGAGCCTCCCCCGGGTGCCATGGGGACACACAATCCCTGCCCAGTCCCTTATCGGTTCACCTGCCAGCGGACGCAAATATTTCCATGGTGCAAAAGGAAGATCTCATTCCCAGGGGCTGGAAAATAGGGTCTTTCTGACTCTGGGAGATGATGCATCACAGCGTATCGCAAAGATGCAGCAACTGGAAGAGGTTACAACATTGCTGCTGTCTTTGAGTGCTTCGGAGAGTTAGCCAGCAAAGTTAACTCCCTGCTTCTCCTCCTGGGAGGGTTCTTTGAGAAAACCTTTCATTTGTTAGGAGTTTAGTGGCAGAATGAAACATTAAAAAACAAAAAAGAAAGAAAACCAAGGGAAAGTTTTTACCGAGGATAAAGCTGGATGCATGTCTCATCAGTATTTTTCCCTGTTCCTTATCAGAAATGAATCCATCAGTATTATGCTCATCAAGATGTGCCCAAGTCACTGGCAGACCACTTAGTGTCAAGGGCTTAGTGCTAAATGTGAGATCGAGGCTTCATGCAATTGCCTCCACGTTACCCAAAGTAATACAGACCCGTATAAAGGGAAGGCCAGCCGGTGAACCACGAGCCCCACAGCAGCCTCAGCATCAGCTTGACCCTGCCCCGCATCCAGTGCTCCAGACAGTACCGAACTATGGATGACGTGGTCCTTATGAGGGACAAGATAAACCTTCATCAGCTGGCCTAGCGGAGGGTCGGCTGGATTGCCCACCACCGCAGCTGGTACAGATGTACCTGGGTGAGGACGGTGTTGTTAGGGAGAACAGCACACCAGAGCCTGTCCTCTGTCCTTCCAAAGCGTCCCGGCATCAGTCTCCGTGCCGGTCCACCCGATGCAGGGACATCCATAGACATGGCGGGGCAGTGCAGAAGGGCCCGCTTAACAAGAGAGCAGCGTGCCTTCCTGCTAATACATTGGCTTGCTTGGGACATGAGGTGTAGGACTGGCATTCAGTCCCATGAACTGCATTTGCTAATGGATCCAGCCAAAGCCTGTGATTATTTCCGGTTCTGATGAGCTGGGGTGGCGGGGTGGCACGGCATTAGTTGGCACCGTCTGTGGCCACGGCACCACTTGTACTTCCCAAACCCAGCTCGGCCTAGGGTTGCCAGCTTCCCCAGGGGCAGAGCAGCACCGTTCTGGGTGCTCTGCCCACTCAAGTGCTTGGCCCAGATGCTCACGCAGCAACATGGATGTGTTTTTCTCCTTGGAAAAAGGCTCAGCCCACCTCTGGTCATCCCATGCTTGCATCACAGCGCGGTCCCGCCAGTCTGTGCTTGTGGTCCTGGCTCCGAAGCAGCGCTCTGTGTAGGCGCCCTGGGTTGTTAAAAGCAGCAGTGGCTCAGTCCGTGCTTCTGTCTCCACATGCTCTCATTCAGCTGCTGCTGTTGCACTTCCCCTGACCACCAGCCACTGCATCTGTCCTCTCTGGCCTCCACGCTGCCTCCCTCTGCAAGGCCTGCCAGCGTCTTCTGGCAGCAACTTGTGCAGAGGCAGGGAAAACAACCATTGCTCCATAAAAAGCAGCAGGGCCCAGGCCTGGTAATTAGAGAGAGCAGGATCCGGACCTTCAGCGCACACCACCGCGCAACCACCAGCTGGGCTCCTGCCAGGAAAAGTATTTCACAGCCGAGGCCATTTCCTCCCCGAAGCCCAGCGAGCAGGCCAGGCGCCCGCGGCCCCCCGCGAATGCAAGCACAGCATAACGCCGCCAGTTGTGGTGGTGCGAGTCGTTTGGGAGGCATCACGGCGGGGGGCCAGCCGTGACCCTGTGGTGCACGGTGGGTTTTTGGCAGTGGAGACAAACCCTTGGAGATGCTTGAAATGCAGCGAGGTGGTGGTCAGCCTGCTGAAACAGCTAATGGCGCCTCAAAAGCAGCTACACGGTGGGAGAAGAGACCTGGGAAGCGAGAGAAGGACCTGCAAAAAGGGGCAAGGACCACTTGTGCACTGAGTGGGTGCTGAGGATGGGGCAATGGCATCAGTGGTACTTTGGGCTGCAGGTGTGAAAGCAAAACACTGAACGAGCAAGAAAGACCGGAGTCTCTCCCTCTCTCACCGAGGCACGGCCACTCCTGGATATTGATGCAACGGAAACAACTTGGAGAAAAGATTAAAAAATGAACAATCCTGCAGTGGGGGAGCCTGCAATCAGCCACTTAAATAAAAGATGTGTTAAAGACAAAGGGCCGAGGGGGAAAAAAAGATCCAGCGTTGACCTTTCTTTGCTGTTCTCTGCCTTTCGCATCCCGGGGACCATTCTGGAGGTGCCTTTCCCTGCTACAGAGATGCATCCTAGGGGCATGTATGCTGGGTGCAGGCCGTCTGAAAGCTGGTGTCCCGCTCTTTGCTGCCTCCCGGCCCGGCCCGCCCCGCCCCGACCCTTCGATATTTTTGAGTGAGATAGCCCGATCTCATCCGGGCTGGAGGACTCGGCGATTACAGAACTAATAAGCAATGACATCACGAAAGGCAGAGGAGTGACAGCTGAGTTATTAATAGAGAATAGACTTTTTGCTCATATTGATGTAACCCTTCTGCCAGGCCCTGGTGACATTACAAGGGCTGGGTTCGGGCTGTGGGGGGAAGTGGGGTTGGCTCTACCCCCACCCACAAACCCGGCAGAATTGACTTTTACTGCGGGCCCTGAAAGAACAACTTTCTCACCCACAAGTGATTTGGACTCAAAAGGGGACATAGAAGTTGATTAAATGGGAAAAACCCTGAAGACTGAGGGTCACCCCACTGCTGCCCTTGGCCAAGGTCACAAGTGGGCACTAACCCCCCAGAGACCCCTGTGCAACTGTCTCCTGCTGCCCACGCGTGCCTCTCAATTGAAAAAACCAAGAAGTGAGGCCTGGTGATACAAAAGACGGGCTCCTCTTGGTCTCCCACATTTCATTATTTGCTAAAGGCACAAATCAGAGAATAAACACAGACGGGATCTCGTCCTGTTGACGCCAAATGAGGGTATGCACAATGTAGGATACTTACAGGGCATCACAAGACCAACCCTTTCTATAAGCAGGGTGACACCGGCTTCAGCCCCACTTTTTGCTAATTTAGCTTCACAGGCTTCCAGTGAAGGGAACTTCTGCTCCTAATTCAGCACCTTCCCCTTCACCCACAGCACAGCCCTGGTGCCACGTTCATTTACAAGGTGAAATGAAGGCAGGTTTCTACAGGCCCCCGCTTGTAAGAGCCGTCAGTGGGGACTGGTCTACCTGCGCCCAGGCAGTGCACCTCCCAGAGGAAAAGGCACCCTCCAAGGACCAGGCAGTATCCTTAGAGGTAGCGCGGGCTTCCTGACTTCTCGTATTGTCAAGCAATACAGAGAAGTGGGGAAATACTGGGAGCAAGCCATGCTGTCCAGGGCAAGCTCACCCCTGCAGCTGATGCAGGAGGCAGAGCCCAGCAATCATCTCCTGGGGTTTCTGATCCTTGCAGGATTATTGCTTGCTTTCACGGGGTTACCTGCTCTGTGCTCCTTCCTCGCTTCACGCTGGGTGTGTGCCCCTGGACTATCTGCACCCCGATCCATCCTGAGGACTCAGTGTTTGCACCGCAAAGTGCTTGAACACAGGCTGGCACTCTGCTTCCTTCAACGTAAGTCAAACCTAAATGTTTTGCTGGACAGGGCTGGATTGAAGCATGTCCCCCCACACTTCTTGCTCAGGCCCTGTGAGCAGAGGCGTCCGAGGAGCGCTTTCTGTCAGTGCAGATGCCATCTGCCTGAGGAAGAGCGGGGACCACAGCTGGAGGAAGCCTCGTTACTGCTATGCCTGCTTTTCTGTTTGCAGAGTAAAGCCCCTGCAGATTCAGAGACTGCAGGGCAGAGCTCAGGGGACTGCACCTGCAGATCAGATGCACGGACATTACTGCTCATTCCCAGCTCTTGGGTTTTTCAGCTGTGCCATGCAGATCTGTTTGGCACGGCAAGCTCCCGGCCTGCGGGCTTGTAGGGAGACCCTCCCGCCGGGGCTGTGCTGAGCCCTGCCCTCTTCCCCGCTCCCAGGCTCTGGGCTTGCAGGGAGACCCTCCCTACACAGGCCTGTCCCAGCAGGAGGATAACCGGAGGAAACGGCAGCCTAGTGCTGGTCCCGGCTGGCTTCAGCCCCTGTGTTTGCTGGCTCTCCTCTCCCTGACCCGCCCAGGCCGCGGGGACACTCATCCGTTGCTTCCTCCCGGGGAGGGCGGCAGGTTGCTATGGGAGTTGCAAGGGGCTGTGGTCCCCCAGGAAGCTTGATACCGGGTCCCTCTTCCCAGACCCTCCCAGAGCCAGAGCGCTGCCTCATCCTCTATTTATAGCCCCTGGACCAGGCGGGCTTATTTAGCTTGGGATAAAGCACCGGGCCTGGCGGGGCCCGTGGAAGCACGTGGCGCTCTTATCTCCCAGGACAGGCACAGTCCACTGCTCCGGGGCTGGGCAGCTCTCCCCAGCCCCGGAGGGCGTGTGGCTGGGGATGGGTGTGGAAGGATGACGCTGCCATGCAAGCACTCGGGCGGGTTTAGTCATCCAGGATGTGCTGGGCAGCTGAGATGGACAGGGTGGGGTGGCAGGTGCCAGGCCAGAGCCCACAGATAAAGGGCTGAGATTCCAAGGACTGTGGGAACGTAAGGGGGCAGGAGGAGGCCTGGGCGGGTGCAGCCCGTGCTCCGGGAAAGGAAACTCAAGAGGCTTCATGCAGGTTTGAGGAGCGAGTTGTAAGGTCAGGAACCGTCCGGTTTAGGAAGAGGCAAGTTGCCCGTGTGAACGACCCCCCTCCAGCCAGCGTGGCTCCGAGGGGTGTCTGCCAGGAGGGGAGCTGCGAGGACGGCGTGAGTGAGCTACACGTGCTACAAAGGGAGATCCCCTGCCAGCAATGGGGCAGGGAGCAGGCTTGAGACAGGAG